>NW_026126482.1:21350000-21882500 GCF_943737965.1 Phodopus roborovskii | reverse complement strand
CATATTAGTAATATACATGTGTGTTTGCTATACGCCTGCACACATGCTACCAATATCTCAAGGTTAACGCATTCTCATTAACTCTACCAGTTCTGTTTAATTCTATGATGTAAATAAAATAGTGCTATTCCCCAATTAAAGAATCCTTAAAGATGAATTTTTTTATTTCATAAATCCATTTGAATTTTTGAAGTCCTGCATTTTACAAATACAATCAGGAATTTAGTGTATTTTAATTAATCTCTTGAGACTTTCATACAATGTATTTTGATCATGTTTGCTTCCCCTGTTCCTCTACCTAATTCTTCCCTACACCATCCCCTTCAATTTTGTGTAGAATATAGGGGCGTCCACACCCTATTATAGGTTATTCCTTTTAAGAAAACCAACTCTCCCTCTCCTGTAAGTCCTCAAATGTCAGTAGTTATTCTGCTAAGGTCGGGGGCCTTGAAAGCCCTGCTCGCTCCATGTGGGAACGTTGACTGGCTTCATCTTGTACAGGTTTTGTGTAGGTAACTGCAGTTGCTGTGCACAGTGGTCCATCATGCCCAGCAACACTGTTTTCACACCCTAGAAGAAGCCAATAAGACCTCTAAGAGAAAATAAAGTCTATACAAAGGTGTCTTGCTAAGTCTCTCCCCACTCTCATGTTAGCTGTTTACCTGCAAGTTCTATGTATTCCTATATGACCTCAAATTCAGTCCTCATGCCTCCTCCTCAGAAGCTTTGAGATTACATGCCACCACACAGCAAGTTTGGGCACCTAATGAGTTACTATTTCATTCCTACTGGGATTTCTTTTTCATTCTAATATTTCCAGATATAAGCCTTGCTCTTTTCTTCCTCATTTTATTGCTCCAAAATAATTTTAAGTGATTTCTCCATTTTTGATACTATTTAAATGTTGCTTGCTCTGGTCACAAATTTTAGATATTTACTTAACACTATTGTTTTGGTATTTTGTGTATGTATTTTGTATTTTCTATAAATATCTTTTAATATCTGAATTTGTCATGAAACTCTTGGCATGTACATAGAACAGTTTTGGCATTTAATTTTAATGATATTAGACATCACATTATAGGAATATTATTCTGTATAGATGTCTGTGCTTTAATTTCATGTTTCAGGATTCATATAAATTAGGATCATATTAATTTTTAACATGTATTCTTTCCAATATTGGGAAGTTATCAGACTCAATAATTCAACCATCATCCTTTGTTTTGTCCCTATGTCTGACAGGTCTAGAACTAATAATCTTCTGTCTCCATTTCCTAAGTGCTAGGGTTACAGGTAATACTTGGTGTTAGACACAAGCCGTTATGTATACTAGTTAAACGCCCACGTGTTGAACTACAAGCACAGCATTAAGGCATTTTGATGGTATATGCCATTCTGTAAATATGTTTCTCTTATTGGTTAATGAATAAAGCCCTGTTAGCCAATAGGAAAACAAGATAGGCAGGACTAGGAGACAAGGAGGATTCTGGGAGATGAAGTAAGGATTCATGGTGTAGAGACTTCAGAAAGCAAGAAGTCCAGATCCTCTCTCCGATAATATAAGACTACTTGGAAACACTTAGATTGATACAAATGATTTAATGTTTAAGATAGAGCCAGCCAATAAGAAACACTAATAATAGGCCAACAGCTTTATATCTAATACAGTGTCTCTGTCTGTTATTTGGGGCTGACGCAGCTCTGAGACCAGGCTGGCAGGAAAACTGCTCATAACAGCCTTTTATTTGGGGAAGTTGGTAGTGAAGGGTTGAACTCAGGACCCCTCACACACTGATTCTCCCAGCTGCTGAATTTAAGTGTGGTTTTCAGAAAACAACTTTTATCTACAGCCATACCACTCGGAAGACCTAAGCAGAATCGAATCAGGCCTGGTTAGTACTCAAATGGGAAAAAGAAACAAACAAATACCTCTCTGTCTATGCCTGCAGGTTACACATGCTTGAGAGAGCCTCAGTGGTTGACACAGATGACCTTTTGGCATGCATGCCCCCCCACACATGATGTAAAAACAAAATGAGAATGAGAGACACACTATGGTAGCTAATGGTGAGGCTCTGTCTTTTGCACCTCTGTAGAGCAGGCAGGTGCCTTCCTAGAACTAGCCATATCTTCTGTGGCTAGAATAACCACTATGTCCTTGAACACGCTAAGAAGTAAAGAGAAAAATCCAAAATGGCCTGATCCAGTTTTAGCCTGTACTCTGGGAGCCAGGTTTGATAAGAAGTTCCTGCTTCTCCACATCACCCCCATGTAACCCATACAGTCTCTTTCCTGTTATCAAGGAAACGCTTTACCTATGAAAGTGTTTGTGCTGAGGCAGGCCTTTCCAGTACCTTAAAACTGAAATTATGATTCATAGAGAGCTTGGAAATGATGACAGATATCTGGACTTAACTTTGATGATCAAGTCTAAAGATTGCCTAAACTAAATCAATTCTATCACAAATAATTCACATAAAGTAGACTTAAGTAATTAGTATACAAGTTTAAGGGAAGACAGAGACATATAGGATTTTAACTTAGTTGCAGTTATTGTATTTGTTTTGCTGTCCTTTAGGAAAAGATTTCCTGTTCACCCTGGGGAAGAAAACCACAAAATCCCCAGACATGCCTGGTTATCAATGGGGCTAGCATCTGTACTCAGCCCATGTGGCCTAAATAAGCACATGCTTCTGTTGGAGAGCCTGAAATCAACACATGACCATTAAAATGTCAAAGACTTCAATTTGCATTTGGAAGAGTTCTCAATAAGGAAATGTAGGGGATTTTAGTTTTTAATAATACAATTTTTAAAATAATGTAAACTACACAATTGCAAGCTCATTAACATGCATAAACTGTATTCATCCTATGAGTTATTTTAAAAAATGTTGAAGAAATCCTTACAGGGATGTGAGTGGGACATGCTGGGGTTTTGTTCATGCAGAAGGAATTACTTCAACAATTACTTGAGATCACCATTTGGCAAAAATCACAGCAGGCTCCAAATGGATCTGACGGTAAAATCTTTTGAGGTGTATAATCAGCTGACTGAGTTGAGGAAGAGTTACTAAGTCAAGCACTGCTGTGTGTCATGGTTGAATAACTGCCCAGGTTGCTATAAATCTGGGAAAATTAGAAGTCACCATCACCTGGAACCCAATTCCAAAACCTTCTTGACTAATGTCAGACTATGGAAAATTATGACCCAAGTCTCTGCCATCAACATTTCTAACAACAGTCTAGGTTAGAATTTTCAGAAGCTTGAGATACATGGGGAAATTTATAATATGCTTCTTTTCAGGCACACACCAAGTTAACATTATTTCTTTACAAATAACAAAAATTGAGAGATAGAAGACAGCTACTCATTTACTATGGTTTGAATCTTCAATGTCTTCCCCAAGCTCCTCCTTCACAGTTCAAGCTTTGATGCTGGTGGTGATATTTTGGGGAGCTGTGGACTCTTTAGGAGATAGGGCCTTGGTCTGTCAGAAGTATAACACTAGTGTTGTGTATTTGTAGGTCATATGCAGGCCCTGGTTCTCATTGCATTATCTGTTTCATGGTTTGTAATGAGAGGAACAGCCTTTCCCACACACTGGAACTGTGTTCCAGAATATTTTCTCTGCCATGATGGATTGGAAAACCTTTTGAAACTGTTAGGCAACACAGATATCTTCTATAAGTTATTTCTGTTTGGGCACTGTGGTCCATGGTAATGAAAAACTATCTGACTCACAATGTTTACCCTAAATAGCAGATAACTACTTAAGTATGGAAAACATTTTATATTGTACTCAGTTAACCTTATCTTGTCGTTTAGAAAAAGTAGCCATTGTCTCACTTGGCATATAATTTCAGATCAAAAGATACAAAAAAAAATTAACATGAAATTCATAAATGAAGATTTATATGAAATCACACCATCTTAAGGAAATCTAGAACTAAATATAACACTTTATAAGGTATAGTGGATCTTCCCTCTGATTCCAACTGATCCTGAAACAGAAGAGTTATAAATTTGAGGTTCACCCAGGCTAGCTATAGTGACATCCTATGTAACAAAAATTAAAAAGATTAAAAAAAAAAATGTTTGCTCCTTATATGCATATAATCTCCATAGGTTCCCCTGAAAGAATCAAATTATGAACCCAGCAAAGACCTATCAGAAAATGATATAATCTTTCCTATACACTAAGGTAAAGCCCTGTGGAACTAGGACTTATGAGGGGTGACTTAGGGTTCAGCAGCTGGAGAGAGGATAAAGTGTCGCTGAAATTGTGCAGTCACAATTATCTGTTTGTTTCTCAAAACTGGCATAACTAAGGATAACAAAGCAGATGAAAAAGCAGAAATTGTCCCACAGGTTTGGATCCAGAAGGCAAAAACCAAGGTGTTAGCAATGTTGGTTCCCCCTAAGGTCCACTGGACAGTGACTGCTCAGTCTCTCTTCTTCAGCTCCTTTTAGTTTGTCAGAGATAGCTGGCATTTCCCGGCACATTAGTCTTCATCTACATATTCAGATGGCAACCTCCCTGTGTGTATCTCTGCATTTCTTTTTCTATATGGTCAGTAGGTTTTATTAGACAAGAGGCACACTATGCATCAGCAAATCCTTATTCCTTCAGTGACTTTTCAAAGGAAATCCTATCCTAAGTAATATCCAAGTGCCTTTCAGATGAGGACTTCAATATGATGATATTATTTGGACATACTTCAACTCTCCAAATTTTTTCATTCTACTATGAACATGGGAATTTTTCTTTATCAGAGTCTTAGGTTCCACATTACAAGTTTTGCACAACTCACATCATGTCATCAGAGTATATAGGGATTCAATGGGACACAATACATATAGTTATCTAAGTACATGTTGGCTATCATAAATGGTTGAGTATAATAATCTTGTCTATGAATTAATTTCCATATGGTTTTAAATTTTGTGTATTCTTAACATCTCACCTATGAAGGAAAATGTATGGCAATGTTTGTAAGAAAATAGCTGATAGGTAAATGCAAAAATATCAACTAAATATAACAGTTAATGGTCATCATCTGTTTATAAACCATTCTCAATAAGTCACTACACAATTCCATATTAACCTTGGGAGTCAATGGTAAAGTGTAATTCATGGTCTACATAGAAAACTTTAATGCTTAATATAAGGGTATCAGGATTAATATTTATAATCTTCCCATTGCATATTTTTTTGTAGAAACACACTGCAAATAGCTAATAGTAATAGTCAAAAAATGAGACCAAGTGGAGCTTAGAGCTCACTTTGTCAAAGATATAGATGTTTTGTATGGATTTTAAAATATGTTGACTATTTCATACTTTTTTGGAAAAATAATACCAAGAAGAGTATATTTAAAGAAAACAGGAGAAGTTAGTCTAGCTTCCATGAGAAGCCTCATTACTTTTTCCTCTGATAATTAGCTATTGCTGCATCAAAAATTATTAGCTACAATATAATAAAACAAAGGCTCTGTGGAAAGTGAACCCCCATGAATAGTTATTGTGAGTAAATTAAATTGAAAAATCCTTGATTAAGCAATGTACACCTAATTTCACACAAAAATGCTGATTTCTCCGTGAAGAACAACTATAGACTCCATTAATATAGGAGAATTTAATAGGCATTTCAATTAATCAGCAGTTGTATTAATATGAGGTCTCTGACTAGATTAAAAAGCATATAGTACCTTGTGTATCTAAAAATGAGATGAAGTAACACCTTAGACAGCAACCCAGTGGACAAACCTAAGGTCAACAAGCTCATCCTATGAATTTATGTCCTATAGCAGTTTTAGCTATACCCCTTCATTGTACTAGTCTATAGGTATATACATACATTCTAAGAAGGGCAAGATAGTAGTATATTTCATAATACATTTTTTGCCCTGTATATATGTGTGCAAGTACACACATATGAGTGTATGTGCCCTTCTTGATTTTTCTCCACTGTATTTACTGAAGCAGAATCTCTCATTGAACCTAAAGCTATTTTTGACTATGGAATAGTTGGTCTCATAGATTACTGTGTCTATTTCCTATGCAGTCAGGATGCCATACCCTCACAGATTTTACCTGAGTGTCAGGGACTTTAACTGGAGTCCTGAAAAGGTAAGCATTATATCTACTCAGTCAACTCTCAAAGCCCATTATAATATTTTTTAAAAATAAGTTTTAGCTATGAAGCATGAAATGTACATATGCAAAAGTACAAAGACTAAAATAAAAAAGTGGTCTAGAGTGGTCATAACCAGAGTGCATGCTTCCCAGTGTGGGTATCAATGGGCTATAGAAATGCCTCTTTAATTTAACTTGCTGGACATGTTGTGGCACACTTGCTGCAGCAACAGCATTCTTGGCAGGATAGATCTTGAGGGAATTTTTCAGATAGATCTCAGATCTAATTTGCATTATACATTCACAGAATTCCCCTTATGGTAATGAGAGGCAAACAATCAGATTTATTCAGTTTACACACTTGATGGCTCATCCCTGGCTACATCCCTAAGCCAAGAATTCTAGTCAGTGTTCATGGCTCTACAGTGGTCCTCTGCCCAACACCATACCATGCTTTCTTCCCTCTTCTCTCTAAAGGTACAGGATTCATTTGTCCCCTTTACAAGGCAAACAGTATAATTCATGAAGATGCAGCCATTTTTAGTAGAAATCTCCCTGGTTGAAGCCATGGCTAGCCAATAGCTATCACCAAATGATAACCATAGAAGTTAGCTTCTATATTTTTTAAATGCTGTGTGTATTATGCTTTTTGAGCAACCAGCTCCTTAGAAAAATGGCAATTGCTTTAAAAAGAGAAGTACTTTTTAAAAATTAAATTTTCTGCTTGTTAGCACTCAAATTCACAGGTTTTATTGAGGCATTTTGTTGATTTGCTTCCCTACTCACTCCTGACATTTCTCTTGGTTTCTACCCAGTTTGGAGATGGCTGGCTCCAACACTCACCCCTTGGATTTCTTATGGCTTATGTTCAAATCTCTTTCTTAGGCTTTCCTAGCCTCCTCTAATTGGCACAGTGTTGGTTAATCTCAGTTACTAACTCGATGAGATCTGCAATAAACTTAGCAATGTCTCCTTGGCATGCCTGCGGCATTAGTGGGTGGGAAAGAAGATCTGCCCATTGTGGGTGTCTGTAACGAGTATGGTTTTTTCCTCCCGCCACCGCTGGTCTTGTCCCGCCACTGCGGCAGCCCCAATTAACACACAGAGACTCTGTATTAGATATTATACTGTTGGCCAGTTACTACTTTCTTATCGGCTAGCTCTGTCTTAAGTATTAACCCATTTGTGTTAATCTATGTATTTCCACGTGGTCTTCTTACCGGGAGCCGGCTGCCGCACACTGCTCTCTCCAGACCCTCCATCCTGGCTCCTCCTTCCTACTTCCTATTTCCTCCTTGTCTCCTAGTCCCTCCTATCTTTCTTTCCTATTGGCCAACAGTGCTTTATTATTAACCAGTATGAGAAACATATACAGAATGACATCTCCCATCAGGTGTCATTATTGCCTAAGCTGGGATCCTGGACCATATGAAGAGGTTAACATGGGCATTCACTCTTCTCTTTCTCCTGGTTGTGGATGCAATGTAACAACTGCTTCAAGCTCTTGCTGCCTGGACTACTAGTCATGATATACTGTACCCTTGAACTGTGAGATGATATAGAATATTTTTTAAGATGTCTTCCATTTGTTTATGTTGTGGAATATTTGTTTAATGATGTAAAGATGTATAAAAATCTTTTATATTGCATTTGTTTAACTCTGTGAAGCTGTGTTACTTTGCCTGTCTAAAATACCTAATTGGTCTAATAAAGAGCTGAATAGCTAGACAGGAGAAAGGATAGGTGAGTCTGGCAGGCAGAGAGAATAAGCAGGAAAAAAAAAACAGGAATGATAAAAGGAGATGAGGACATCAGGGGTCACCTACCCAGCTACACAGCCAGCCACAGAAGGAAGAAAATATATACAGCAATAGAGAAATACAAAAACCCAGAGACAAAAGGTAGACTGGATAATTTGAGTTTAAAAAAGCTGGCTAAAAGCAAGCCGAACTGAGCCTTCATGTATTTATTTGGGAGCTGGGTGGCAGCCCCCCAGTCGCCAAGAGAAAAGAGTGAAAAAACTACAGTGAGACAGTGAGACAAAAGAAACATTTTCTTAATTTGCTTTTGTCAGGGTATTTTATTACAACAGCAGGTAAAACAACTAAGATAGCCCCTGTTATAGCTTCCTGATCACTACCCACATAAAAGAAATCCCATCACACACAAATGTCTAATCCTACAACACAACTCTTGGGCCTTTTTTGAATTTAAATGATTGCCAAAAACAAACAAACAAAACAAAAAAAAAAAAAAAAACTACAGTTAAGGTGATTATGCTTCTCTAGAAAGTTCTAGAAGACTGAGACCAGATGTTAAGTGAAGTTTATATAACACAAATTAAACTTTTCAACATGTCTTGTCAATTTTCAGTAGAAGTAGATTTGAAACAAACCTTTTACTCGAGAACAAATTTCTTCTGGGATATAAAGATTGAGTCACACAAACAGTTGATAATGGACAATGAAAGGGTTGGGTGATACTTTTATTTCAATTTTTATTAAAATAAAACATGTTTTTTAAACCACATACAGTGACTCATGCCTACACATAATTCTTGAGAGGCTGAGGTAGGAAGAGTGTCATGACTTTGAGACAAGCCTGGGCTAGAGACAAGCCTGATGTATGGGCAGAATTAATAGAATTATATGTCTGTTAAATGCTTTTGTATTAATTAGGTTCCTACATCCATCCATAAAGCTCATACAAGCACTTATAGCAGTGAAGGGGGTCTCTGTGTCCTCAAAGAGGTAGCCTGATCTCCTAGGTATCCTAAGAGCCCATGCTTAATCTTGCCTTCTGGTTATCACAAATCAAGGATGGTGATGTCAGCAGCTGTCTTACATGTCTAATTGTTCTTAGTGTCCTTCAAAATGTTGTGGTGTAATAGTTGCTGGTGACAGGAAGTGGGATGTGTAACTTCCTGAACCACAGAGAAATCTTTTGATGGATTTCAGTTCCTACAATGTATCAGAGAGTCCACTTTCATTCCTTACTGTCACATTCTGGATATCTTGTAGGGTTAAGAAGATTTCTGAAAGATGTAAAGAACACTGAACTACTCAAACCATAGCCTATTTTTCTCTGTTCTATGACTTCAATGTAAGAAATGACAGTGAGAGACATAGAGTCACTACAGATAGAAGGCATGGTGCACTGGAGTCCAAGGAAGAAAGAAAGATGATAAACACCCCAAGGAAACAGGAGAAACTTAGTGGACCAAAAATGGAGAGAGTAACTGGAAATGATAGGGATGAAGCTAAAGAGCAGGATTGTGGGTGCCTGGATGTTTTCGTAGCAGGAAATATGCTCAAGGAGTAAATGAATGTACAACTATTGAATGGTGGCCAACTAAAGGTCTGGTGACAAGAGGATGTTGCTACTTATTCATTTATTTTAATGTTTCATCATGCTGGAAGCAATTTGGAAGCTGCAGTGAACAGGGCAAGGGAGAATACACAGGCAGAAGGAAAAGCCTGGGTTTGGTAGCTACTTAATAGGATATTAGTGGATTGAACCAATCACTTGGACATTTGAAACAAATCACTTGAACATTTAAAAAAATTACTGATCCTTGGTGGTTCAGAGAAAGACAGATGATATTGGGATAAAGCCAAGGACTAAGAATATTTAGGTGAAAGAGCCCATTGAATGAATTTTTCTAAAGTTAAGTATTTAATGTCCAATTGAGAGAGGAAAGAAGACAGCAGGAGGTATGGGACAGGCAGGGAAGAACCTCACATGGTTGGAGAGTAAGATTTTCAGAAGTGTTAAAATATCATGCATTGTCTTCTGTTTTGAATGTGCTGAAGGGGAGAATTAGTAACAAGAAAAGAGTTGTGAATTTGCAAACTTTTGTAATGAGCAGCTATCAACAAGTTTTTAAGGACTGGGAAAATGAGTCAGTGTGTACAAGCAAGAGAATTCTCACCATCCACATAAAAAAGGTGTAATGATATGTATCTTTAACCACAATGCAGGCAGTGACACAGGTATCCCGAGGGTAATGGACGAAGGGATTGAAAAGGAAATGCCAGGTCAACCTCTAGTACATACATGCACAAATGCATACTCTCTCCCTCCTTCCCACACATACAAGAAAGAAAAAGGGAAGGGAATGGGAGGGGAAGAGAGAGGAGGAAAGGAGAAGAAAAAGTAGTTATTTTCAAGTCTTGAAAGAAAACTGCAGATGATTTTTGTGTTTAAAATTTTAATGGATATTGAAAGAGATTAAGGTCATTCAAATAAATCTCAACAAGTCACACAATCACTTAATGACAGAGTTTAGGCTGGGAGCCTCACTCATCACTGTTTTCTTTAGTCAGTGGTTTCTGATATTTTGCTATCCTAGGATATAAATTTCAATTTCTAGTTAAGAGACATACGATCACTCAAAACAATAATAATATGCTTGAGTTCTTCAGAATAATCTATTCCATTCTCCCAACAGTGTTGTTGGCTATTACCAAGCAGAAACTTCTGTGAGGACTTCAGAAATACATTGCATCATGAGTTCCACCAAAAGAGTTTGAACTGTCCAGTCCTACAACTGCCGGGGGGAGGGGGGCACCTTTCCATCGGTCATTATAAAACAAACAAATGAGCCGGGCAATGGTAGAACACCTTTAATCCCAGCAGTAGGGAGGCAGAGGCAGGCAGATCTCTGTGAGTTCAAAGCCAGTTGGTCTACAGAGCTAGTTCCAGGACAGGCTCCAAAGCTATAGAGAGAAACCCTGTGTCCAAAAAAAAAAAAAACCAAACCAAAACAAAACAAAACAAAAAAAAAAAACAAAAACAAAAACAAACAAACAAAAAACAAAAGAAAACAAACAAACAAAAATCAAACATCTATGATGCCTGTGTCAAAATTACCAGCGCAAACAACACAAACATTCCTTTATACACCTTCTTATTGCAGCCTATCAGAGGCATTTGAAAGCAATTACTCAACATTACTTTCTACTTTGGTATGATGAAAACAACAACATATTTTTATTTTCTTCATCACCTCCTAACAATGTACCCTCTCTGGCTAAGACTTTGCATTCCAAGTTGAAGCCTAGGGCAAAATTTTTATAGCTGAATTATAAATCCCTGAAAATAGAGATTTATAATGGAAATTCTAGAAACTCATACCTAATAGATCCTCTCTTCCTAGAGTACGTCTAATGAAACGGGCTCTGTGCCTTCCTTCAAATAGCTCTGCTAATAGCATTAGATGATAAAAGCATGTACATATAAAATATTTAAAATACAAATACTCTTTTCTGATGCAGTAGTTTCACATTGTTGTAAAGGCAAAAGCAAACAAACAAACAAAAAACGAAGGTTCTCCTCTGACAGAAGAGGGTAAAACATGAACAAAATCTTTGCGGAAATGATGGGTTATTAAGGTATGACCTGCAATATCATAGTCAAAAATCTATAAAACTTTTACAGCCTAGTCTTATTTTCAGAGATTGCATGCCGAAAACACAGTGCCAAAAACACATGTTAATAAGCTTACAACTTTTAATTAAGCCATATGTAAAAATGGAGTCCCATTAAGCTGGGATTTGTGGGTTAGTTCATTACAATGGGTTCCAACCAGGAGACACATACTCAACACAAATCAAGCACTCCGAATTACCCAGCTTAATGTGGACCCATGGCTGATGCTTCATTGCTAGTTCAGAAGAACACTTCATGGAAAGTCTTTTCCCCAAAAGTAAGGACAGAGATCAAAACCTAATGACCCTGTGGTGTTCCTCTAATGAAATGTCTCTGCTGCTTCTGTTTATTTATAATACAGTCATTACTCATAAGGTTAATTATCATACATCTGATTATCTGACCTGAGGGGTTAGAGTTGCTATTGACATAAACCCATAGAGGGCAGCCTGGCAGTTGGTCTGGTAGTCAGGCGCAAGACTACATTTCCTTTCCTTTCACGTTGGTAAAGGATGTATTAAGTAACTAATGGTCTGGGAAGAATTGGGCTCATGAAAAGAAAACAGGCTGTCTTTCTTCCATAAAGTAAATTCTCCAGGAGTTAAAGTATTAATTATAAAATACAAATAAAGATAGGAACATGAAGAAAGGATATTAATCTATGGCTGTGTATTTTATATAAAGAGTGGATGAAAATTTAAGAAAACTGATGGGCTTGACCCAATTGATAATAAAAAGTCTCTAAGCAAAACATAAGCACCCTTACCTTCAAAATTTTAAATGATATATACTTTAAAAAATATTTGAATCAATCAATATTTAAAATTACTCAGTGAATATTCAGTAATCATTATTTGTTGGGAATCTTCATATATGTAATACCACAAATATTCATAGTATGTCTATTACTGTATATGTTCATATTTGGGACAATGTATCTCAAAATTTCTATGCGATTGTTTAGATTTTCCATCTTTCTGTCTGTGTCTCTCTCCATCTCTGTGTCTTTCTCTCTCTGTATGTGTGTGTGTATTAATTCATAGCTACTCTGGCCCACCATTTGCCCCCACCATGATGTATTACCCTTACCAGAAGCCCAATGATATCAAACCACCTAAGACCATTGTTTAATGGTTTAAAATAAACTTGTTAGCTTCACAAGTGACTGGAACCAGGTATTTTGTTATAGTAAAATTACACTAACAAATATATTCATCTTAATACAATTCCTTCTGACTATGATGATCTTTGACTTGTGTGTGTGTATGCCTCCTTTTCAATTCATTTGATTTGTTTACTTATGTTTGTGATCACAAACTAGTGTGATAGTTAAAGGTTTTTATACATTCCAAATTTTGTTTGTCTGGTTTTCCTCTCTCTCTCTCTCTCTCTCTCTCTTACTCTCTCTTGGCTAGATATCATATGGTTATGGTTAAAATCTTAGAAATTGTAGAATTAACCATTGTATATGCATTTTCATTATTACTATGCAAAAAATATACATATGTAAATAAATAGATACATCAAATATGTTTTTAACTTTTAAAAATAATTTATTTAATTAAGATATAACAGATACATTTCCAGGTCAATTCCTATACTGTGGCAAACTTCAGTGTGATACTCCAGAAAGGTCAGAAAACTGAGGCTCGCCACATATCATTAGAGCACAGATACTTCCATCCCTTCACATACATCCCTGTGTGGTGTCATGTAAAGCAAGAAAGGGGAGAGGATAAAAGAAATCTGTGAAATCTGAATATCTGTCACCTTATAGAAGCTCTTACTGTCTCTATACTAGAGCATTCCCTAGAGACTCTCCATTCCTGCCTTCAGAATTTTTGAAACTATGTAACTCTGGCCAGGGAATCCTAGTGAATTTGACACAGCTACTTCTGTACTTTGACCTGGAAACACCACTGTGAGGGGCTTTGAGCTTACTGCTTGGTGATCACCAATATAAAGATGACACACAAAGTGTTTCAAACTAGTGAGACACAATCCTTTGTGTTAGATAGTATCACTTAGGATTCATCTGCATCCCTCCGGACAGTAAAGAATCCCATTGTAAGAAAGAGCTGGAATTTATGAACCTATCTTCTGGTGGTGTGGAATAATTTATATACTTCGTTACTACTATATAACAATAAATAACACAATGAAAAAGTACATATTGTATTTTTCAAGTCCTTCTTTGAAAAATGAAATGTTTGGTCATGTGCCTTAAATTTCTGTTTATTAGGTAAAGTTTGTTTATGGTTTTTAACATTTCCTCATAACAAATGGCTGGCCCAGTGTCTTGCTGATGTTTACCAAATCATTCTTTCCTAACTGAGAATTTTGAATGAATGATAACTCCTTCCAGTTAGAGGCCAGTTTATCTCTCTTTTCCTTCACTAATGTTATGTGGTGCACTAGTGGACCCTGCCATGGCATTCAGCAACTAGGGAATCCTGAACCGTGAGTAGGATATTTTCTCAAATGTACTGCTATACATTTTTTTTTATGAAATTTTTGGTGTGTGTGTGTGTGTGTGTGTGTGTGTGTGTGTGTGTGTGTGTGAATGTGTGTAAAAGAAAGACAGAGACAGATACACATAGATGAAGACATACACATATACAGATTGCCGGGTATATCATCACAGCAACAGATGCACACATCACTTGTGTAATTCAAATTTCTAGCAACTAATATTTTGTGATCTTTATTATTTAAATGGTATGTTATTTATCTGGGTTTTTGGTGGTTTTGTTTAAATGAACCCTTAGTTTATTGCTTAGTGATCTTTGAAGGATCCTTTCTATTACCCTTTAAGATATTCCAGGACTATTTATTCAGGAATTTAAATAGCTACCATAAGTTTTTTCATTCTTTTGAAAATGATCTGGGCTGTTAATACATTTAGATTACTCACCACAACACGATGTATACTGCTTTTTATGTTATAACTTTTTCTTTGCGTGCAATTACATCATGCTTTCTAACCCCTAATGTGTGTTTATTTGTTCCTCTTGTCAATCTTTGTAGAGTAAGCAATTAATGTCCAACATTCAGGTACTTTAAATGACATTATTAATTTTAACTAATATTCTGATTAGCTTATATATTATATTATTTTATGAACAACTTTCAGATTTTGAGAGTTTACTCTTTTTATATTTTTCCAACTTTCTGATGCATTTAAAATAATGTGTTACCATATTAATACAAATTTTGTATCTCATAGGGCTCCATAAGCACTGTTTTAATTACTTCCTTATCAGTACTTTATTAATGGCTCATGGCAGCAATTTTTGTTTCCTCTTTGGCTTAAAGTAACTTAAGAAGTCCTTTGTTTGTATATATATATATATATATATATATATATATATATGTGTGTGTGTGTGTGTGTGTGTGTGTGTGTGTGTGTTGTGTGTTATGTATGTGTGTGTCCTTATGTCCTTACTTTACTAGAATATGTGAATATGTACTGTATACCTTGTCCTGTGTGTATAACTTTAGTAATATAGTTTTCTGTTTTGAACAGGAGCCTTGATGGGATAGTCTTATACATGCAGTAGCAACATCAGAAAATAAATATTTTCATTGCTTCTGTAAAACAGTACCTCCTCTGTATAAATTGGTCTAGTGTAGTGCATTCTGGTTTGGAGTGTAATTTTGCTATCTACCATCAGTAAAAGCCAAACCATGCATGCTTTCCTAACTCAAAGTGCTAACGGGTCAGTTCCAAGGTTTATTAGGAGCTTCTCCCTGATTCTTACAATAGATTGGTGGGTTTTCTTGTTACAGTTATTTTGTTTGTCAGTTTCATGAAAGTTAACACAGAGACTTTTTCTAGGGATATTTTCTGATGAGAATGTCAAAGACCATTCTCTTTATGTCTCTTCAGTGGCTGTATAAATTAGTCATGAATGAAGAGAGTTACACCCTTCTGCCTATGCTTGGAGAAGGAAAAGTGTAAGGAGTAAGGTTTTTCTGCCCAGCCAACTAGTCTTGTCCCACCGCTGCGGCAGCCCCAAATAATACACAGAGACTCTGTATTTGATATTATGCTGTTGGCCAGTTACTTGTTTCTTATAGGCTAGCTCTGTCTTAAGTATTAACCCATTCCTATGTATTTCCACGTGGTCTCACCAGCGAGAGGCGGCTGGCAGTTCTATTCTCTCCAGACTCTCCATCTTGACCCCTCCTTCCTCCTTCCTATTTCCTCCTTGTCTCCTAGTCCCTCCTATCTTCCTTTGGCCAATAGTGCTTTATTCATTAACCAGTATAAGAATATACAGAATGACATCTCCCATCAGATAACTTTGTCTGATTTAGTGGACTCTCTATGGACAGAACAAGTGAAGTGAGATGCAAATTTTAAATACAGGGGTAAATGTCAGCACCCCACAAGAAGTGGCCATTTGAGCAAATTCATGTGAGATAGGGGAGTTAGCCAGGTGGTCTTGAGAAATCCAGATTTGTAAATGTTAGCAGTAATCAAAAGCCTACTGCAGCCTTTTAAGCAAAAAGTAGATGAGCCTTTGAGAAATAGAGAGAAGCCAGGGTGACAGTACCTAAGAAATTGGGACACGGAGAGGAAGAGGTGATGCTGGGCAGGCTGAGTGACTAACTTCACACTGAAGGATTTGTATTGTGTGCTTCACTAAGTGGGGGCAGGAGCAAAAGTCTCACATGAATTCCCATCTTCCATTAAGAGCAGAGTAGTATTTGATCTGCTGAGAGTAGGGCAGACAAACTTGAAGGGAGACTGTTGCAGAAACCCAAGAGGAATGAGCAGCTCAGATCGGGGCTAAGTAGAGAATGAGTTGGCACGTGGTCAGATTCTGGATGTTATTGTTCACAGCAGCCAGGAACCCAAACCACCAAGTTGTCTAACAACAAGAGAAAGAATAATGAAAATGTGCTGTACATACACAATGGAATGTTGAGCAACTCTAAAAAAGAATGAAATCAAGACATTTTCGGAAAGCTGACGGATCTGGAAAGAATTATTATAAATGAGGCTATCCAGACTCATGAAAGAAAAAAATTCATTATGTTCTCTTCTCATGTGTGCATCCTAGCTTATTATGTCTATGTGTATATAAGATATGAAACTAGTATGGAGAACACTAGAGGGAGAATGGAGGTGTTGAAGTAAAAGAGGCAATAGGGCATGTGACACAGAAATAATAAGAAGGCTGTGGTAGGCTGAAGGAGACCAGAGTGGGCTGAAGGAGACTGAGGTAGCTAATACAAAACTGTTCAGAAGAATATAAGGAAAAGATAACAAAGAAGCAACAAAACAAATTTTGTTCAAAACCTGCCATAATATCCAATACAGTGCATGTTGATTAATTTATTTAAATAGGGTCATGGACCCCCAAAAAAACAAGGCCCACAGACTATGAACAGAAGCATTAATAACTAGCCCTAAGCCAACACAGACCTTCTCCCTGTATAAGTTGGCTAGCTCAGGTATTTGTTATAGTAACAAAAAGCTGACGTGCACAGTAACCAACTCTTATAGTCATTAGGAGTTCACTGCTACTTTAGTTTTTCTTGTTGGAGGGTGGCCTGGTCAAACTTACCTGGCAGTTGAAGTTGTAGTCAGGCAACCTGCTTGGACAGATAGTAGATGAATAAATCTGGGATGAGAAAAGGTAATAGAGTAACATGAATGAAATACAATACATACATGTAACAAATTGTCATAATGAAATGCTTTTTTTATTACATGCTAATAAACATTTAAAACTGATTTGTATGATATGCAAGTAGAAGCTTAAGGGACAATTTAATTCTCCATATAATATATTTTTCAGCATGGGTCCAGGAAGATGACTGTGACATAGAGCAAAGCTTCCTACTGGGATAGGAGTCAGCATGGTAGAACCTTTGCTCCTACAAGTTTGGGTAGTGTTTGGCACTACACTGTCCTCTATCCTACCCAGGCTGATATAGGACAATGCCAAGACTTTTGACTTGAGCAAATGGAAAACTGATCACCCATCAACTGAAATGAACGAGAATGTGTAGAAAGAAATTTAGAGGGAGAAATGGTATGTTGGGGCTCCCATGCTTACTTTTTCTCCTTTCTCCTTTTATTTATTCTTCTCTCATACAGTACGTGGTGACCACAGTCTCCCTTGCCCCCACTCCACCCAGACTCCCTCCTCTTCTCTCCTCTCCTCCCGATTCACTGCTTCTCAGTCTCCCTTCAGAAAAGAGCAGTCATTCCAGAGATATCAACCCAACATGACATAGCATGATGCAATACTACTAGGCATAAAGCCTCATATCAACGCTGGACATGGATGAGGCAACCTAATATAAGGGATGGGAGGGGAGACCATGTTGTAATTGAGATGTTTTTTCAAGTGGAGATGTCCAATATACATTTGATAATTGTATCTGAAATTTTCAATCAGTATTAGGGTCGGAAGCATAAATTCAAGTCATATGTTTTACACAGGTCTTTGGCTACTATCTCGATCAACCTAGACTGGACAATTCGTAAAGAACATAAATTTATTTCACAGTCCTGGAGCCTACATTAGGCTCACTGTTAGCTAGTGAGTGTCTTCTTGTTTCATCCTAACAAACGGGACCCCAAAATCACCTGCTTTGAGCCCTCTGCCCCACCCAATGTGCACACAATAAAATTTGCCTTTCTCTACACAGTAGCATGCCTGGTTGCAGGTGCAGGAAGTAAGCAGACAGGAGGCAGGCATTGTCACAGCCATTGCCCCAACTTTCCCAGGGAAGTAGAAAACCAGTCATCAGCGGTATGTGAAGAGATGATAAAATATGGTACAATCACAGCGGCTTGCAGGGTGAGTGAAATAAGATGAAATGTGACCACCTGGAAGCTCCAAAAGTCCCCCGAGAGCTACAGTTGGGATTTTAAAGTCTAATTCATGCCAATGTCCATTTCTCTACAGCTGCTTTTGATTGCTTGGGAGTGGGCACAAATTAGGCCCAGGTGGCTCAACCAGGGCTGTGGTTTCTCCAAGTGATAAGAGGGAATGAGTGGTGAGAGAAACAGGAGCCGTGTAGGCATGGAGGGCAGGCAGTGGGCCACCACTGAAATTAAGCTGAGTGAGGAGAAAACACAAAAGGGCTAAGACAGGGGGAGGGAAACGGATCCATGGAGGGTGGCAGACTGGACTGGGGAGGAAAGACATAGGAGACAGTAAGGGGAAACACTTAGAAATGACATGAATCAATTTTTGTTTAATTCTTTTTTTTCTGTATCCATTCTGCCCTCTAAAGCCTTGAAGATCTCAGCTGGCTTTGCAGTTGTGTTTTCCATTTCGGGGAATTGTTCCTCCTGACTTCCTCTTCAGTCTTCTATCATGTTACATGTTTACAGGGCTTGTCTGCTACAAATATGTTTCTACTTCTAGTTCATAGAATGCTTTTCTCTAAAATGGTCTAGAATAAAACTTTGAGCATCCCTCTCAGGCTGATAGTGTTCAAAAGTACAATACAGTTTTTAATTTTGCAGGTGCTAGCACATGAGATTTTCCTCATTTCTTCTGTGGCTGTCACACATGAAATACCTGTTTCAGTGAGGATTATAAAAGCATCATGTACAATCCTAAAGAATATAGACAATATGGGGTGTTATATGGAAGGAAATAAAATAAAATATTAATGCCAAATAGCCAGTCTTAATGTTATTTTGCAATCTTGTGATTCTTTCTACAGAAAACTCTGTTTTAATACCAGGAATCATAGTATACATTCCCCAGATATTCTTTTCACACTACACACCAAATATTTCCTAACATTACTATTTATTAGCTGAATATAGAACTTTAATGACTATCTAACTTTACATTTCTCTTGCTCCGTCTGTCCTTTCCAAGGACCCCTTAATTGATTGAGGTGAAACTTACAAAGATACTCAAGAGTAGAGAAAAGAGTGTGTGATGATCCTTCAGTCACATGTGACTAACTCCAATATTTATCTTTTTGATGTGCTCTATTCTGTTTGTAACCTTTCCCCATATTGCCAGCAAGTCTTTCTTAGTGGCATTTATGTAATGATCAGATATTGCTGATTCATTGGTGAACTGCACAAATGGAAGGAATCTGGCACAAGCATGAGCAGTCAAAACTATCAAAAGAAACATACCATTCTCTAGGGGCTAAAGACATGGTTTAAATGTACTGAGAAACAACATTTGAAAATAGCAGAGAAATGACTCAAAATGTAAGATATGTTAAGATAACATAGAAAAGCTCTACAACCATATATTAAACAATTAATAATCTTCATATAATTTGGCAATATATAATATGGCCAACATTTTTACTAGTCAGTGAACAAAGATTTGTTATTATAAAGCAGGAAAAAGACAAATAGGCTAACTGTGACTTTTCTGTTATTAGGTATATTCAAAGGCATTTATAATATGATAATTTTCACTCTTTAATGAGTATTTTGTTCACTATATGTCAGTAGCCAATGTCACTGTCTTCAACCCTGTGTATACATTCCCTAGCCTATGTCTGTTCCATGATATTCACAAAGAGGGAAATATGTGAACTGTAGTGTTTCAAAAGTGAATAATTTAGATTAAACAAAGAAATACACTGCCTCATGTCTCCTAGTCACTGGCTACTGAGTTAGGGTCTCTGCATCGCCACAAATCTACACTGTGATAGCAACACTTCTTACAAAGGCTACAGTCCATAACATTTCAGACGATTGGAAGAAGTTTGTAAAATTTCCCATTGGAATTTTCCCCACCTCCAGAAATAGTTAAAATCAACTAAGCTGACCAACAGCTGTCATAGAACAGGTCATTCTTCACTGAAGTGTCTACAATAGAGGACATCTGACTGGGAGAACTCAGTGACTGAAGTTTATAGGAAATGATACTTGGAAGATATCTAGAATGGACACTCATGAAGCAGAAATGCTGTAAAGGCATCAAAACCATCCCTTCTTTTTTATTGGAGCACCATCAGCTGATTGATTTAATAAAACTCAGGACCGACGAAAAACAGAAACACAGCTTCCCATAGCAAGGGTTCATGCTGTGATCATTGAAGTGGGAAGTGATTTGATTTTAATGCCCTGTGTAGCACTTAGCACCATATTTAATTGAAGGAAGAAAATCACTCATTTTTCATCCTTTTCCTTAACGGACTCTTTGTGCAATCTATCTAGTGTTATGGAACTTAATACAAAGGGCATACGACATTTTTCACTTTTAAAATTATAGCAAGCATTAACATTTTCAACCCTTCTGATTTATATCCTTATTCCTTTTCATAAGTAGGTTCCAAATAATCAGCTCAAGCAGTAACAGCATATCTGGGCTAGTAAAAGTGAGCCAATAAAAGAATTTTCTTATTTACAGTTCCTAATTATTTTACAATTGGGAGTGTGACAAAAAGATCAAACTAAATAACATGTCAATTAGTATGTGGCTCTAAGAAAGAGCGATTCTAATGAAATCACAGAAATATATGCATAACTTATAGATACTTTTACTAATACAGTCTTGAAAAATTAATTATTAGCATCATAAATTATTCTCAGTAGGCTAAAGAAAAAAAACTCTGATGACTCAATTTACAGATATATAGTCCCCTAGAAACCTATCTTTAATTTTGAAATAGTCCTTTGAACTGTATATAAATATGTACTCTTTCCTAAGGGCACTGTGCCTGCCACATTAGAGCTGTGCTCTGCAACACATCTGCAAATACAACTCTCTTCTCTCTATTGGCACAGAATATTAAGTATAAAGGACCACAGAAGATAGCGATGTGGAGACAGTGCTTCTATTCCAACCTCAGCCCCTGTTTTCCTTGAGAACATACCTGGAGAGTAAAAATTAAACAGATTCTTTTAAAGCCCATGTAAATACAGCACTTAACACTGGTGTAGGCAGTATCAGATTCTTACTTTATTACTGTATTGGATGATACACTACACATGAGCATCAGGAAGGTTCTTTTTTAACAAGAAGAGAGAACTCCAGAGAAGTATTTGCTGGATCTTTACCTACCACATACCTATATAAACAGCATCAACAAAGGTTTCCACAAACACAAATGCTGAACCTATTATCTAATCCTGAATGTTTGGTAACATTTATGTAAAGGTATGGAAAGCAAATATAAAGAAACGACAGAAGCAAAACATTCTACAGACTACAATTTGAAAACAACAAAAACCATGCCTTGCAATAATGAATTAGGGGATGCTGTAGATTAAGAAATAGTGTATTCCCAGGTGTCCCTCAGGAGACAGAAAGTATTATCCTTAATTACATTCATCTTTCCAGGTGGACCAATGATCTCCTAAAAGAAACAAGAAAATGACATCTTCTATTCATTCGGGTCACTGTCTTATAGATCAATAAGAATAAACTTAAGTGAAGTTTGACACATCAGTTTGCTTTTTTCATCCAACAACATGTACTGTTAATAACCAAGTGTAAAGACAAATAAAGCAGATAATAGTTCCTGTCCTCACTGAGTTTAAATTTTAGTGAGATCATTCAAATAGAAGTTCTAGGCCAACAGCATTTTAATTCAGTTAAGTCAGTGGATGCTCAGTGTTAAGTGTTAAGTGTTATGGATGCTCAGTGTTAAGATGTCATGGAATCTTTTCAACTGAATTTGACCATCACCTTGAAATGATAATTAAATGAAATACAGCTGGAGATGCAAATGTGTGTCTACATGCATAAAAATGTTTCCTGCTCATGTTATTTTGTTCAGATGCACATTTGTTACATAATTTGTTTTAATATGCCTAGATCATTCAGAGGTTTGTCTCACCTACATGCACAATAAACACCTGGCTCCACCCCCCTACTGTCTTCCTCGTACCTCTTTCGAGTAGCCAATCTCTATTGAGCCTCTGCATGTCATCCCCACACCTCTGATAATAGAAGGACATTTTTGAAACAGTTCTCTGTCTAAGATAGCTCATGTGCTAACTGGAAAAAGCAAATATCTGTAGCATGTACACACAGCTGTTAGGTAACAGTGGGCGTGGACATCTGGTAGTCAGGGCTATGAGTAGGTACAGCAAAGAAGAGTGAGAAAGTAAATGATGGGGACATTTAGCTATTTGCAAGATGACTCCACTTGCATCACAGAAAGTGATGACTCAATGCTTAATCAGCAGAGAAAAGTACCTTTTATTCCCATGGAGCCATTTTATTTCTCTTGGAGAGTAGCAAAGATTTCTCTCTGCACAGTATCCATTTCCCTTATTTGTTCTTCAATAGCTGTGATCACTTTGATGGGGACAAACTTCAAGGCACTGATGTCACCAAATACCTGTAGAGTGTTGATAATATGAACAAATGTTTCAACGAAATGGTCATACGGTACTATCTTTTATTCTGTTATCCCCTAGAGGAAGGGAAAGTGTAGCTTAGAAAGCCCTGTTTGGATACTGTTGTCCTAACCAGGAGCTTATAATTTAGGTCTCATAGTCTAGTCCATTTTGAATTTTAACAATTTTATAATGCACATACAAAGAATACAGAGTAAACATGAAAAAAATAAAATACATATAGAGAGTGAATTTTCTAATCTTCTAACACCAAAACTATATACATAAAAAACAAGTCTTGTGGTCTAGAGAGTTAGCTCAATGGTTAAGACACTGTCTCAAAGAGGACCCAGGTTCAGTTCCCAACACCACATAATGGCATGTTAACTTACAATTGTGTCTACAGTTCCAAGAGATCTGATGCCCTCTCCTGGCATCCATGGGTACTGTGTGAACATGGTACACACACACACACACACACACACACACACACACACACACACACACACTCACACATAAAGCCAAGATTAAGCTCCCATCTTTGGGCTTTAAAGCCTTTTCTAAGGATGGGTCTTATGGCTTGTAGCACAACACTCAGAACCAGGATAATGAGAATTAGAGGATAACATGCACCAGAAAGCCTTTGCTTGGTGACATGTAGAAAAGACAAAATCTAGTTGGGGAACCAATATTAACTAGAAGTTAATATTCCCATTGGAAGGAAGTTTTGTGCATGGAGAAACTTCAATAGACAAAGACTGACAGACCCTGCAGAAGTACTTCCATTTATGCAATTTGGATTTATTTCTGAACTATCATAATTACCAATGTCACGGGCTTCATTCATATGCTACACTTTTAATGTATCTTGTACTTACAAGCATTGTGCTAAAGGTTTGTATTCCCCTGTAGCAGCAAGAAGCCACTTCTACAAATTCAACTGGCAAATTAATTCATTTCTCTGGATAGCAAAGAGGGCATCTTTTTCAGACAAGCCCTTATCTGATAGCAGGAACCATTTCTTTCTCTAGAATAACTTCTACCATCCTTTAGTAAGCTCATAAATCATGCAGCTAGCCAGTCAAAATGCCTCTCTCCAGGGTAGGCAAATGGGAGGGGTGGCATTGAAAATCCAGGAAATCTTACTTCTGAGAGAATAAACAGTAAGAACCAGAAAAGATGGAATAAGTTACCATATAGAGAAAACATTTTCAGCCAGAACAGACTAAAAATGAAAGTGCTTTTACTTTGGCATCCAAATTCAGACATCCTATGAAACAGCCACAACAGCTCCACTTTTATTGAATGAATAAATACCCCTCATGATTAAGGAGATATAGATTGAATATTTGGCCTTCTCCACAATTTTCCTATTCCAAGTGATCTCTCTTGTTCTGCCCACTCATAGTCTAAGTGCCCTGTAGCCACCTGTCTCATCTCAAGGAGAGTAAAGGGCAATATCCTTTAAGTTACATGTGTGTATGTGTGTAGTGTACATATATGTGGGCACATTTATGTGAAAACTAAAGATGATGTCAGATGTCTTCGCTGGTTTCTCTTCTTAAATATCAAAGCAGGGTCTTTCATTTAAGCCCAGAGTTTATCAATTTGGCTAGCCTAGCTAGTCAGCTGGTTCCAAGGAACCCTTGTCTTAGTCTCCCAAGTGGTCGGATTACAGGCAGACTGCCATTTATATGGGTGTTGAGGATCCAAACTTTGGTCTTTGTGCTTGTGCAGTACTCTTTAACTCCTTCATCGACACTCTACCCTCTCCTGTAAAAATAGTTTATTCTTAAATAAAATATGAGTGAGATGGGAATGGCCCAGTAGCATGGTAGACCAAATACAATGTCCCAACAAGCAAACAGTTTTGTGAAGTTTCTTTAGCAGTTAAGGATTTTTCAAACACACTGGGGGTAAGTTCAGATTGGCAGTCTACGACAACCTAGAGACTCTGTGCTTTAGGTTTCAGAAGCTATCTAACTACATTCTCACCTTTGGGCATGATAGAAGTTAAGGGTGGAAGCTAATTTAGCCTAAGTGCAGAAATTCCAAAGTTTTTTCCTTTTCTTTGAAAGGATATTAGGCCAGACACAGAGAAGGACCATGAGTGCTGGCTATTACGGGGATGAAAGTTAGCCCAGGAGAATTTGGTTCTCAATCTGCAATATTCCAATCCTCCACAATCATGGACTTTGATTCAGTCTGTCAGCCTTGTGGAATTTTTAACAGAAGTGTCTGACATAGTTTCCTGAGAACATTGGTTCCTAGTCTCTTGCATTTATTGCCTTTTATAAACATCCCTGTGTCTTTTCACATGATACTTCAGTACTGAAGTGTTCTGGGAAACTTTGTGGACACAAAAGTAGCTGTGGCCGTAGCTTCCCTTTTCTTTCATCTGGACTGCCTAAAACTACAAACCACACTTATATTTCTGGAGCTTTCCCCATGTGCCTCAAGACAGCTCTAAGTGAGTCATCTGTCAGTTCTCCTGGGAACTTCTGAAGCACACATTACAAACATGGAAGTGAACAGCATTCAGTCATCTCCAGAGTTATGAGCTCCTAAATGGGAGGATCACTTCCAACTAAGTCTCCTACCATTTGCAGTCACTATTTGTTGCTGAGATTTAGAGCTAGAAAAACAACATCAAAGCATTGCTTTATATTATTGGAAAGAAACAGTTGAGATGACTCCTTAGGAAGTCTGTATGATTCTTTAAGGAGACACAGTGCTTGGGTTAGAAGGACATGAAGGTGATAGGGATATTGTTTGCTGGAGGTTTAAGAATCCTAGCGCCTATCAGGACAATTGTCATGGACCAGCAACTGTAGACTTCTGAGTCCCTCACATCCTTCTAATTGGCTCCTGCTGTTACAAATATTCTGATTGCCTGTGTTACAGTTGCCTGATAAAGTATCAGAATACACTTAAAATACTGTAGATGCACATGTGAAATACATCCAAATAACACATACAGTTTTAGCTGCCAGGTTTAAGGGAGATAAGTAAAAATGTAACTACCTAAAGAAAGATTCTGTCTGCATTTCAGAACTAACTCAGCTTCCATTCGCTGCATGTTATCATAGAGAGATCATTTCTCATTTGTGTCTATCTCTATGGTTATTTATTTCAAATGATTGTCCTGGCAATAATAAGCTACAAATGCTATAGTTACATGAATTTTTTTATTCTATAGGAAGAAATGTCTCTAGAAAACAAATACATTATAAGTAATACTTTCAAAATTAGTGGGGGGGAAGTTGTATCAAATTAGGTATCATCTTTCAAAGACCAAAAAAAAGGGGTGGGTAGTGAACCATGATACCATGATGTTCTCAATTTCAAATAGCACAATCTGATTGAATTATAGAAACTATAGTTTCTGTGGTTGTGGGGAAAAAACAAAACAAAATGCTGGGTGGTCCTTCACTGCAATTGCGGTTATGTGTGTGCTCATATTTCTGGTGCGTAGGCATACATATAGGTGGATCTACATCATACACATGTACATCTATGCATTTCATTTTCATATTCTTTGGTCCAGTTAGTCTACTTTCAGGATCTACCTTTTTTAAGTAATATGGGTCACTAGTTATGATAATAGAGAATTGACCCCTAAATTCTACTCATCCATAAAACTAACAACCACAAAATAATTTCATAATCTGTAGAATCAGCTTTTTCAGAGGAAACCCCATTCCAACCTACAATGTGACTGAGGCTGAGGCCTTGGGGGCCTGACTTCGGATCCTGCAGTCTATAGCTAATGTTTATGACTGTGAAGTATTCAAATCCGATCAGACATGACTCCTTAGGACCACCAAGCAGTGTCCAAGGCAGAGGCAGGGCCCTTGGGTGTAAGGAGTGTACAGAATTGTTAATGGGAACAGCATGGCAGTCCACTCTTTCCAAGCTTCCTTCTATCATGTGCTCAAAAGCAGGTTTGGTTCTTCTTGGTAGAAAAAAAATGTCTGTGTGTCTTAAGGCATTGCTGATCTTTGGAGAGAGTTAGCTAATTGTTTTCTGGTAGTAGGAGGCATATCCCAAAGTTTGAATTGGGGTTGGGGGAAGCAACAACAAAGAAGTCATTATAACAGAGTACATAGAACAGGCCACTTCCAACTGCCCAAAATATATGACACTGGTAAAACTTCAAAGGCCATTATACTAACAGTCTAGAAGGAAGATTTAAATAAAAAAGGTAATCTGAACGCAAGCTTCAGTTTCATATTCCCACTTGAATGCAAGACTCATGTATTTACAAACCCAATTCACTGTGACTAAGAGGACAGCAATATTTGGAGATCCAGGTAAATTAATAATGTTTCTGCAAGATGTGATTCAGCAGCTATTTGCAGCACAATAGTTCACAGGGAGGGAAAATAGTATATTCAAAGTAGATAAAAATTATCAATCTCTAAAACAGAACTTGAAATAATATTATACTTTCTAAGTTACAGATGCAATCAGCATCATTTTAGAAAAAGAAGGCTTGCACTCTGACAAAGTAAATCACTCATGTGACATTTCCTCAAGTGGCTGAGCAAAGGACCCACGCTTGCCACTGACTTTCTAGGGTTAGCCACGGTGGACAGTGGTAGCGGTGGCTCTGCCAACCAGCACAGCTGCGAAAATTAGAAGCCAAGGTACACAGTCCTTTCATTTTTGTAAAAGTACACTCTACTTGGTTGGAAACTATTCCAGGTTCTTAGGATTAAATATGTGAATATTGCTTCTGAACGAGCAGCTGTCACTTTAAATCTAAAGTCTAGTTTGTTTACTGGCTGTATTTAAATCCTTTAGAAAATGACACAAAATGGCAATAAAATCATTGTAAGTATTCTACAGGGGAATATAAATGCCCCTTGGTTACACTGTACATATCTTTATCCATAATTCTAGTTTATTTTCCTCGTGATTATGTTAAATATGTAAAAAGCCTTTTCTCATAAAGGTAAAACTGCTAGATGTTTCCATGTTGTAATTCAGCATTAGTGTCAAGATTGCTTCAGAAAATAAGCCACAGTTGCTATTTCATTCCTCTTAAGTGTCACTCGGCATACTGTATGTGATTTTGCACATAAAATAAACGTATATGATTTCATATCACTGTTTGGGAACCATAAGTAATACTAAATATAATTCGGAAGATATGTTCATAAAGCTAACTGAGGCAAAGCAACTATGATTTTATTTTTAAAGAAGGTTTTTATGTTGTTTTATATTGTCATTAAATAATTATTTCAGACAATTGTGTAAGAACGTGTCTGTCAACCAAGATCAAGAAAGTAATATTTATTAATTCTTAAAGGGAAAGGATGTATGTGTAGCTAGTTCTTGGTCTAATATCAACACAATTGCAAAATGCTTCTAAATCTTGACTATCATCTCTGCATGCAAATATGAGAAGATATAAGATATAATTATATTTAGAGTGGCAATTTTTCATTCATGAGTGAATCTTTCGGTCTTTTAAGAAATTAGTACCAGGCACCCTTGTCCAATGAAGTAAGATAAAACCACACATTTTGAAAACACTTGTTTTAAACAGTAACTTCGTTACTTATGAGTTTCAAATTTACTTACAATATTAAATCACAGATTCTTTAATACTGTAATAAATGAAGATTAATAATTAAGAAATTAAAAAATAACCATTTTGTTATCCATAATATCTTTTCTGAGATCCAGTTCAAGGCAGAAAAAAATAAAAAAATATATAGAATTTAAAAATATGGGCTTTAATCGACTTAAAACATTTAATATTTTCAAATTGTGCATAATAGATTTAACTTCCCATTTGTACAATGTTCATGTTAAATATAGAACTACATATTTTAATTTACATATTAATGATAACATCTGGACTGTTTCAAAACAGTTTTAATTTACCTTTTAAAATAATTTTTATGATTTAGAATCCAGAGAATTTTCTTATCTAATTAAAAGTAAGCATACATCTTTATGGTAGACATGAATATAATAGTAGAATAATTATCTTCTATAGGCTTTATATGTTCTGATGAATTGGAAATTCAAAAGAATCCAATTTGCTTATTATGTATGCAATGTATTTTTTTAGGAAGTTTCACCTATTTTGTCTCATATTCATAAATTAAAAGTATTAAGTTTATGTGTTCCAGGAATTACTGATGACTGTTCCAAAATATGAGAACCAACAAGCAGAGACACTGAATATAAGACTGAGCTATATTATAATGTCTTCATAATGCTATTTATGACAAATATGTAGGACTTCAAAAATCATTCTAACCCTCACAAGTCCATATGCAGCAAATGGAATCAAAATAATTCTCAGGCTTTTCGCAGGAGAGCATGACTGTAGTAAAGACAGCCTGGCCCATAGAAGTGCTTTTACCTTGTAATTGAAGTAGCTTTTGAAAATAAATGCTGCATTCCCTAACATGTACCTAGAGGCTAATGATTCCTTTAAAACTTGAGCAAAAATAAACCTGTGTGGTTCTTCCAGTGTTACCAACACACACACATTAAAAAAAAAATACACATGAAAGGCTAAACAGAGCCCAAGTGAGACCTGTCTTGCCTGACCTTGTGAAAGCCTCACCATTTCACAGCAAGTTGTGCTGACCTAATTACTGAGGAAAAATAAATACACTGTATTGATAGGTATATACAGGTATGTTTCCCAGGTATTATTTGGGGAGAGATAAATTCTTATCTATCTAACTAATGAGTAAATTCATCTGCCTAAGTATTTTCATTCAGGTCTGCCAGGACATCTCCTGAGAAATATAATCTAATATTCACCTGATAATTGCATTCTACTTTGATGTTATAGTCTGTTCCTTCATATATTGCTTATAATGATGTTTTAAAGTCTTAGAACAGAGAACACTTCACAGTTTATTTAAAGTAGATAGTCTGCCTTAATGAAAGGAAAAAGCGAAACACTTTCATATCTTATTTTTAACAAAATCAATAGCAATTGCAATGACTGAGTTTGACTCTGAAAGCCAGAAATACAAGATATTAGTATAGATAACATTTGTAGCAACAGTTAATGCGAAGCCTTTACCGTCTGCTGTCAAGAAATTTCCTTTAGCTTGTATTGTGGGTATTGTCACATAAGTATGTGCTCACAGGGAAAAACTGCATCTTCCTGCATGGGTGTTGCACGCAAAATGTCAAAGGCTCAAAACAGGCTCTAAATTTGAGCAATGAAAGATGCTTCTTTTTTTCTACTTTTGGGTAAGTTAAGTTTATTGTGATATAGTAATCTTCAGGGCCACCCAAAATTTTGTAGAAAAGGAAATACAAGAGCGATTATTTTTTCTCTCGCCTCTGCTTGCAATGTCTTTCAACAAAAGGAGACGCTAATGGTATAATTTTCCCAAAAATGCACATCCTTCATTATTACCATTTTACCTCTCTTTCTCATGCAAGGGTCTCTCTCTCTCTCTCTCTCTCCCTCTCTCTCTCATACACACACAGAGCAAATTGATATTAGTAGAATATAGATATGAAAAATGCCAAATACTCTGAATTAGTGTATCAGAAAGAAATTTAAATCATATAGTTTAGACTGAAAAACTATGAGTGCTTTTGATAAAGTTTTGTTCTGTATTTCATTAGGTTCAAGACCACTCTAAGCTCCCTAGACACCTTCAGTACATGTAGCCCCTCTGCCCCTCCTTTTGGGGCCTCTCTGTTCATGGATCTTTGCAATGTGGGCCCTGGGTTTCCTGCCAGTCAAAAACCCCACAACTGAGTAAAACCCATCTTATCATAAAATTGAGTTTGGGTTTTTTTCCTTTCCTCCTTCCTTCTCCTGCTGTTTTCTATCAGCAGAACGCTAATACTAATTGGTTAATCTGTTATTTAGGCAAGTATTAATATTCTCGTTTTGCAGGCAAGGAATCGGGCTTCCTGCTGCGTATCCCCTGGCCCTGGGTAAGGAGCTCTTCAGATGGGAGATTCAAAGTAGGTGAGGTTGGCCTCCTGAGACCTCTGCTGCTTGCCGGAAGCCTCCAGGAGGGTTGAGCTGGGCCTCCTTAGATCGCCGAGTTCCTGGCTCCCAGTTCTCCACTCAGACCACCAGGCGACACCGCCTCTAATGACAAAAATCCATTTTCCCATTCCACCCCAACGAATGCTCCAAGGACTTTCTTAATTGCGACTGCTACCCTGGGAACAGGAAGCTTATTTGTAACTTGATGAATCTCCACAAGGCTTGCCTGGGTTTCTAGGTTTTGCAGCACTAAAAAACTTTACAGTAACTTTGTGTGAAAAGTATCTGAAGGTCTCCCTATCTACAGAACAAAGAGATAAAACGGTGCTCAGTAGAAACTCAGGAAAATACATGAATCCAGAGAGGTTGGTAAATTCTGCCTAGAGAGAAGTGCTCTGCATGAAGGACCTGGCCACTGCTCCGGAGTGGAGGGTGCACAAAACAAAACACACAGGACAACCTAAGAACTGTATCATCCTAGGGTACATTCCTGTGTGAAAGATGCTCAAACAGGTTTTCAATGTAAAGTCCGTTTCATACTCATGAATTCTGACCTATTTTGTGTAAAAGTTGTTCTTAAAAAAAAAAAAAAATATGTTGGCCTGGAGAGATGGCTCAGCCAGTAAAGGCTAGGCTCACAAGCAAAAAGTGTAACTTTCCACATAAATAGAGACTTGAAGATAATTGTTTCCATGCCAAAAGGCTAAGTTTTAATTGGGATTTTTTTTTTTAAATGGGAAAAGACTAGTATCTGGCCCGTACATCTTATCAGACTCAGGGAGACTTAGAAGTCCCAATAATTCACAAATCCACACTAAAAACTTTAACAGTAAACTTCAAGTCACAAAATAAGACCCAATTTCATCTATTTTCATTTTGAATTAAATGTCATTTCTATTCTGTGAATGAATTAGTCTCGGACTCTGTGTACTCTTTTTGTCCTTATGCAAAACATCTGAGCAGAGTGTGGCCTGAGTCTACCCACATCTCTAAGTAGGCCTGTATTCTACTGAGTCTTAGGTTCCCCAAAAGTCTATAATGATAAGGACCCCATGGTATGAAGTGCCCATGTATAGCACAGGTTGTAACCCGAGAATTCAGTAAAACTTGACAGATTTCCCATAGTACCAATTCAGTATCTAACACAGAGAATCCAAGTCAGGATGTGTCTCTGACTGTTTAGGAGCCACCACCTTAAAAACTCAAAAGGTGGGCTGGAGAGATGGCTCCATGGTCAAGAGCATTGACTGCACTTCCAGAGGACTCGAGCCCAATTCCCAGCAACTACATGGCATTCACAACTGTCTATAACTCCAGTTCCAAGGAACCTAACTCCCATGGCAAAAAAAAAAAAAAAAAAAAAAAAAAAAAAAAGCATGTAAAATAATTTTTAAAAACCCCACAAAATAAAAACCTTAAGAGACCTTTCTCTAAGCTTGACATGTAATCTGTTTGTTGATGTTTGAATGAGTGCCTTGGGACACAGCAGAAGTAAAGCAAGCCTGAATGGACAGATCAAATACATACCTAACAGAACACAAGACCCAGTACATATCCTTTGATCCAAATAAACAATTTTGGGAGGGGGGCTGTTGCTGGGATTTCATTTGTGCAAAAAAACTAGCAATTACCCAGTTTCTTGTCCATTACTTCCCCCTTGAAATAGGAAGGCTTATGAAAATAAAAAGGGGAAGAGACAGCTGGCTCTAGTGCCTATCTCCCAAACACTCAGTCCTTCCAGAAGCTTGTTCGGTTAAATTTTAGTGTAAAATCATCAGTATTTGTAAGAATGTTTATAAGTTGAATGCATTTAATTGTACAAGATTCAAAATTCCTTGTGGTCCTTATTGTATCTCTTGAAAAAGAACTAAATGTACTTTGCAGATGTTAGCTCATTAATCTATCCCAAATCCCCGTGAGCCAGGTAGCATAAGTATGCTTAACCCAGTTTTCCAGATCAGGAAATAGGCAGAGTAGTGAGAAATGACTAAGCCAAGGTTATGGAGTGAAAGAACAAGAGAGGAAACAGAAGAACTCTGGTGGTAGCTGTGCTTAGGAGGCCAGGACACCTCCCTCCTGACTTTCCACCCAGGCACCAGGAGAAATGTAACATGTTAGAACAGAAAGTCTACCTCAGCATCCTCACAGGCCAGGCAATTTCAGTGCAGGTAGCACATACATGCTTTTGCAAATGTAAAATGATAAGTCACACTAGTTCGTTCTGTTAAAAAGAATGAGGGAAAAAAAAATAAAGGTTTCTACAGCAAGTGTCTCAGAAGCCAAAATGGATCATACAGGATAAGTGGCAAGAACAGCCTGGACCAGGTTCTTCAAAATCACATCTGAGACAGTGGGCACTGGCTCACCTGCTCCCGCCTCATGTACTGAAATGCACACTTTCTCTTAAGTCACGGTGAGGAAGGGAAGAGGGCTGGCTGCTTGGGATCTTAGCTGCGCTCCTCTCTCAAGAGTGTGCCCGTGGGATTCCCTGGGTTCGAATTATACTTGATCCTATCTGCAAGACTGGGCTCTAAACAACTTCAAAGATACAGTAAAAGGACTTTATTTTTCCTGTTCCTTAGATTATTTTTTCATCAGTTTCACAACAAAAACAATGTTGGCCAGATTCAAAGGTGGTGGGAGGGACAGGTGCTTCAGTTTCAGCCTGATGCTCCTGCGGCACAGCTCAGGGATGTGCAGGCTGTGTCGCTGCAGGCTTTTCCTTCTCAGCCTTCATCTCCATCCTGACATTCCCACAGACCCCCGATGAAGCAATGTCTATGTGAATGGAATGCAGCCCCAGGATGCAACTCACCATAAACTTGGATTCTACAAATCTGATACAACATGGCTTTTTACATTCAAAAATCAGTCTTCATGATGTAGAGTTCTTTCCCAGATGTTATTTTGAAAACATTCTTAAAGATTTAGAGATGGGGTGCTTCTCCGGAGTTTTATAATTTTTTTCATCAGAAAGAAACATCAGCATCTCTGACTGGAGGACTGTGCACATATGAAGTTTGGACTCACAGTATTCTCCTGTCAACCTACTGATGTTTGTAAGTATTAACTAACTAAAACAGATGCAGGTAGAATTCTGAGTTATTCTGTTTGATTTTTTTCCTTGTCCATCTCCCCCAATATAATTAAAGACAGAAACTTTCATTTTCTTTATGTCCTGTCCTTGAGTAGGAAAAAACTAAAATACAACTCCAAACTGGTTACAGTATTACAGACACTAGTTACCATCTATGTTCCCAGTGTCGGTGATGTGTTCAACATCAAGTGTAAGTCACACATTTAAGCATGTATGTATGTATGTATGTATGTATGTATGAATGTATACATATACATATATGTGTAAGTCACACATTTAGGCATATATCTATGTATGTATAATACACACACACACACACACACAAAAAGAGAACAACATTTACCTCCCAATATTTCTGTACATACATACCTCAACGATGGCGCCATCTGGGAGCCTCAGAAAATGGCGATATAACTCTTGAAACCCACTGGGATAAACAGTGTATATAGATATGTGGGAAGTAACCCCTCCTGGACGAACTGCAGATGCAGAAATTCCATCCTGATGGTGGTGGTCACTGCTGGAGACCCTGGGCTTGGCGTCATGGCTTTTGCACATGTAATCGTGCAGTGCTACCTAGTGAGACCCAGAGAACCCCCCCAGGTCCCCCCAAGAAAAAAAAAACCAGAAAAATGTAATTAACATTTGGCAAGAAAGTAGCCAATTTGAAATGATCTTACAATAAATCTGAAAGTCTGCTGTCTGCAATGCTTGCACTCCGCTCCATGCTCCATGATCCATGCGCATTTTTATGGCATATATCTAAATAGTGAGACAGACAAATCCCCGGTGTGTGCTCCACAAAGTTAATTCTACACGGATGAAGCTGTAATTGGCTTCTATATTAACCCAAAGCAGGGAGATCAAGCAGCCTGTGCAAATGACAGTGGAGATTGAAAAACAAACCTGTTTACAAATGGTTTTAAGAGTGGGTGTGCTTGGGTTCTCATCCAGAAGAGAGTCTCTCTGTTTCCATTCACCCATGCTGCTGTGTGTATCATGCTTCTCTTGACACTAAGCCAATGGGCCACATACAGCCCGTCGACATCTCCTCCAGCACATGGGGCAAGATTTGTATACTGCACACACTGACCACTAAGCTTCTTCTGGAAGTTCTGAACTTGGCACTTACTGGAATAAGAACCCTTATTTTTAGTAAGGCTTCTCAGGTGACAAGTTCACTGTCTAACGAGACATATCCGTGTATTATATTAGTGTTAAATTAATTGAATTGAATTATGATGCAGTTGAAAAGACCTATCTGCATCAATTGTTTAAAATATTGCCAATGAAAATTTGACTCTACCACCTTAAAAGCTGTGTGTGGCTAACAAAACTTATGGTTTCCTTTTTGTTTTCATTTGTCTTTCTCCTCGATTCCTGAGGTATATGATACTTTCTACAATTTCTCATTTTCTTATTCCAAGATGTCCGTATTTTAAAAACTTGGCCAAGTTTCTAGTGGATTCTCTCTTCACTCGCATTTTTTTCCTTAGATATAAAATGTTTATTTAGTGATCCAGAAACATGAGTCAAATATTAATGCCTCTTAAACATTACCTTACAAATTCTGCAAATCTTCAAGAATTTGGAAAGATTTAATAATATAAAAGAAAATTCTACCCAATGACAGTTAATACAAGTCTGAAGTTGGCAATAAATGCTTAAAATTTTAGCCAGTGAAAACATTTTCCTTTAAAAACAGTTATAATTAAAATCCAGATGGGCAGAAGGAAAAAAATCATAATATGTATATGTGTGTGTGTGTGTGTGTGTGTGTGTGTGTGTGTGTGTATAACCAAATTCCAGAGCATGCCCAGTTTAAGGACACCCTTTAAGAAAGAAAGATGGTAGACACATTTATGGGCATGCTTAGCTGAAGGTCTGAAGGTTATGGACTGCACATTTACAAAGCTAAAGGGGTGAAGAGGAATGTTTCTGGGCATGTGCAGCTTGAGCTATAAGTTGTATCTCACTACAGGAATTGGTCATTAGGGTGCTCACCTCACCTGGTAGTACCAAAAGTTATGGGTCTTAAAGGTGAACTAACTAACTAGCTAACTAAGTTATGGTAGAATCACAAACAGCCAGCCAGCGCATTGGGCCAACTAGAAGAGAGGCTTGCATCCATCTCACCAGAAGTGGACATGTGCCACTGCATTGGGAAAGACAGAATGAACAGATATAGCTATCTATTTCTGAGAGTCAGGAGAGGTGGGATGCTCACTAGACATTGGAATGAGATTTCTAATAAGCAGCCATGTATGGGGAAGGACAATAATCAAATCAGCACTGAGTGTATCTAGAAGAGAAATTTGCTAAACTACATCATAACTATGACCACAGTCATCGTAACAGACATCATAGTATACAATTAATTCTGAATCTGCTGCTAGCCTGGTGATTACATCACACAACTACGTGCTTCCTGTTAGACTTGTGGAGTCTGGGAATGGAGGCTGCAGCAGAACTGAGGTCCTCTGTCTGCCCACACTTTGCACCCAGCTCCAGGCTAGGCTTTCCATAGGTCTCTCCACCCTTTTAGAACTAGCCATTTCTGATGGTTCCCAGAATCTGATAGAAAACGTTTAAATCTTTTTAATTAATTAATTAATTAATTAATTAATTTTGTTTGTCTTTTTGAGACAGAGTTCCTCTGTATTGCTTTGGAGCCTGTCCTGGAACTAGTTCTGAAGAGCAGGCTGGCCTTGAACTCACAGAGATCTGCCTGCCTCTGCCTCCGCCTCCTGAGTGCTGGGAGACAATGCCTGGCTGAAATGTTTAAATCTTATCCATGCAGGAAACAAGAAAAAGGATGAAAGTAGGTTTGCTATATTCTGTAGAACTATAGAATTGCTATACCTCCCACAAAATCATGATGAGATAGAAGTTAATGGATAGCATTTATGACTTTGAAAATGGAGCTTCTGTGTTTTGGCATGTGAAATTAAACATTAAACAAAGTTATGATGCTCTCTTGGATAGCAATTGCTTATTTCAAGATGATGGGAATATATGTAACAGTTACTCTTGTTTGAGAAGCTGATTCCTTCCAAACTGTAAGGATTGTAAAACAGTTTACTGTGGAGAGCACGCACAAACATATATACACTCATACACAGAAGCATTCACACATGTACAAGTGCTTTTGCAAATCCCTTTTTACTTTAGTATGCTTGCCATTTTCCTCTTTATCTTAGAAATGAGAGGGAAGAGTTGACTTCTTCCCAGAGACATCTTTGGCTGACACTGAAATATGTCTAAGGAGCAAGTAGGTAGTAATGATCGGGTTGAATCATAACTCAACATTACTTATTGACAAACCTTAAACACACACGCTAACACATGCACATACACACACATGCATGCACATACATGTGCACACACACATGCACTATATATATGTATATATATATATGTGTGTGTGTGTGTGTATACACACACACACACACACAAAAGGCTGTGCGGTTGGTAGTATTATAGACAAGGCAATTGAGGAATGTTAAGTAACTTGCTCAAAGGCACAGATGTGATATGTTACTGAGGCATTGTCCTCATTCATGCATCTCATACCTCCTTGTGCTTCTGATCTGTCTTCAAGCTTTCCTTGCTCTCTCTGGTGAATCTGACTGAATGTTGAGATCAGCCTGTGTCCTACTCTAAGTTTCCTCATATTGTATTAAACAGGCTTTGGAGGCTGTGCTTTGTTTGCCCTGTGCTTTTGGCTTTACTTTGAGAGAGAAGGATGGCTGCAATCCAGAATCAGCCCTGTCTGTCTAGCACCACCCACACAGTGCAAACTGATAAGTGATTGTTCCTTGGTGGAGATAAGGAGCCACCCTATAAATTTAAAAGGGTGACTTGAGACCATCAGAACACATGGGTGTACTCAAATCATATAAGAAGAGAAACCAGGGCCAAAAATTTATCAGACACAACAGACCAAAGTAGGAATGGATGGAACTCCCTCACCTAGACCATATAAAGGGATCCCCACCTAACACCATGGTGGCATGGCCCTATACCAACCTCTCATCTGATATTTAGTGTTTCTGTGTGTCCACACACATGTGTGCACACAATGAGCTCATCAAAGACAAGCAGAGGATTTTTTTAGCTTCAGTTCAGCTGTTATCCACTGTTGACACAGTCTATTCAACAGCCTTCCTGACCAATGGTTTACCCATCTAGGTCTGAACTTGAACCCTCACTCCCTGTTCTAAAACCCCAAGTCAGCATTTCACCTCATACCTGGAACTCTACAGTGTCACTCTCACTAACCCTGACTTCAGCAGCTCCCTTCCAGCACTGTCCTGATTTCTTATCTCATCAATACAGACTCCCAGCCCCTTTCCGCATCTTTTTAAACTCTGCGGCAACCTCTTTAATTTATATTCCTTCTGTAAATCCTTTAGATGTGTATAGCCAAGTACATGTTTACTGAGTGCTGTGCAATACAAGAGTTAATATTAGTAGTAATGATTGGAACAAAAGAGCCTGCATCCATCGTAGCCAACTTATCAGATATGTGAGGTTAAGTGACATGCTCCTGTCACTACTGCTGCCAGTGCTTATCCTTGTGAATTTATTATCGTTCAATACATTCTGCATTGTGAACAGGCAGGATTATAACACTTGGGGAAGAAGTAGAGTGTCCCTTGCCTGTTCTCACTTATATTTTGGAGTGTGGCTGACCCTAGAACTCTGTCTCCTCTACATGCCTATATTTAGTTTAGCAAGAGCTAAACTGTCATTCTGATGTCCATGGCAAGTCTCCTTTTGACCAAGTTACAAAATAGTGCCCATTTTCTATATAGCTCTCTGTAATGAGGCAGAAACATTACTATCTCCAACAGTTCATATGGTATACAACATACACACCCCCTGAGACTCCAAGCATTAGCATTCAAACTGATATTCAACTCCAGGTATGTCTGGCTGTAAAGCCCATGAACATACTATTACACTGTGATTCAATGCTTGAACACGCCCATGAACATACTGATGTGTTTTTTTCCTTCATATGCAACCACAGGATGAGGACTTGTTTGGACATGATTCTAGATGCTGGAATCTCCTTTCATATGGAACAGTCTGACTTTTCCGTGTTGGGTCTTAGTGGAAACATCCAAAATTAAATGTAATATTCAAATGTCTAATATCCGGCCTTTCACTAACATCCCCTTGGGGAGGGGCTGGTCTCAAGGTTCTTAGAGATTAACTAGGAAAGATAATGTACCACGTTTCTCTGTGTTTGGGCCACAGAAGTTTCCCAGAGCAGCCATGCTCTTCCCCAGAGTTTCCAGTTGACAAGTCTTGGGATCTTTGGGATACTAGAGGTAGGAAGAGGACCAAACAGTAAGAGGGAGTCACCTCGCCTTCTGAAATGGAGACACGCAAAGGGGGGAAAGCCAATATACTTTTCAGAAATAGTTAAAGGAACAGAGACAGACTTTTCCCCCCACTGAAGAGAGTATTTGCAATTACCTGCTGAGGTACTAAGCTTTTTCACACGGGGTGTGAAAACACCCTACCCTGTAGGTAATTGCTGCATCTTCTAACTTACAGGCAAGAACAGCCTCCAGCAATGAGGGATGCTTGGCTTTAAGACTGTAAAATCTCCCTGGGGTTAGGAAAGTAGGGCAAGGGAGAAAAAAAAATGTTTTATAACAGAGACAGAACCAGAAGAGTGACTGATCAGAGGCAGATATAGAGGAGGAGAGAGATGAAGGAATCACTTTTCCCCCTAGATCATGCCATTCTTTCCTGAGCAACCTGTGTATGGGAACACAATTTCCCCATAACTCCATTCTCTTGACTTTTAAATGTGTGCCCTCAAATCTAGCTGCTGAGAAACAAACTGTGTGGCAAAGTGACCTATGTGGTATTTGCTCTCCAAACCAAAAGCCCTAATATTCCCTGTTAAATTTTATTTCAGGCCACAGAGGCAATCCAAATAGAGGATGGGAAGATCTGCTAAAGCAAATGCCACACAACCTAGACAGTTATACCTAGGGTAAGGGAGAGAAAGAGATGGAAAGAAGGAATCAGGGCATGATTTTTCTCTAAACTGCATTTTCTACACATGCTTTTATTCTTTGTTTTGTAACCAGTGAGGGCTTAGCTACTTGGCAACATAAGTAACTTCCTTGAAAAACTGGAGTCCCCTCTACATCTATTAATGGGTGGTCAGAATATAGCCACTGTATTCTAGTCTCCCACATAGTCTGAGGTTGACTGCATAAGTCTCTTCCCTGTCATCTAAAATCCCTTAATCAAATCAATCAAGCATGTCTAGCATTGCTAGGGAAGCCCAGAGTGAGTTAACAAATCTATTGAGACATACAGGACATATAGGACACATCTGAGGAGTGAAGCTGGCCTCGATCTGAAAGCATAGAAATGTAAAGGGGAACCAGAAAGTATCAGCTTCGCATACAGTACTTCTTAAATGAAATTCATCCTTCAACAGGAAGGCAAGTTAAGGGCTGTGATTCAATAGTAGACGAAACAGGCCGGAACAGGTTCAAATACTGCATATTTCACAACAGAGCTTAATTGCCACAGGACTAGGAGGCTGTTAATTGCATTATAATAGTTCGGCATGAAATTAGGTCTGATGTGAATGTCCTTATAGTGGAGTTGTTTATGTTATTATAATTATGCAGTGGAACATAGATTTATGGCATAAATGTATTTTTCTAATAATAACTTTTGGATTGATTTCGTCTCTTGCTCATATTTACACTCAGTTTCTAAGTATGGCAAACCAACCAGAAGGAGCCAGGGTCAGGAAATTAGGTCACCCTGGATGACACAGTGGGTCTCCTGCGGATTTGTTGTTAGAACTCCAAATGAGTTGTGCCTCATGATGGTGATTTTATTCACCATTTGTTTGGGGCTAGACTATTTGGTTAAAAAAAAGAAAAAAGGAGGTCTCAGTTAAAGGTCTACCTTTTACAGAAATGCTTGCTTTGCTTTGTTTTCAAAAGCAATGTGTTCTTCTGATAACTGCTGCTGTAACGGGAGACTGGAGACTGGGCAAGTTACAGTGAATAGAAATTCACTAGGCTTACAGTTTTAAGAGCTGGGAAGATGGGAAGTGGGAGTGTTGTTGTGGTACAGCAGCCAATAGCAGAAAGCATAAGGTCAACCGAAGGCAAAACAATGGAAGGTCTGTGTTTTGTAACAAATGCATTCCTACAATCACTAGCCCATTCCTAAAGCAATGCCACCCATTCCAGAGGGCAGAGCCTTTTTTGCCTCATTCACTAATCATTAGGCAATGGTGATTAAGTTGCTGACAACTTTTTTGGGGGGGATACTCAAATCACAACATAGTTTTTGTAATTAAGAGAATATAAGTGTGTAATTAAGGTTGTATACGTCATCCACAAATCCATTTTCTAATATAGACAAAAAAAATCTCAAAAATCCAAAGATTGTGTCTTATAGAGATTGTCAACCACAGTACATAGAAAGTGAAAGATGTTGACAGTCAAGTAGATTTTTCACAGGGTAATGCTGGATGTTCTTTCTTGACTCATACAAAATCTCCACTTTGGAATTCAAAATCAGAGTTGGCTCACATAAGAATATAACCCATGGCCTGACTTAACCACTTAAAACCTGAAATACACATCACCTTGGAATAACATTCACATTTAATGGTTTCAATTTTTATATTGTTATTTTGACTTCTGTGCAGTCTGTGTTTATCAGGATTTTGCAACATTTTCCCATGTATTTTATGTATTTCTTTAGAATGAAAGACCAAAAAATGAACAGAAGATTACTCAAAAAATAAGTTAGGGGAGCTAAAATGGCTACCTTCTGAGGATTCTTTCTTCAGCATAGCCATTAGGGGTGGGAAAGGAACAGTGAAGTAAACTGGGACCAACAAAGAGAAAAGTGATAAACTATGGAGTATCCAGGAAGCCATATTTTTGTACAAAATTACCTCTGCTCAAGGGAGATCGAGATTAATTATGTCAATGGAAGAAAACTGAAACACCTCTGTGTGCTTCTGTGAACACACTGTATCTTATGTGTGTTGGACAGCTCCAGTTTTCATAACCACTAATTTCACCTCTTATATTTGTTAGGGGAAATCATTTGACGCACTGTAGTACAAGGAAATCACTAAGAATTTCACTTCTAGTTAAAGCAGAAGTCAAAACTCTGAGAAACAGAAATAAATGTAAGAACAAAAGTTGGGGGGCTATTTTATGAAAGGATAAAAATCACAGGTCCTGGCAGCATTCCCATGGCTTTTGCCTCTGGATATACATGCAAATGTTCTTAATGGTACCAGTGTGGCCATATTTAAACCTCCTACAGATTAATCTCCAAGCCAAAGTCAGCTTAGAGCACCCCTCTCCCTTCTGCCAATTTTCTGTTCATACCAGATACCAACTGAACAGTGCTTAAAAGGGAGAAAGCATGGGCCCTGGAATCTGAAGCTAGGAGAGGACTGGGGATCCATGGATGTGGGATTGAAACAGACAGAAAAATAAAATAAAGGTAAGGAAAAAAAAACATGCATTTGCTCCAGCCACCCACTGTGATTATAGATAAATCCTACAGATGGAGAATGCATTGTTTAAATGTCAATCAGCCCTAAGGATGTGGCCAGCCCTGTTTCCCACACCCACTACTCTCTAGAGTTACAAGAAGGAACACTTCAAAGTCAGAGTGCCAAAAACATATATTGGTTTTCAAAATGAGACAAAATACCCAGACCTTCTTCCCTTGGATGCCAAAAGTAAAAGAAAAGGAAAGTAGAGGTTGAATCTATTAAATCTAATCTTTTACTTTCAGGGATGACAGAACTAAGGGAGGGTAATTGAATTACTTTACTTTAGATACCCAACTGTGGAAGTCCAGTGATCTGAAGGAAACAAACTTGACCAACCCATTAAATTTTCTTTTTGACATTAAACCTTAAATGTGATTCTATGGCCTTGGCTCAAGTTGACTTGAACACATAAGTATATCCCTACATCCCTGGCAGAGATTACACCCTCAAATTATATGAAGAACACTGGCTCTTTAAACTTTAAGATATAGTTCAAGCAGGTTTAATGATGAAAATCTATGATCTGAGGAATTTGGAAGCTGAGGCAGAAAGATCCCCTGAGTCAGGGGTTTGGAAAGCAACCTGGGCAGCATGAAACCACGATTCAAAAAGGGAATAGGAAGATTTGAAGTTGGCTCACAACCAATACAGGGTTCTTAGTACATGCTTTGAACTGATTTCTGTGTAATGGTAGAACACAGGTGAAGAGATTGTGCATCTGTTTGTGTATTATTCCACTTCCAAGATAAAGCACGCCCCAATTTGTTTTGGAACCCTCTGAAATGAACAAAACCACACACATGAAGAATAGAGTGTTTACATTGTGCCTTGCCTTATTGTGAGTCCAAGTCAAGTGGTAGTAGAAATTGGCTACATGTCTAGGGAGAACTGGCAACCACAGTGTGTTCTTATCACCCATGAAGCATGCTCCAACAGGAGCTTTGTAATAGGTGTTGGTAGGTGTGCCCCAGACATGTGCATGGCTTGCACCCCTCCATCAGGATTGTTACAGATGCCACGTATTAGTGAAGTCCACCACCAGAAGGCAGAGGTGGCAGCCCATCAGCCACATGTTCTGCTTCGTGTTTGGGATTACACCTCCCAACACATGTCAGCACCAAACACTCTAAGGATTTTGTTTGTTTGTTTACTTGTTTGCTTGTTCTTTTCAGTCCTTCTGTACACAAATGCAAAGCTTCACAAGGCAAAGCCATGGGCCTGGCTAGTGAATATATCTATATATACATATACATATACACATACATACATACATGTATATTTATATATTCATCAGTGATTTCCATTTCTGCAACAGTGTCAATGAAGTGAATGCTCTACCAACACCCTACAGTCATGTCTGAACTCCTTGTTTCCTAATCCAGGGAGCTCTTCTCAGCCATTCTTTCATCGCCTCACCCCACCCACACCACCCACAAGTCAGAGACTGCCATGTCATAACTCTCCTGGAATAACAGCCCTTCACACGCACATAAAACTTCTGAAGCCATGGTGTATTGCAAGACAATCAACAGCATCATTAAACAGCCCTACAACTAAAACAAACAAACAAAAAACCATCCTGATTTTAAATATTTATTTTATATTTATGTGTATGAATAGCTTGCCTGTATATATGTACATACCACCATGTACAAGTCTGGTATCCACAGAGGCCAGAAAAGGGGTGTTGAATCATCTAGAACTGGAGTTACCAATAGATGGCAAACTGTGAAGCCAAAATGTGACTGCCAGACTCTCTGACCACTGAGACTCACTCAGACTTCTAGGTGTTCTTTACTCTCTTTTAATAACACATCTTAAAACTAAACTGTGGGAGAGAGTGGGAACTGAGATTGACATCCAAAATAAGAAAAATAACTAAATTAAATAAAAAACAAACAAAAAAACTAAACTACGGGGTGGGAAAATACTCCTGAAGTCTTAATTTAAACAGAACAAAGGGCCTTATTTATTTATTTTTAAGTCTTTCCTTTGTGTTGACAAGGTTGGACCACAGAGAGGAAATATTTGGGGCAACATGACTGTAAAGAATGAACTTTGGACTGTGTGCTACTAGGAAGAATAATGTCCTGAGAAATAGAATGTCTATATCATAACCTGCATCTGTCACTAGCAAATTCTCAGTCCCTGTTTCATCATCACTAAAACAATGAAGAATTAATTAGTTTCTGTGACATCTTCTTGGTCTATAAGATATGTTAGTGTGTTTTAAAATATAAATATGTATGATGTATACATATATAGTACATAATATACATATATAACACATACATAATACCAACAAAATGATACCAATTGATTTCCTTAGAAATTGTTTTGTGGCTCAGTCCAGTTAACACCTGCCACTAATAGCTGATCTCTCTACAACTACCTGTCAGGACCAAAGAGGATTAAGATTTTTTTTTTTTTTTTTTTTTTTTTGGATTAAGAGTTTTTCTCAAGAGAAGTGTTTTGACTATCAATAAACTTCAGGGGAAAAAAAAAATAAAAGCTCTACAGGGCATAATCTCTTAGGTCTCTTTGTTTTGATAATCTTTTTCTTTATTTGGAAGTTTTGATTTTCATTTTGAAAAATTCAGCTTTACTGAAACACAATTGACAAATCAAATGTGTGTGTGTGTGTGTGAAACATAACATATAGTGTGCATTCATTCAGTATGAAATGGTTACGGTCAAGCTGGATCATATAATGTTTAGGTGTTTAACTCCCCTTGAGTTGTGTTTGTTTTTGAAAACACTATCAAGCCAAAGTCATTCTTCTAATTGTGAGTTCCTAATTTCCAACACTTATTATTGACCTTTTGTTGAAGACCAAAAGTGCACCCACTTATTTCTGTGATCTCTATTTGTTCCAGTGCTCTTTGTGTCAGTTTATATGCTAGTGCCATGCCATTTTGATCACAATAACTTTGCTTTATAGTTTGAAATCAGGCAATGTGATGCTTATAACTTTGTTGTTTGCTTTGGTGTATGGGGAATATTTGAGGATTCATATGGATTTCATCTTTTCCATTTTTGTATAAACTCCCATTGAAATTTTGGTGGAAATTACATTTAATCTGTAAATTGCCTTGGGCAGTTTATATATTTTAGTTATCTTTCAAACTATTACTATTTTCTTTTAGTTTTTTCACCATTGTTTATTAGTTTCATCCAGTATATCTTTCACTTTCTTGGTTAAATTTATTCCTAAGTATTTTCTATAAATGCTATGGTAAATGCATTTGCTTTTTTGATTTCTTTTCAGGATAGTTCATAAGTAAAACTACTATTGGTTTTTGTGTGTTGATATTTATTCTACCATGTTCTTGAATAATTTACTCTTTGTAATAATTTTGGATAGAGTATTTAGAATTTTCTATCTATAATTCTGTTTCATGTATAGTAGATTTTTATCATTTCAAGAACAGTCATAAATGAAACATTTGACTCCAGGATTTCTAAGAGTTTTTATGTTTTCAAATATTCACTAGAGTGAATTTCACTAGGGTGGAAACATTAAAATATCCCAGATTGGTGACATAACAGCCCTAGAGTCAGTCCGTGCATTTTCTATTTTTGTAGGTCAAACACCTATGGTAAGGCAAGTTTTTTTTTTTTTAAAGAGTAAGATACCCCCCCTAAAAAATGCCAGTTATCACTATTCCTGTCTAAGGATCCAGAAAATTAAGATGCAAGGGACAGAATAATAACTGCTAATATTTCTCACTTGATGTCTAGACCAAAGAAAACCATTTTTAAATGTTTTCTATGAGATTATTTATTAGCATGAAACTCACCTGGTACTTGGTTCTTCTCATCTGGTAGATCTACAGATATTAGACAAGGAGAATCTTCTCTGTATAAATGAAATGGAGTCTGCAAACTGTTTATATAGGGCAACTGTGGATGGTACAAAGAACTGTCTGGTTTCTCTTGATTAGTTGACATGAGACTATTTAGATAAAAACAGAGGGCACCAGTCTCCCTCTCTCCCTTCCCACCCCCCTAACTCCTGTATTGTTAAATACAAGCAACATCAAATGAAAAACTCTGAAAGCAGCTACAACTTTTAGCAATAAACTGTTACCAACTTTGTCAAACTTACAGATTCTTTTTTTTTTTTTTTTTTTTTTTTTTTTTTTTTTTGTTTTTTGTTTTTAAATGGGCAGCCACATGAGTATCCAGGCCCAGGCACACACTACAGTTTATTGTCTAGTTTTCAGATTTTCTATCAATTATTTTTGTTCTTAAATCTGTTTAGAGGCAAAAACAACAGCTAGAACTAGAACTCTCAACTTATCTACTTCCTTGCTAAGAACGGAGAGAGGAGATAAAGCTTCTACCTAGTATTCACTGCCACAGATATAATTTGAAGACACAGCCCAAGGTTCACAAATAAAATGGAAACTATAAAATGCAGTAAGTAGCCTTTGATTGATTGATGGGTAAATTAGAGCCTTGAAAGACACAATTTCATTATGAAAAATTGATCTCAAAACTAATGAATTAAAATAATGAAATTTCTGTGTTTATAGCTTAAAGTTGTTGTTTGTGTAACTCTAGCTAAGTTAGCTCAGCAGAAAGAGAGCTACATATTTTTAAAATATATACATACTGCAAACACCCAAGTCAGTTGGCTAATGTCCTTGACAACAATATATTGGCCGATGTTATCTGGAGCTAAGACAAGAACTCATTTGGTGGAAGAGACGGGTGGTAGAAAAGAGCAAGCTGGAAAGTGGCTAGAGACTTGCAAACAGAGAAGATAAGCAACAGGGATGAATTCACCTCCTGGAGATACTTCAGGCAAACGGCTGAGAACTCTGCACACTGCACAGGAGATGCGACATCCTGTGCTGTTTCAGGATGTCTGTCTTTTTGACAGCTGTAATCCTACTTTTTTTTCATTCTTTGTCTTCCATGTACCTCTTAGTTACAAAATCATCTAGTTTCAACTGACAAATACGTGACTCTCTGTGCACAGAAAATAATAGAAAATTCTGGAATTCAAGGTTAAAGTTAGTATTATCAGCAAGTTTATCTAAAGTAACTTATCAGGCTGTTACAAGAATTCATATGACTATGTATATCTACATGTCTGTTTTCCCTCACCTCAAGAAATCAATGCCCCCTTGGTGTTAATTAGGGTATATAAGGGATGGTCTGAAAGGAGTGCTTGAAGGAGAAATGCATGTTTTAAGTTATAAGAATATATTATAAGGAACATAATTTAATGTAAGTATTGTCACAAACAGTAACTAAGAAAGCAATATATTAACAAAGTGCTATTTTCATGGTTAGGAAAAGGTGAATTACTTTAAAAAAATTTAACTGGGTGTCTTAAAAGTAGAACCAAATGATGCACCTTCAGATTATATATATATATATATATATATATATATATATATATATATGTCATTGAGAACAGGTAATGGGCAGGGAACAATGGGCGTGTGTCTTGATGGAAAGAAACAAGGTGGGTCTCAGAGGTGGTTTGAAGTTTAGGGACTAGTTGGTTATTCATGGGGACTCCTCAAAGATTCAAAAGCAGAGAGTTTCAGAAAGCACACAAGCCAGGAATAAATGAACATTTAGGGTGAGAGGAGATAGGACAAGCACTGGGAAGGCTGTCATAAAAGACAGGTTGCATAATAGATGATGAATCAGTTCTATTATTTAACTTTCCCAAAGATGGAACAATATGGAGATATGCTAACCATCATAGTCAGCGTTAATTTACAGTGGGAGAAATAATTAGAATCTCACTTTTTCTGAAGAATGGAGTGAAAATGTAAACAGCGCTTCCCCCCAGGCAAGTACTTTATCAAGTTGACAGGTGCATTTGAATTACCATGGGTGGGGGATCTAATAGGTTATTTATGTGTCATTTTAATAGAAAGACCCAACCTCAAGATGGACAGCAGACTTTATCAGTACTGCTGTTTGCAACTAATCCTCCAATTTAGCACCCCATGAAAATACCTGCAACAAAATCTAGCCATTTTTCTTTTACACTCCATTATGGAAAAATCAATATGGGTGCTATTCATCGCAAATCTCCGGCTTCGCGGGTGCCTGAGCCACAGAATAAAAAGAAAAAGAAAAAAATAATAAACAACAAAACAACCTGACAGTTCAGCACCCTGTGTTTCAGAGCTCATTGTTTAGGGTTTCATTCCACCATGTCCTGCCACCCAGAATGGCCCAGGTGGCTTCGTATATATTCCAAGATCTAATATATATTGCCCAGTGACCCTAGATCTGATTACTTGAAGGTCAACTCATTTGAACTTAATGTGAAAGCCCAGAATAGGAGTTACTTGACTTCTACACTTGATAGACTTAATTTTCATCTGCTTTTTAACACCCGAGCAAGGAATAACAGTGAATAAACAGGTGAACACTGATTCAATGAAACCACACATAAGTTATGCAAGGATTAGACATGTCACTGTTTTAAGGGTTCTCTGAGACACGTCCTGACAGCTTGTTTCCAGGGAAACAGTCTCTGTCCTTCCTTCTGATATGTCTCCTCTAGTTTCACACCCCAAAATGTATGTAATAGGAAGGAATTTTTCTATGTACCAAAGTAAATTCTCAAGTTAGTGTGCTGTCATGCATTTGTATCCAGCCATTACTGAGTGACTTAGGCTAACAAACAAAAGGTTCAAAATTTATTCCCTCATGTATGCAACTACCTTAAAGCAAGAACTGTGTAAGATTTCTCTGTTTCCTTCCAAATCATCAAAGATACCTGCTCCTCTAGCATTTGCTATCTTGATGAATGTTTATCAGAGTCAGAATCCATACATTCATTTTTGCTACTGTATATGTTAGCCAAAAACAAAACAAAACAAAAAACAAACAAATAAACAAACAGAAAATGGTGAGAAATCAGAAATGCCTTCTAAACATCAAGTTTCTAATAAACTTAAAATTACCAACTTAGGTATACTTTCTGGGGCTGTGTGCTAGGTTTGCAGATGGGCTCAGTCAGCACAAGCTCCACAGAACACAGTCCTCCCAGGAAGGCAGGCAGAAGAAACCTGAGGCTACACTTTCCAACCAACTTTTGCTTCTTTTTTATATTTTTTTTTATTTAAATTTGAAGCATATTTATTTTACATGCCAATCCCAGTTCCATCATCCTCCCGTCCTCCCCTGTTTCCCCCACCAACCTCCATCCCATCCCCTTTCTGCTCCCCAGGGAAGGTGAGGCCTTCCCTAGTGAATCTTTAAAGTCTGTGGTATCATTTGGAGCAGGGCCCAGGCTCTCCCCCTATGTGTCTAGGTTGAGGGAGTGACTCTCTATGTGGAATGGGCTCCCAAAATCCATTTGCATACTATGGATAAATACTGATCCACTACCAGAGGCCACATAGACTGCCCAGTCCTCCCAACTAAAAAGACCATGCTGGAGAAACCCACAAAAGCTGCTGACCTGAACAAGGAGGAGCTCATGGATTCCAGTCTGACAGCTGGGAAACCAGCGTAGGACAGACCCAACTTTTGCTTTATAAACTCACTGTTTATTTCTCTCCTACACAGCCCATAACTCTGACTAGTAAGAAATGCAAGTACATCTTTAGGAGGTAATTAAATGATAAGCTATTATGGATTTATATGCCAATCTGATTTAAAGTTTGGGATTCTACAACTTTTAATTTTATAATGTTAATATTTCTTCATTGACAACTTTCCCTACTGCAACATCATTCTAAAACTCAAGTTTCTGTGTTTTATGTATACCTTTGTTTCTATTACATTAAGATATCTATCCATCTGAGAACAATAATGGAATAACCAGATGTTATTTATTTTATATCATTGTCTAAATTAAGTGGTATATATTGAATACTTTATTATATACTCCAGGCATATTCATGAACCATGTTGTATGAGTAAGAAAATTTATGCTATTGTAGGTCTGGTGGCACAACCTGTAATCCCTGCTACTTCAGAGTCTGATGCAGGATCACTTAGAGTACAACCTGTCTTAACTACAGAGTCAGTTCAAGGTCAGCCTGAGTAAGACCTTGTCTCAAAACAAAATTCCGAGACTTTAATAGTAGAATGTTGGTTTTGTTTCTAAGATAGAGAAAAAAAAAAAAAAAAACAGAGAGAGAGGCAGGCAGGCAGACAGACAGTGATTGTTGTGATGTCTTGATGCCTGGTGCTATGGAAAACAGGCACCCTCTCATGTTCAGGGTGTGCATATTCCAGCACAGAAGAAACAAATTCTGAATACAGTCTTATGAGACCCGTTGATCACATATGATACAAGCAGTGACTGTGCCAAAGGGCCAGAAAAATTTATCAGTGCTCTGTTTATTGGGCTCAATTCTAAGGACCGTTTGCTTACAACAGTTCCTAGGGTGACAATAAAACTGATTCATTTGGAAGTAAATACATTCTCTGATATAAAGTCTTGAAACATGTTATCACCTCTGAACTTTTTGGTATGTAAAAATGTCCAATTTCATATGGGCATACACATTTTCTTGAAGATTATATCTATACTTTTGAACCACAGGAAACAATTGCAGTTAATTATAACTGTTATTCTTTGCTCTGTGATTGTTTTATGTGTTTAATTTTTGTCTTACTCCTGGCTAGTAAGCTCCTTTACTACATACTTTATATGTCTTTCTATCCTCCAAGGTATTTACTGCAGAGGCAGACAGAACACTGTTTCCATTAGCCAGGTTCACTGTCAAGGATATTGGTACTTCCAATGATTTTTCAAGAGTCAAGCAGGTTCATAGTTCTGTGATGTCTTATTATTGGTATTTTAGTTTCATTGGCCCCTTTCCATGACCTACAGAAGCATCTTCATTAATGAGCCAAAATTGCACATTCAAAACACAGCTTCCAGCAAGATCAGCTGTATGATCAATGCAACCTTGAAGAAGTCACAGTAGCTGCAATGACATCGGGAAGGAAGACAGCAGTAGAAACTTTATTGATTGCTAAAGATCACATCTGGATTTCTGTCTACTTATTGATAAGGATGAGCATTGCTCAGACACAGCTATGCCCTGGGATACATGATCCTATGTTTCCTCAACAATCCTTCTCTTGGCTTTTTCTGTCATGTGGATAATGATCATTGGTTGGACCTAGGACACATGATTATTTGTGTTTTGTTTTAGTGGTCAATGCAAAGTGTGTGTTCCCAAGGAAAAAAGTCATTTTCATTTAATTTTTGGGTAACATTTTCTTTATTTGGTGCAAGTGAGCAATAAAACCTGGTTTCAGAACCCAAGATGAAGAATTGAATGGCAGGGCTAGAGAGACAGCTCAGCAGTTACAAATTCATATTGCTCTTTCAGAGGACATCAATTCCATTTCCAGCAGCCACACAGGGAGGCCCAAAGTCACCTGTGACTCCAGCTCTGGGAGGTGCCATGCCTGTGGTTTTGACAAGATCCTGCATTCACACACACACACACACACACACACACACACACACACACACACACACACACACACACATAACCTCAGATGTGTACATGCACGTAACTAAAAATAAACCTTAAAGAATGCTTTCACACTAAGCTATTATTTATTTTCTTTCTGTTCTAAATCTATGCTTGCCTTGAATTTTATGATTATTCTCTTTTTTAAAATAATGACAGCTTCATGCATGTTTATAATGCATTCTGGTTACTCTCTCCCCATCTGCTTTGGTCCTCCGTCTCACTCCTACTAACCCCCACTTTTCCTACTTGTACCTTTCCCAGGTTCATGACTTTGGGTTTTATTTTATAACCCATTGGATATAATCAGGGCCATGTGTATGGCCATAAGATTAGGTGGGGGTCAAGTAGGGACACGATAGAAAGCAATGATCCCCCTTCTTTAAATATATCTCTAGGAAATAGTTCAGCAGTGAGGAATCCACCCTCCATCCTTGCCCAGCTGTAGATGGGCTCATTTTTGTACAGACCTGGTGTAGTCATCCATAGTTGTTGAGAATTCAGGATTATAATAATAATAGAGACAACTAGAAATATGCTTGCAATTAAAATTATAGGAAAACAAATGTAATATTGCTACAGTAATATACTATGAAAAAAAGAAAGTCACTTATATTAGAAAAATCAGCCATTGATTAAAATGAATAATTGGGAAGAAATGCAAATAAGTTCTTTATAGATGGAATAAATTCAAATCCATCAACAATCAAAGAATCACAGATAATGAGGACCTGTCTATATATTATTTCCCTAGATTTATATTCATATCTACATAATGCCTGAATTTTAATGAGCTTTGGATTGTTTTGGTTTTTTTTCCCTTTTGTGAATTTCTTCAGATTTTCCTAGATTAGCATATATTACACCTAGAAATTTGATCTGCCCTTGAAAATTAATATCTCAAGAACCAGAAGTTTTCCTTTTGAGGCCTCCAGTACATTTGTCTAACTTACGAAGGGAAGCCTGTTTCTTTAAATTCAAGTTCTCTGTCAGAGCCACCACTGGGAGGGGGTGCTGAGTCTCCTTGGCCTCCCATTAAGCAGCTTCCTGAGGGGACACCACCTGACCAAGCACTCATTGCCCTACTCCTTCAGATTTTTAATTTCAAAACATTTCACTTGGCGGAGGCCGACCAGGCAGCCCTGTCGGTGACTGCTGGTACTTGGCAACAGGGATGGAAATTCAGGAAGTCACTGAGCACCAGAGCAAGCCAGAGTGGTTTAATCATCTCCAAGCAGTGGCAGAGCCAAGATTTACAGGGGCTTCCCACCCCTAGGTGTAGGCACAGTGACACACTCCAGTGTAGCTGCGAGCTTTTATGGTTGTGTTATCACTTGGCGAACAGACATAAAGGCAGAAGGGTGGGTGAGAAAGCACATAATGTTTTCACATACCAAGCTTATTTTCAATATTGTTTCAGGCTCCTGGGGTCTCCTTATGAATGAATGCAAAGTCCCATCATTTTATCAGTGGATCCCAAAGAAAATCATGTCTTACGGGTTCTGCTGCTGTCAACCAGAATATTAGGAGTTTGTCCTCAAAGCACAGCTAAGTAGGCCTGGGTTCAGGGGAAAGAGCTATGAATATGGCAAGTGGTGGAGGTTAGCATTATTATTTCTTGCATCTGGCAAAAACAAAATAAAATAAAACAAAAACAAACTACATTTAAAAAAGAAAAGAAGGAAAACGTAATTCTGAGAATATTCCTATATCTGAAAAGTTACTGAAGGGGCATCTGGCCTATATGATGAGTTTGTGCTCTATGGAGTAGGGTGAGCCACATGTAAACAGCTTCTTAATATAATTCCCCTTTTCTATAATCCCTTCTATTTCTATATTAGATCCTGTTCTGTTACATAGCATATCCGCAGCTGTGTTATGCTCAATGGCTATAAAGCCGCCCATCTGTGTAATCTTGAGGGGGAAAAAAAAGGCTTTCAAAGAGAAGCAGTGGGTGTGGGCAAAATGATCTATCTTCATTTATGCCACTAGCATCCTTCTCGCTGTTCTGGCCTGGTGAGGTGGATATCTTCTTGTGAGAAACCACCGAGAGCCAGCTGCTTCTTCCAAGTCCAACAAACATTGTACAGACAATTATTGTTAGCATCTATCATCCCGCATAGAAATATATAGCATCATCTTCTCTGCTTTTTCTCCTTTTATATCTCAAAGACTTATTAACACACAGACTACAAAGCCACGGCGCCCTACTTTCACAGGCGTACAGACCTGTGAGAAACATTGGAGTTCAGGGTTCATTGTGGGAGACTTAGTGCATGGTTCTAGTTCTGATGGAAATAAACAGTTTGTCTGAGCATGTACCTCCTCTCATTCCTTCTGTTCCTGTTTCAATTTTGTGCTTTTTTTTTTATTTTGTAACTTACTTTTTAAAAACATATAAGTATATTAACTCATTGAGAATTTAAAACGTGCTTACAACTACAACATAGTTCATTAAATTTGCCCCCCACTTGCCTCCTTACCCCTTGCAGACCCACTCTTTTCCATACTCTCCCAATGTCATGACCTCTTCCAGTTTTGATTTGATTTTAATAACTTGCTGTGCCAAGCAGTGGTGACACACACCTTTAAACCCAGCACTCGGGAGGCAGAGGCAAGTAGATCTCTGTGAGCTTGAGGCCAGCCTGGTCTACAGAGGGAGTGCCAGGATAGGCTCCAAAGCTACACAGATAAACCCTATCTCCGAAAAACAAAACAAAAACAAAAACAAAACATAAAACAAAGTTGCTGAATGAGATTGAGATTGAGGTATTCTTTAATTCATGGACATTAGGCCATCCATTGGAGTATGGCCAACCTGCGAGGGCACACACTATTTCTTCTCAAAAGCCAGAAATACTGCCTTCATTACTTATTTTCTCAATCTAATGAATGTCTATCTGAATTGAGTCTTTATGTTGTCACATGATGATAAATACCTGAATTATCTTAAGTTCTCACACAAAGCCTTCTGATTGCAGTAGAAGGGGTCCCCTTTTTGTCCTTTACCTTTAGAAGACCTCTCAGCATTTTCCATAGGACAGTCCCAACTCTTAGGCTTCCCTTGACATTCTCTTCTTGAATTTAAACACAGCCCTGTCAAAATGCCTACAACTTAAGTCATTTTCCCAGAACTTCGCCCCCCCAGCTGCAGACTTTGTTTTTAACTCTCTCCTAAACATCTCTGAAAGAGAAATGTCTTCGTTGTTTCACATTTAAATTGATTTCCAAGTTCCTTAGGTTTTCCTCTTTCCCACAACAAATGGTTCCCACCCTCCATTAGAGCTGAGACCTTCAATCTGGGTGCCACTTCTTACTCCTTCCTTCATGTTCTCCTCATCAGCCTGAATGTGGACCTATCAAAGCCAGTTCACAGAAACCTTCTGGGAGTCCATTCTATACTTCTTGTCCTTTCTTTATGCTCTCCTCCATCCCATAATTTTTCAGTGTTTTTAAAAATAATATCTGCTGCTGTCTACTCTCTCCTCAACTCGGGAATACTACTACCTCAGAGGACCGTGGGAAACAATACGATCTAGCTGACACCACTGAGCTATGGCAAATGGCTCTTGGTTCCTTATGGGTTCTTCTCACTGTCGTTAGTTACTCCCTCTCATGATCTGAGTTATTTCAGATTGCACCCTTAACCTCTTAGATATCTCTAGAACCTAGGGATCAATCATTCCTCTTATTTTCATGTTTGCAAGTAGCCAACCCAAGGAATTTTGTCCCATCTTTCATAGCTCATTCCTGTAACATATCAATATGAAGACAACATTGCAATGTGTCTTGATCTAATGTGTTTGCAGCCACTCAGAAATGGATCAAAGACTTGGGTTTTTCTTAGAGTTCACGTCCCAACATTATCATTGGGCTCTGTTCCATATGGGCATACCTTGGTGGCAGGCCGAGTCTTGCCAAGTCACACACAGTATCACCCCTGCCACACACGTGCACACACACACATACATGCAAGTTCTTCTTCACCTAGGCTCTCATATCTAGAGTGACAGCCATTTTTCTCAGGGTTTTAAGAACTACTTTGAGATATTTTGAGAAAGCATAGTGGTTTAATATGTGCTAAGTTAGTTTTTTTATTTGTCTGTAACAAGGTACTAGGTACTTAGTGATGAAGGCAATGCTTGCTTTGACTTCTATGTGACTCAAGTTCAGATAGTTAGGAATGCTGTACTCTGCCTTAGAAAACTTCAGTGATGGGTCAACCACACTAGGCTCTTACTAACAGCCTGACAAAGGAAGAGTCAACTTCTAGACTCATTCAAAGTTTCAGCAGATTGTTCTCTGTGGCTGTAGAATTGACTCATCTTCCTTCTTAGTAACCAGTGATTAGGATCCCTCTGTGGCCCTCAGGTCCACAGGTATTTATTGAAGATCCCCTTCCATAGGTTATTTTCAACATAACTCTTCAAAGACAATAAAGAACTCCCTTGTGTTTGCTCTGGCTTTTCAAGAAAGCTCTGTATTCCCTCTAAAAGTGTTTGACTGGTTAAGACAGGTGCAGCCACAATTCCAATTTTTAACCTAATGACTAACATAATTACACTTGCATAATCTTATCCTTTTCATAAAGTCTAACTATTGACAGGAATGACTGACTTCTGTGTTTTGCACTCCCTTCCAATCTCAGATCTAGAGATCACCGGGTGTACACATCAGGGCATATAATCTGAAGGTTCATGTTATAATTCATTTTGCCTTAGTGATATATGGCATTTGCCTTCTTTCATTTAGTATGGCTTTGAGGTTATTCTGTGTCCTATTTGATATGATTTTTATTGATGAATAATATCCCATTATATGAGCTATTTAACCATTCCCTAGTTAACAAACATTTAATTTTTTGTTTATGTCAGCTGTAATGATGTAGATATTAAAATATATGTTTTTAATTTATTTAGATATCCAGGAACTGAACTCTGGGTTGCAGGATAAATCCTAGACACATACATTAGTTTCAGTATATTTCTAGATTCGTACATCCTGGGTTTAATTCCCAACTCCATTCTTACACACCGTCATCTTAAGCAAATGCTTGAACTGCTGTGTGCTTTCAAGTCCTTATTTGCAATGGTCCTTACCTCACACAGGTACAGAGAAATAAACAGCTGCTTCAGTGTGGCATGACATAAAATACACACCCTTCTACCTGGCTCAGTACTTTTCCTAAGACCTAGAAAGTATCTGTAAAATACCCACTGGTTGGTGAATGGACTGGTCTTTTTTCTTCTTCCAAATAATCTACAGCATATAATAGATTTTTTATTGTATAATTTATAAGATTGAAAACAAAACATGTACTAGAGGCTCGCCATGCTTTACGTACTGTGTTGCTACATGGTGACACTCTGTGGGGATATTATGAAAAGTTTGGGAGGAGGAATATCAATGAAAGAAAAAGGTCACTAGGGATGGACCACTGAGAGTGTACCATCCCTGGCTATGTACTGCCACTGAGGATGGACCACTGAGAGTGTACCATCCCTGGCTATGTACTGTCACTGGGGATGGACCACTGAGAGTGTACCATCCCTGGCTATGTACTGCCACTGAGGATGGACCACTGAGAGTGTACCATCCTGGCTATGTACTGTCACTGGGGATGGACCACTGAGAGTGTACCATCCTGGCTATGTACTGTAACCATGAGTGCTTCTTGACCTGCCATGATATGTACAAAGTAGCTCCACCATCTCAACTATGATGAATGGACCCTCCTGAAGTATATCCTTCCTCCTTTAAATTGCAGGTAATTTGGTCACAGAGACAGAAGAGGAATTGATGCAACTTCCATTCAGTGATGATTTGTATTTCTCCTTCCAAGTCACTGCTTGTATTTTAAGGTAATCCAATCATTGGTTCTCATGAAAGGTTTATTTATACATTCCAGCTTATTTCTTTAAAGCTTTCCAAAAAGTAAATATAAGCAATCAGAATGCTGCTCTTCCCTTCCTGAGATCTCTTTCACAAATGTGAAACCTTGAGATTTCCTTATGAAATATTATTTCCACATGTGACTATTAATATTCTGACCTGTAACATCAAATAAACCCTGGGGTTCTGGGTTTGGAAGAGGAGTTTATAACTACGGGCTGGTGGTCTGTCTGGCATCCATTTTATGTTAGGGAAAAATAAAATTTTACTTGCTGCCTGCAGAACAAATTCTTTTACAGAAGCAATTTTATTGAAGTTGTAAGCAACATGGTGACTCTTGGTATGGGGGTTGACTTGGGCTGAAGTATTCCCACTCCCTTCTCTCTTCTCTTTACATCTTTTAAGTTAAGATCTCTGGTGACTAAAGACATGCAAGCACGCTTCCCATCTTTAGCAAAATGCCATTGGATTTTAAGAAGTCTAACAGGCTCAAGATATCTTATTAAGATATCAAATATTTCATCTTTTTTTGCCAAATTATTTTCTTACTATGATTCAAAAAATATGCTAACCTCCCCTCTGTCTGTGTTTACTAGTGAGACAAATGTAGAATTCTTACAGTACAAATGTCATATTTGCTTCTGTTGTATTGCTTTGAATATTGAGCTTGTTATAGGGTAATTATGCTTCCTGAAAGAAAGTCCCCTATTCCTCCCAAAGTCAGGTTATGCATTCCATCAGTAGCCATAGATTTGTGAACAACCTGGGGGAAATTGTGTCTCTCAGACCAGAAAATGGACTCCATAAAGATCCTCATTTGCCACCGTCAAGTACCCCAGGAGATCATTTTCAATCCCAGGGGTTGTAAAGAGTTTCCTTTGCTTAGAAGCAAACTGAGAGTTAAAAAGCAAGGAAGTAGGAAGTCCCTAAAAATTTATACGGGCTCTTAGAAGAGGAGGTGTGGCAGCTGTGTCTGCAAAGTGCTGTTTAATAGGGCAGGGATTTGCAACTGACTCAATTAGCCATGGAGGGACCATAAACATCTTTGTGAGATTGAAGTCTTCATGTTTTCATTGTTTCCTTGTTCTAAATTTTGAACAAATTCTTCTGTAAGTTCAGGCCTACATGATCTTGGTTAAAACCTCTAAGAACCAAGAATTCTCTCCATGGTTCTATGAATGAACATTTGAACGTGGAATTCAAGTGTTTTGAAACCACCAGTAGCAACGTTGATTTGTTAGAAAGTCTCTAAGAGGCAAGGAGACATAGAATAATATTTATAGGTCCCAAGTCAGTTTAGTCTGTGTCTGGAGATGACTATTTCAGTGGTCAAGTCTTACTGAATTTCTGTATATTTTCTTTTCTTTCTTTCTTCCTTCTTTTCTTTCTTTCTTTCTTTTTGTTTTTTGCTTGTTTGTTTTGTTTTTGTTTTGTTTTGTAGACCAGGCTAGACTCAAGCTCACAGAGATCCACCTGCCTCTGCCTCCCTAGTGCTGGGATTAAAGGCCTGCACCACCAATGTCCGGCTGAATTTCTGTATATTTTCAACAATCCCTTTCTTTTCTAAGAGTTCCTAAATATGCAACTCCTACACAACCCACTTTGACAGGAACAATTATCACAGGTTGTTTTCTGGTTTGTGATGTTTATAGTTTTGTCTCTTCTGATAGATCTGAATGTTTCTTCAAAGGAGAAGTGTGACCTTTCTGTCTTCTCTAAGGGATTACATGAGCTGTCTCACACACACATGCATGGGTATATATTTTCAACATGTTGGAAAGTAGATTATAACCTAGATTTTTTTCATTCTTAAAATTCTATCTACCTATCTATCTATCTGTCTGTCTGTCTTTGGGGGAGAGGGTGTTTGTGTGTGTGTGTGTGTGTGTGTGTGTGTGTGTGTGTGTGTGTGTGTGTGTTGCGTACAGAAGACAACTTGTGAAAGAAAATTTTCTCCTTCCAGTATGTAAGCCCTGAGGATTGATGTCAGGTCATCAGTCTTTGTGTATGAGGGTATAAGCATCTTTACCTACTAAGTCATCTTGCCACCCCTATAACCTTAATTATTTTTAAAGGTCCTTCTTAAAGGAACTTAATGGATTTGATAGTTGAGCCTATCCTATTTCTTGCTTTTTGTCCTCAATTCTTCTGTGAAATACACCTAACCATTCTACTCTTTGTTATTATCCAATTCAAGTAGCTGAGGGGAAATAAGCAAAGAGACAGAACATGTGTGTTGAATTCAGGAGGCCTAAACTTAGTCTGGGCTTCGTTCCCTACCACCTTTGTGCTGCCTTGGCACCTCCTTTAAGTCCCTTTAATTATTAAATAGGACAATGAAGCTGTTAACTTAGCATTGGGGTGATTCATTGAAATCATAGTGTACAAGGATTTTATTGAATTATTTACTAGTAGTCAGAGGGGGAAAATCAAACTTATGTTACTAATTACATCCAGCTCCAGAAAATACTTTTGGAAGTTTAGCTAGAGGAGCTATTTTTTTTTTAAACAAGAAGATATGAAAGCATTCCAAATTAAACAGTGCAGTTCATAAAACTAAGTAACTTATTGTGTCTTATACATGTCTCAAGAAGTTCACTGCAATATACATCTAGTCATCTGCATCAAACGACCAAAGAAGGTACCTATGTGAGTGTCACTAAGATTTGCCTGAAGTAGAAAAGAAACAGACAGGGGAAGAGAAGATGGAATGGTCAATCATATCAACCTGAAGTCAAGTATTTCATTAGTTAATTCAGAGAGCATTGTCATTCTTCAAAAGAAACCACACCAGCAATTTATTGAAACCAACAAACAAGGCATCTAAGTAGAGCAGTTAAAAACAAAACAAGCTATAGTCTAAAGCTGGCCTTGTGCTGGTTCCTCCCGTGGGCTCATCCTACTGAACAGGGGGTAGCCTGTTGCTCAGGGCACAGGAAGTGTGGGCCTTGAAATCAACTTTTGGTCCAGCAACACTTCCTGCCATAAACTATGGCTCCCTTTAGAAAGCAAGTAGACATAATCAACCTGACTGCTCTCCTTACCACAGTCAAATGCACTCTTCAAGGTCATCATGCCAAACACAGAAGCAATTCCTCTTTTGCTCACCCCATGCCTGGCTTGCATCACTGTTGCTTACCAAACAGTAATGAAAATAACAAGTCTATAAACCTGTGCTTATTGGCAGCATATTAAACTCTTGGGCCTTCAAACCTGGAGCTTATGCAGTGATTTATACCTAGTGGGTCCAAGGAAATAGGAGGAGAAAAAGAGGAAATAATATCCCACCCAGTCTCTGTCCCTCCCCACCCCTGGCAAATGTGCATATGCATTCCAATTATATGATTATAAATGGTGGAAAAACAAGAGTAAGAGACAGCAACCAAAAAAAAAAAAAAAAAAATGAGAAACTGGATACAACACATGCTTGTAATCCCAGCTTTTAGAGGGTTGAGGAAGGATTGAAAATGTGAGGCTAACCTGGGTTGCATAGTGATACCCTGCCTCAAAGAAGCACAATAAAAAAAAGGGGGGGAGGAGAAGGTAAAGATGATGGTGACAAAGAGAAAGAGTACTAAGGAAAAGCTCAAAGCACTCTGACAGACACTGGCTGGGTTTTTGGCATCCCCTGCCTAGGATGCCTGCAAAATCACTGATATCCCTGCCTTGTGGGACAGAGAGGCTTCTATAGCAGTTGCAACTCCAGAATTTTTTTTTTAAGATTTATTTATTTATTTATTTATTTATTTATTTGATTATGGTATCCTGTCTGTATGTATCCCTGTACTCCAGAAGAGGGCACTAGATCTCCTTATAGATGGTTGTGAGCCATCATGTGGTTGCTGGGAATTGAAGTCAGAACCTCGGGAAGACCAGCTAGTGTACTTAACCACTGAGCCATCTCTCCAGCCCAGAATTTTAGTATGCACAATGTGGAGTTAAAGTAATGACCCCCACATGCTATACTGGTAGAAGGGGGCTAAAGCACTTGTTTTAATTCTGCAGGCAGTTATTTTCCACGCTACGTTTAGTACAGGTATCTGGAGATGGGGACTCTTGGAGAGGGCCCCAAACGTTCCAGTTTCTTAGTCAAAGGAGCTTCTAGATTTAAAGATTTAAAATGTGGAAACAGATCTACTGAGGGAGTTCCTGTGTTTCAGTGACCACTGTTTTTTCCTCAGGCCTTGAAACCAGTAAAACAGTACTAGATTTTCACACTGCGTATTCTATCAATGCCGAGGTAAAGAGTGTAGTGACAATAAAGGCAAAGGGAGAAAGCATGCTTGACTGTACTACCCAGATTGACTGACGAGTCCATTTTTTGAGATGTCTTCATTTTCACTGCAAATCGGCTTTGTCTGAATAACAAGAGAGGAACCAAATAATTGCTTTAATGGCTTTATTTTTTAGTGTTAACCATATTCTTAGTGCTCACTCTCAATCTTGTTTGCTTTGTGAACAAAATATGGTTTTTTCGTATCTAGACTTCTTGCATTGGGAAGATAACTTCAGAAGCTGCCTACCTGTATGCATTAACACAGAAGACTTTGAAACTAAGCATTGTGGTTATAAGATTCAGGGGCAGCATTCTGTCTATTCTGATCCTACATATGGTCTTTCGAGGTCTGGTGATGTCTGACTGATTGTGGACCTCATCAAGCCTTTCTAAGCATTTTGATAATAGATCTTAACAGATGGCAAGCCCTGCACATGCATGATATTTAACTGGAACATGTAGTGAGATATTCACTTTGTCTCCTTCTGTGGCAGTGACCACGCCCATTGGGGGTGGAGCCATGGGCAGAAGTGACCTGTGGAAGGAGGTCTGAGGAGGAGTTGGGAACACTGTCTTGCTGGCGGGACTCGGACAGGAGAGCATCCGGTGGAACTTGCTAGTGTTCACCTATCTAGGTTGTAAGTTATTTCTCCTTAAATAAACATCTATTTGGTCTATTTGTTTATCCTGATCCATATTTAACTGCAATAGGAACAATATTGCATTTCCAAACATACATAAAAATTAAAACATCTAAAATGTTTACTCCATGTTACTTGGCTAATATTGTCTGAGCAAATAAAGTGAGAGTTCTGGGTTGAACATGTATCACAGGGCATTATCATTTTTAATGTTCAGGTTTAGTGTGTTTGTATACATGTAAATAGGGTATATTAGTGTGTGTGTGTGTGTGTGTGTGTGTGTGTGTGTATACACATCTCTGAGCACATGTGAAGACTAATGGAGCATCTCAGATGTCCTGCTCTATTGTTCTTTGAGACAGGGTCTCTTTCAGGAACGAGGCTGGTGGTTGGAAGCCCCAGCAATCTTTCTGTCTCTGCCTCTCATTGTGGTGAGGTTACAGGCACATGAAGCCATGCCCTGCTTGTTAACTAGGTATTGAAGATCAAAGCCCTGGTTCTTATGGTTGAATGTCAAGTACTGCTAGGAACTGAAATCTTAAATAGACCATCAGTATCATTCTTCCTTCCTCTAGAAAGGGTGCTTTAGACTGATGGACCATATTTCTAGCTCCTAGACAATGTCATTTGCTGAGCTCCTAGACAATCTCACTAGTTAGCTAATGACTGAGTTTATAGACTGCCTGTGCCCCACCCTTTCCAAGCACTGGGGTTACCACAGATGCTAACTTTGCCCAGCTCTCATGTAGGTGCTAGGGGCCAGACCTCAGGTACTCTTGTTTGTGTAGCAGACACTTTACCCACTGAGCTATCATTTCTCCAGGCTTACCCTCTCCATTCCTGATTGGATTTTCACCCCTGTATAGTACAGTATAAAATTTGAAATCTACACCTAGGTCAACATTACTCAATTATCTATGCATAAATTCTCTTCAATTATACTTTGGATTTTTAAATACCTAAAAACATTATTAAAAATGCTTACAAGTTTAGAAAACTGACAATTTTAGTTAAACAATGACAACTTATTGGCATGGCTTGTTCCACTATTATGTCAAACAATAACATTTATAGCTCACAGTTTCTAAATTTCATGTTTATTTCCAAGACAATTAGAGGAAATTTGGGAAAGAAATCGCAGGGGAAAGAATAAAATCAAATGTGTGAAGGTCATTCAGTTAGATCAAGCAAATTTATATTATAAATCATAAAACATTTATCTAAAGCCCTCATAAAACATACTTGCCAGATTAAGAAATCAACAATGAGTAACTATCTAAACCCAGGCGATAGGGGACTCATGGAAGTAACCTGGTAACTGGCCATAGTATAAGATGTAGAGAGACCTTTTCTAGCAACTTGCCAGAGAATGAGCTAAGGGAGTAGTAGCGGGGAGGCAGAAAACAAACAGAGAAACAGAGATGGAATATTTGTCCCTGAGAGCCCAGCATGGTGACTATGCCTGCTAAGTGTACATCAGGGACAGTCACAGCAGTTTGGCTGTGCTTCAGGACCCAGTCAAAGCATAAATCACAACTGGCTCTGTTGGAAGTGGACAAAGGGAGCCAACTGCACTGCTAATTTGAAGGAGGAAAACAAGAGCAAAGAGAACAACCAAGCATATTTCATCCTGATACAGCCTGACTGGGTTCTATCACAAAATTAAGCAAGATTCCTGTGTCATCAAACTCCTTATGATAACCATCAACACAGATAAGAAAACCCGCTACAAACATGTTGGCCAACCATTCTTACAACACAGAAGATGTCTATTATTTTCTGCTCTCCCTGCTGATGACAAATGACAAGGAAGTCTGTAACAGATTATCATGGCTCACATACCTACTAGGGAGAATGGCTTTGTGATGAGCTAGTTGTATCTGACTCATTTTCCTCTGCAGAGTGGCTACTACAGAATGGGACATGGGGGTAGCCACATAGGATCCCAAACTGTGCCTGATGTTTCTTCTTTCCAAAAAGTAATTCCATAAGTCTTTTCTCCCCAGATAACATATTTACCATAACAGATATGAATTTTAGAAAAGTAGAAGATAATAACAAGAAGCCCTGTGCTTTCACACCATAGGAAGACATGAATACACAACAAACATATGGATGATTGTGTACCGAGGCAAAATATTCCTTTCTTTAGACTTTCCAATGTTTATTTGCATCTCTGCATTTTTTTTCTCTCATGGAGTCATTGAAGTGAAATTACTGGATCAAGAAATAAGATAATTTTTAAAACAATAATTCTGAAACTATTCACAAAAAGGTTACTGCCTTACAATCTATTGTAGAGAATGCGTATGTGCTCATGGTGGGGAAGCTAATTTCGTGGATCTTAATTGTCCCCTACCCCATTTCCTAGTTATTGCTAAAGTACTTTGAAGTCATTAGAATCAGTTTATCATTGATGTATCATGGCAAGTGCTGCATCCTGTTTTGTGTCCTATGAAAGCCAATTCTAAAAACTGAAAACTGTCAAAGAATATATAAGTGCGTTTTATATTGTATAAGTAGCATTGACAATTTGGTGGCTAATAACTCTGAATTTTAAATTTTAAGACCTCACTGAATGAGTTCCACATTTAAATCTTGTTTGTTAGTTTTTGGTGGTAGGTTATCATTTGGAAACAGTTACCTTCCTCAATTTTGTATTTATCAAAAAAAAAAAAAAAAACAAAATAAAAAATACATTCAACTTGTTTACATGTAGTTATTGGGCTAAGACTCCAGTAATTTTTTCCTCCAAATATCTGTGATATCATTCCATTATCTACAAGCTTTGAGGCCACAATAAGGTACTCAGAAGTCAACCTGACTTTTATATTTCTCCTGCTAACTTGACTACTGCATACATTTCAATATTAAAATCCTTTATCAATAAGTAATCAATAAGTAATTAGGTAAACAATTGTTTACCTAATATGAAACATACTGATAAATTGTGCCTTTTACACTGTAGTACTATGTTCTGAATATGGTACTTGGGAAAATTTTAAAACAATATTGAAATGTTATTAATGAAAGGTTATGTGAAAATTAGCATATAAAATTGAATTTATAATATCTTAAAATTCTATGTTGGTTCACAGAATCAATGTAATTTTGCAATCTAACATTTAATGTAAACAAAGGTTAGTTGTTAATAATTTTCAGTAATTGTTCAATACTTAATGATTCATTTTAACCTATTAACTCAAGTTAGGCACTGAATTCAAGCAATATTCTCTTGTTCAATTTTTCCCAGCTTCTAGGATGAATTTCCATTTTTTATCTTTCATCTCTCTTGCCCCTCTCTATTTTATTGTGTGTCCTGGGACATTTTTGTACTGTTTCACCTGTTGTACTGGGAACTTGTTTGAGAATGGACTCAGAAAACTAAGATGCACACAAGGATGTGAGAAGGAATAGCATGAACATACATTACATCTTCTCTGCATTCCTATGTGGACAGAATCTCTACATGTGTACATATGAGTAAACATGTGACCATGAATAAATTTGTGGGAATGGGAAAGGTAGCAGGTAAATCTTTAATTTTCCTGACTTTGCTCAGTTCTAGTATTTTTAAGGTCAAAAAAATAATTGGATTTTGTTCTTGTGTATTATGAAAATTAAGTACAATCTGGAAAGTAATTAACTGATTTATTCAACTGATAGTTTATCATTCATTCATTTCTTACAAGTCATTCTTTATGTATCTTATTTTTATAATTATTTCTTGGAACGATGATGTTGGTATTGTTACTATATCATGGTCTGAAATCTTGTGTTTACTTTTCCAAGATCTGAAATAGGAATACCAATTATTTCACAAGCCAATCTGTTACAAAATGTAGACAGACAAAACTACTTATTTCTCCAATTAATCATGAGATCAAGTCATGTAATGAGGAAGTGGGTGGGACAAAGGGATGTGAATGGTAGACAATGAGCTAGTTTTGATTTTTAAAATGTGGAGCTGAGGGTGATCAAAGAGATTTGACTATTAGCAGATTATACTAACCTCACAGGTGAACAATTGTATTTATCTCATGACAGACCAATAACTATATCATGTGGTCTAGCTTAGGGCACATATTTTCTTCATATGCATTTCTGACCTTCCTATTCAGAATTAAGCCTATATTGACTATAGGAAGTATGTTTCAAGCATTACAAATCTTTTCTGTTCTCAAAAATACTGTTTCATTTTTCTGCTTCAAATACCTTCCTTTTGGTGCCAATTTGCCCAGTGACTACTTAGCTCTTATATATTTCTCCCAATCATCTTATACTGAAACCTTAAAAAGAGTACTATCTCTGTGCATACTACAAAAAGACCACTTAGTTCCTGCTGTGTTGTTATGACTTCATCATATACTCAGTATCCCCATTAGAACAAGAGGTTGTTTTGTCTGACTTTCATTCATATATAACAACATTGCTTACTTTATTAAAAGAAAATCAATAAATACATAGGGAATAAATGAATGCAGAGTTAAAAGAAAAAAATTAATGTCTGTGAGTCTCAGGTTTTCACCTGTAAAGTGAGTAACTTTACACACATACTTGCTTTAATAATTAAATGAGTAAACATGTGAATGTCCTACCAAGAGCTTCTATAGTTCTTATATGGTGGTCATAAAGATTTATTATTCATTTTCCTTCATCTCTAAAAATACCGAGACTTATATTTCAAGTTGACTTACTTGTCAATGAGAAAACATTGCTTAAAACAATTTCACTCAGCAGGTAATAATGTTCTGATGATGTTATCCAATGCTGAATTATCCAAGTTTTACTACTGATAAAAATTTGCTCAGAGTACCCAACAGTAGTAATTAGATAAGATAATGTGAACTAATGTCATGGGAGAGGAAATATATTGATGAATTTTCATTCCAGCCTCAAATCTTTCAAGCCATGTGAAGGAACTGTGTTTATTTAGTGTCAGTAAGACATGAAAAGGTGGTTTTGATCCTTCCTGCTAAAGAACACTGTACTGTCACAGAAAATAAAAGACAGGAACGTATCTCAGTGCTTTACAGGAAATTTCATTTGCCACTATATAATTATTAAAAGATAAGTAGCTCCTGTATTATTAATGAGAATAAATAAGGAGATGACAATTAAGTAACCATTATTAATGACTTATTCATTAATATGTTAGTAGTTGGCTGTTTGATCACAAAGTAGAATTAATGTAAGAGAGGAAAATTCAGTAAATAATAAAATATAAGGCTGAATCTTGTGTCTCAGTTAATTAGCAATATATTTCATTCTAGAGAATGCTAAAGAAAAATTTGCATAGTGAATAGAGGAATAGTTCAAAGTTAATAGGTGCTGTCTACACACAGAGGCCCCTGAAACCCATGTCTCTTTGAGTTCAAGTTTGTTTACTCTTAGAAAAACTTGATTTCCTGTGTCTGAGGAACATAAGCTTATAAAAAAAAAGATGAAAAGACTGTTATACATGACTCCAGTAAAGGGATGCTAACAAACTAAGTGTTAATGAATCAAAAACATATGGATTGGACTTCACTTCAAATAGAAATAATTTTAGAATTAAGGGAGAAAGTACTTAACGGAACGCAATAGATCTTTGTCAATTTTAAAACCCAAACATTTGAGGTGTCTTCAGAACGTTCTACTTATTCCTTTCTTTGGTTGTTATTTATCATTTCCATTTTATAGAAGAGATCAATCTCTCTATGGCTAAGTAGCCTTTCAAAAGCTTAACAATGTATTGGTTAGCTTATAAACAAACATCCTGGACTTTTAGAGATAAAAAGAAAGGTGTTTCAATTATCCAAGACCACCCAACTGAGAGAGGATACTCCCCCTTTGCTGTTTCTTTGCTATGATTTTGAAAATGTAAAAGTGAAATTCTCATTGATATATTTCTTCTTTAAAACTGTGCTTCTCATGTATTTTCTAAAATGTTGCTAAAACATAGATTTTTCCAATTAGTTGGATTACTGTCAACCTCTTTATTGCATAAGAGCTTAAGTTCATACAATGTTTGTAGCTCTAGTCATAGTACACATTCACATAAAATATTTAATAGCCATAATGATTATGAGATAGAACTGGGAAGGATGAACAACACAGGATGTATATATAATTCTGAATAGAAAGTTAATTATTCAATAGAAATTATTTTGACTAAGATCATATAAGACTATTCTTAAGCTATAATTACTAAAGTGTGTTTTTTTACACAAGAATAATCCAGTGACTGGTGGATCAATAGCCTTTTGGAAAACTAAGGGGTATACCCACAAGAAAATCCTGGATGCATTAGAAGGCTAGCATTATAACATGTAAGATAAAATCTGTGATTCTAAACCATCCATGAGTTAATTGGCCACCTTAACTCTTATGACCTTTAATTCCAACAGAAGTAGATTTCTGATCCCATTCCCTCTTGTCCCAACAACCTATTTATGGGTCAATTAGTAAGAAATTCTGTTGTTTTTCTCTTCAATGTGTTTTAATTATGTGCTTTGGAGTGGGGTGGTGGCAGTTATATGCTCGTGTGAGTAAAAATGTCCTCAGATTCCAGAAGAAGATATTGGTGTCCCTGGATCTGAAGCCACAGGCAATTTTGAGCTGTTCAACATGGGTTGTAAGAACTAAACTCAAGTCCCTTTGGAATAGCAGGGAGTGCCCTTAACTACTGAGCCATCCCCCCCACAGCCCTTCTGAATTCTTACTACTTATAAATCTGTGTAGAATTGCCATAAGAGGTAACTAAACCACTCCTGGGTATATACCAACAGGACTCTATATCCTACTATAGAAGCACTTGTATCTTTATGTTTGACAAAGCATTAGTGACAATGGACAAGTTATGGGTTAAGACTGAGTGTCCACAAACATAAGAATAGATGAAGAAAATTTGCTTCATATAAACACATGCACAAACACATCCGTGGAGTTTTCAGCCAAAAGGAAGAACAAAATTTCCATTGAAAATGAATGCAACTGTAGATTATCACATTCAAGTTAAATAGTATGGTAAAGACAAATATCAAATTTTATCTGTTTGTGATCTAAGATAGTGTGTGTGTGTGTGTGTGTGTGTGTGTATGTGTGTGTGTATGTATGTGTGTGTGTGTGACCTTATACACATATGGGACAATTGTGGACTGAATTTGAATTACAGGTAGGGAAAGCAGAAAAAAAAGAGTCAGAGATAAATATGACCAAAGTATGGGGACATTTGTGCAAAACTGTTTATGAAGTCATCCTTTCATATAATGAATATGGTTCAATAAAAAGTTTATATTAAAAAGTCAATCTTTTTTATTTTGTAGGAATTACACTTATAGCTAATATTTTAAATTCAGTCTTAAGCTATTTTTCCATTTCCATATTCTCCCTGGCTCAAATCTCCATGTTCTTCATTTTGACATTTTACCTATTTGCATGTTGACATTTACCTTACTTTCAAATCCCCAACAAGCTAATGAAATGATCAAGGGTCCATTCATCTGATTCAGGTCTCCATGATGGATACTCAATGACATATAAAAGAACTCAAGCAGTGATTGTGTGATATGGTGAACTGCGTAGTTAGAAAGCATCATGAGTAGGTAGATGAGTTAAACATTTGTAGAATTTAGTGCAAAGATAGCCCAGAGCCCTGGGTTCATGAGGTAGAACATTTTATTTATGATGTTAATGGCTTCTTTCAGCCTGTGAGAAAAAGAAATCCCCACAATTAGGCAATTTTAATTCTCAGTCTAGTATTTTACACCTTTTTTATCTGTCTTAATTGGGATCTTTATTGCTATGAAGAGACACTATGATCACAGCAAGTCGTATAAGGAAACAATTCAATTGGGGTGGCTTGCCTACAGTTTAGAGGTTCAATTCATTATCATCATGGCAAGGAGCGTGGCAGCATGCATGCAGACAAGGTGATAGCTAAATCTTGACCAGAAGGCAACAGGAGATTGATTGAAACATGGGTTGATATCTCAAGCATAAGAAACCTCAATGTCCAGAGATCATCATGGCAAGGAGCATGGCAGCATGCATGCAGACAAGGTGCTGGCTAAATCTTGACCAGAAGGCAACAGGAGATTGACTGAAACACGGGTTGGTATTTCAAGCATAAGAAACCTCAATGTCCAGAGATCTACAAGACTGATCCCAACTAACAATTTGAGCAATGTTGGAAAGGCTACCATAAATGTCCTTCCCTGATAATGATATCGTCAACTAACTTATCCACCATCATGGAGCCCTCATCTAGAAGATGATGGAAACAGAAGCAAACACCCACAACTAAACACTGAGCCGAAGTGGAATCCAGAGAGGGAGGACAAGACCACACTGCAGAAACACATAGAGACAGCTGACCTGAACAAAGAGGAGCTAATGGGCCCCCAGATTGATAGCTGGGAAACCAGCATGGGACTGACTCAGACCCCCTGAGCATGGGTCTCAGCTAGAAGGCCTGAGCAATCTAAGGGACCTCAGACAATGGAACCAGGATGTATTCCTGTTGCACAAAAGGACTTTGGGGGCACATCCCCCATAGAGGGATACTCCCTTAACCTAGAGACAGGAGAAAAGGCCTAGTCCCTACCCTAAATGACTGACATATTTAGATGACCCCTCCTGGAGGGCATTAACCTACATGTGGAGTGGGGGGCATGGGAGGGAAGGGTGGTCAGGGGGCATGAGAGAGTGGGAGAAAAGGAAAGAGGGAGGGAGGGAGGGATGGATATGTAAAATAAAAGTAAATAAAATAAACCTCAAAGCCTACTCCCACAGTGACACACTTCCTCCAACAAGACCACATCCACTCCAACAAAGCCATTCCCTATGAGATTATGGGAACAAATTGCATTCAAACCACCACATCCCTACTGCTACACTAACCACTGTTGCAGCAGGGGGAGGCGGTGACTTCCAGTATTCAAATTTGCCATGCTGTTGCTATCCCACCATTTTATTTGTTCCCTCCTTTTGTATTGAAAAGCCTCAGTATTCCCACTCTTGATACTCATCAACAACTCTCCCACCTTGGCTGCCATCTTTAGCACTGCCAACCATGGCATCATAAACCGAAGGGTTCTGTTTACCTTGACTTCAAACTCTGCTAGAGATGAGCTCTGCCTCTATGCAGCTTACACATGTGTGTAGTTTACTTGTGAACAATGATGATTGGCTTCTTTATATACTTCATTAACCAAACAAGGCAAGGTTTATTACTTAGCTCCTTTTATTAAAACATGATTAATTGTACATAACCTTGTTAGCAACTTTCTATTAAGGATTTGAGGAATGAACTCAGGATGCCAACTAATTGTGTTTACTGCCCTAGTGTACAAAGGTAAAAACTAGCAGATGAGTGAACCAGGTTTGTTGCCGTGTATGTGTGTTTCCCTGTACACATTCATCATAACAGGAAGTGATTCCTTCTTAGAAGACCTTTCATACTGCCACAAAACCATCTTTGAACAATGGCAAAAACATGCAAACACCAAAATAATCACCTTCATCAAATGCCCTGTGGCTGTGTATGACTAATATATACTTTGAGAAATGGACATTTTAGATCATATGCATTCAAATTTTGCTCTTCAATTTTCACACTATTGTCCCTTAACTTAAAGATGCCTCTCACCTTCCTTTCCACCTAATACCCTGCTTTTTCTAATGAGCTCCCATAGCCTGTGTTAAAGTGGTAGTTTCTTTAAGAAAACAATTATAACATAAATGAGTCTTCAACAAATAGTAAGGCATATTTTGGAATTGAATGTCTAGATATCAGAGCTTTGCCTCCTGATACATTTAAGACCATTACATAAGTTTAACTATAGCTATTTAATCTACGGACCTAGAAATATCATTCTTTCTGATGCTAATGAAGGTCCTACGGCACAAATTTATTAAAGGTATACGTTTGCATGGGATAATAATTGGGCCGATAATATTAAATTCATAGGCTCATTATTTAATTGCAAGGGCAGATTATGAATACAGCTTCTAAAATGTATTTTAATGAAAAACACTACATCCTGACCTAATCATATCAACCTTATGCTATCTAATTAAGGATGCAAAAAAGTCATTAGAGTTGCAAAATATTAGTTCCAGCTCCATCAGGCTGCAAGCTGCCCCTTCATGAATATATATACTTTTTATTCCATGATAAATAGTTAATGAGGTAAAAATGACAAAATTTGCATGTAGGCAAATTAGTTTAATAGAAAGATGTCTTTTCTGACTACTGAAAGTGACCTTTCCCTATCAAGAAAAAAAAAGATGGCTAAAATACTTTGAAATTATCATTTTGGCTGTCACTGCATGAATGAAAAATTATATGAGTGGAAAATTATAAAATTCAACAATGTTAAGTTCTCATCATAGTGTCAATGTGCTCTGTGATTTTGTGCTTATCAATTTAATAAAAGGAAATTAAGCATATTATAAAGTACCCATTTATGGTGCAATTTTTCTAGCACTTAAAAGGGAGACTCGTGTTCTTAATAGCACTATGACAAAACTGTAGATCAAATTTGAGAGCACAAGAATTCTAGGCAACAGTAAGATGACTCTGTGGGTAAAGGCACTTGCTGTAAATTTGATTCCCTCCTGGCCCACATGGTAGACTGAGAGAATCAAGTCCTATAAATTGCAAGTTATGCTCCAAACTCTACATGCAGGCTGTGGCATGTATACAAATGAACAAATAAACAAATTAACAAATAAATATAGAAATGTCAGAAAGAATCCCATTCTATACATTTGAAATATTTTTATATTAAAATGCCTCTTCAATTCTAATTCGGTATTTTAGATTATAGATAATTATTCTCAATTAAATTGACATTGTATCTTTAGTTTACCATGTCAGTTGTTCAAAAGGGCAGACTTGTTTCATTGCTGAAATAGACTAAACCAGCAAATATGGGACAATGTAAGAAGAATAACATGCTTGGAAATGAGCATAGGACAGAACCAGTCCCCTTGCACATGGGTGACAGGTAGGAGGCCTGAGCAGTCTATGGGGCCCCCAGTAATGGAACAGCATTTATACCTAATGTATGAATGAACAGTGGGATCCCACTCCACATAGAGGATACTCTCTCAGCCTAGACGCATGGGGAGGGCCTAAGTCCTGCCCCAAATGATGTGACAGGCTTTGATGATTCTCCATGGAAGGCCACACCCTTTCTATGGAGAAGAAGAGGGATGATATAGTGGTTGGTGGGGGGGCATAGAAGAATTGGATGGAGAGGGAACTGGGATTGATATATAAAATAAGATTGCTTCTAATTTTTTTTTTAAAGTATAACATGAAAAAAGAAATGTAAGGTTTCATAACACAAGTATCCAGGGACAAAGATACATAACAAAGGTTAAAGATAAGTCTATGACTTTATTTTAAAATGTTTTAAGATTTATTTTTGTTATTTTCAATTATGTGTATGCGTTTACCTCTGTCGGTATGTGATATGAGGCAGATGTCTTTAGTAGCAGAGAGGTTAGATCCCTCCTGGATCTGGAGTTATAGGAGGCTATGGGACACCTGAAATGGGTGCAGGGAATCACACTTAGATTCTCAGGAAGAGCATTACGCCCTACTGGTCCATCTCTGCTGGAAAAAAGGTTTTCAAAATTATATTCTATGCACATGTGGAAATGCACATATATGTGTGTGCCACAGCTTACATGTGAAGGAACCATGGGATCAAACTCTGCATTCCCCATGTGGGTATCAGTCATCAAACTCAAGGTTATATCAGACTTGGCAGCAAGTGTCTTTATTCACTGAGCTGTCTCTTGAGAGTGTCATTTTATTCTTAATAAACATAGTGTTCTCAACATAGAATAACAGGCATTCTATGTGATTTCAAATGATTTATGAAATATATTCATGGTTCTTACCTCTGATGGAGGCTGAGTCACTATGTGTTATAAAGAGAATAATAGACATTTATGTAGACATATGTTCCAACTGTATCTGAATCAAAACCTGCTCCATCATAATTTTGGTTAAATTGTTTACTTTAATTACATTTAATCCACTTGTTTTTTCTCTGTTCCATTTGAATGTGAAAACAAAAAAATTACTGATACTCAAAGTTATAGTCTGCTAAGTTCAACTTTCCTCCAATATGGATCTGCTAAGTTATTTTATAAAAGACACCATAAATATCAATAATTTAACAACTTCCTTCAATATTCCTTCTAGCATTGAAGCATTAGTCCTATCTTCCCCTTAGCTAAATAGAGCTGATAAATATTGTAACAATTATGTTTTCTTCTATCTTTTAACTTACTGCTGTTTACTTTCCTCTATCTTTTAAACTTACTGCTGTTCTCTTTGGAGCATCCTGATATTCAACTTTGGATAGCTTCCAAGTTTCTAAACTTCCATGTTGTGAAACTTAATAATGAAATAAAATGCTCTTTATACCTACCCTAGGCACTGTGAAATTATCTCAGAGAGGAAGTGCTCTTGAATAATTAATTTCAACTGTGTTGAACCTATACACATGTTGTTATAAGTCAGTGAGAACCCAAAATGAATACACAGTAGAATTCAATTTGTTTTGCTTCAATTCAAGGACAGTGATCTGGAAAAAGACAGTTCTACTCTTACCTTAACTATAAAACAGAAGTAGACATACCTGAGTGAAGTAATACCCCTGACATTTCTTAAACTAATGTTTAAATATCTGTAAAGTAGGCAGCAGGATAAAGTTCAATATATATGTTCATTCCATGGGCAAATTAAGTATGCCCCACTATCCTACTATGGTGATTTGAATGAAAAATGCACCCCATCGAATAATGCATTTGAACAGTTGGTGGTGCTGTTTGGGGTGATTATGGAACCTGAAGGAGGTGAATGCCTAGTGAAAGTATGTCACTAGGCATGGGCTTTGAGGGTTTATAGCCTTGCCCACTTCCAGTTCACTCTCAGCTTTCTGTGTGTGGTTGGGATGTGATCACTCATATTACTACTCATGCCCCAGTCCCTTGTTCAGGACTTTGGACAGTCATGTAGGACAGGAAGTTATGACCAAAAGGATATAGTTCTGTCTGGATTAAATATTCAGAGAAGACCCTTGGGTTGAGACTTGAGAAAGCAACATTATTCATGATAGCCAGAACCTGGAAACAACCTAGATGCCTCTCAATCAGAGAATGGAGGAAAATGTAGTACATTTATACAATGGAGTACTACTCAGCTGAAAAAAAAAAATGACCTCATGAAATTTGTAGGCAAATAGATGGTCTAGAAATAAACATCCTGAGTGAGGTAACCCAGACTCAGAAAGACAAAGATGGAATGTATTCACTCATGAGTGAATACTAGTTATAAAACAAGGGATAACCAGACTATAATCCAGAGTTGCAGAGAAGCTAGGTAACAAGGAAGACACTAGGAAGGACATACGGATCACAAAGGGAAGGGAAATTAGATGATACCTACTAGGTAAACTGAGGATCGGGGGAGCAGATAAGGGAGAAGGGAGGGGGAATGAGAACCTGAGGAAGCACAATGTCTGAGGTGGGGAAGGATGCAATGGAAGAACAACGGAAGAGACATCTTAATAGAGAAAGCCATATGGGATTAGGGCGAAACCTGGTGCTAGGATAATTCCCAAGGATCTACAAGGATGACCCCAGCTAAAACTCCTAACAATAGCACAGAAAATGCCCAAACAGGCCTACCCCTGTAATCAAATGGGTCAATCTCCCAACTATCATCATAGAGCCTTTATCCAATAATCTATGGAACCAGATGTAGAAACCCACAATGAAGAACAAGGCTGAGCTCCGGGAATCTAGCCTAAGAGAGAGAGGTGGGAATATATGAGCAAAAGAGGTCAAAATCATGATGGAGAAATCTTCAGAGACATCTTAACCAAGCTGATAGAAACTCTTGAACGCTATACTGAATGCCCTGGAGAATCCAGGGAACAGAACTAGGTTTTCCCTATGTGGGAGACAATTTTGAAGCTTAGACTATCTGGGGGGGGGGGCTGGCAGTAGGACCATGATACAAATCTGGTACATGAGCCTGCTTGTTGGAGCCCATTACCTATGATGGGATGCCTTAATGCATGGGAGAGGCGCTATGCCGTACCCCAACCTATTGTGTCAGACGTTGTTGACTTATGGAAGCCATTACCTGTGAGGAGGAATGGACTGGGAGTGGGATTGGGGGGGGGGGTCTTAAGAGCCATCAGGAGGAGGGATAGGAGAATTATGATTGGAATGTAAAATGAAATTTAAAAGAATAAATAAATTATAAAAATATTCATCACTGAATGGGTGAACTAGCTGGGACAATGCTGGAGAACTCACCCTGTTAGTGAAGACAGGGAAGATCTGGTGGGGTGACCAACCCTGAAACTACCCAGGCCCAGAACCAGGGTTACTAGTTGGCCCCCTCTAACATCCACCCCCATTTTTGATCTGCTGCAGCATGTAAAGAGGTTGGTCCTGCACACCCTAAAGCTGAAGGATCTCCATGACAAGGGCAACAACAGAATATCCCAAGAGGAGTACCAGTGAGGACCCAGCATCAACGATGTTGCAGAATTTAGAGGCCTGGAATCAGACCAATGACTCTTTGCAATGAACACTTGCACATAGAGATATGTGGATAAAAATGTTACTGCTACACTACAGCTTCCATGGCAAATGTTTCCCTTTCTTTATTTTTTCTTAAATTTTATTTTATTTTATTGGGAGGGAGTTACAAGGGCAGAGGGTAGATACAAAGGGATAGGAAATAAATGGGATTGAGATACATGATGTGAAAGACAGAAAGAATAAAACGAAAGTTTATTTAAAAAAAAAAAAGAAGACTTGGAGAAAGACTCTCATCCTATCATGCACAAATAGCTAAATAATCTCCCTTAGACAGGAGTCTATGTGACCTTGAACATGTATAAAAGGTTCACAAAAGTGTTCATATTTTTATGAATTACTCATATTATTTAAAAGATGTATATGGATTGGGAAGAGGTGAGCAGAATAAAAATGCAGGAGATGTGACTCAAAAAGTAGGTGAAAGGCAGTCAATGAGAATAAAGGCAGGGTTACATTTACATGTAGAGAAGTCATAGTAACCAGAGCAGAGAAGGGATTCACAGTGTGAAAATGGAACAACAGCAGGGTGAAATTGCAAATAGTCATTGCAGTTCTCCAGGTCCTACAGCTCTGTCACAGTGGGCACTGAGGTCCTGCATCTACGCTGCAAAGGAAAATAGATTCAAGAGCGAAATCCCAGTAAGTTCAACAGGATTTGATCAGGTAAAAGTCAACAAGATGAGGGCTGGTTTGGAAAACCCTGCATTTTTGTCTTTTGCAATTCAGAATAGATGAATATGTCACATACAAGACTACAGGATTATAATTCCTTTGGGGTCCAGACCCAGGACTGTGAATGTTAAATTAAAATGTCTGAGATACAGTGAGGTTGAACCACAGGAGTTAGTTTATCTGTAGGCTGTCAATCTAAAGAAATTTGGATTGGGTGATATATCTGGGGACTCAAAAGGGAGGTGTGGCCAGATGTGTGTACTTGAGAGTCTTTAATAAGATGGGCAACATCAAAAGACTGTGTAGGGTAAAAAGCCAGAAAAACAGGTAGACAACTCTGATAGCATGGATATAGAAGAGGCCAAGGAAGCAAATGTCTAGGGCTGCCAAGGATTGAAAAGAAATTATTTTAATGTCTGTAGAGAGAAACCCAAAAAGAGACTCTGGGAACTCACTACCAAAGACATCAAAGAGCTACAGGAGGACAGATTACTTCCTTCCTCGTGTCTACTCAAACATCCATTGCAGCTAATCCCTCATGAAAAAAGGCCTCCCACCTTACACAGACATACACACACACAAAAAAAAAAATACACACACACACATATATATATATATGTTTGTATAGTGTGTGTGTGTAAAAAATAATCTTTAAAGTAGGAAGCACCTCTCTTTGACAAATAGAAAAGAATATAAAATCAAATCCATAAAATTAATAATGTGGTATCAAATAAGATAGTAAGCCTCTTCCAGAACAACAGGGGGAAAGGCAGAACTTCCAAAACAACAGGGTAAGAGGCAGATCTGGCTGATGTGGCTGATACGGGGACAGAGGGGCTTCTTTAGAACAATCAGGTCAGCTTCACACAAACTCACCTTCCTTCTCTCACCATTGACCCCTCTCCACTGATGAGACTTTTTCATAATGTGACTTAGCTCCTGATTGGAAATTTCCAAATCGTATGGTATGAAGAACTTGGCTTCCTCACTGTGGATTCTCTGAAATGCATCTAATACCCAAGACTCATTGTGCAACCTAAGAAAAGAGGATTTCATGTCTGGGTTAACATTTCCAAAGATTTTTTTTTCTTCCAAAGTCCTGAACAAGTAGTGCCTTTCTTAGTAATATCTATTTATTCAGCTCATTTGTCCCATTACTTGTTTTCAGAAATCATTTGATGATTATATTTCCAGAAATATTTACAAATGTTTTCAGTTATATATTCTACTAAAAAAATACAATCTGGGTATTACTTTCTATAACCTACTGTCTAGTTTGTGATGCCAAACAGACTGAAGAAAATTAAGAAATATTTGGCAATTGATGGCAATTGAATACCCAAATTAGGTAAATATTAGGATTTTCCCTATAGAAAATTAAATTTGAATTCACTCTTCCTCCATACATTTATTATAGAATAACCCTTCTACTCCATTCCACCCCCACTTTCCTCATACCCCATAAACTCCTGACACTGGTATGTAAAATCTACAGGAGTATTTTGAATATTAACTAATTTAGTGTTTAAGAACATCTTCCATTAAATATCCCCAATGACAGAGAAAAGGAAACATGTATACTAGCCCCAATCCACTTGTATTTATTTTATTAAGTTTTATTTGTTAAAACTCAGAGTCAAATTGAAACTCTGAAAGAATATCTGGTTTATTCTTTGCCTTTGTACAGTTTGGGCTCTGCTTATACCCAGAACTAGTTTTAATAGAATTGTGCTGGTAACTACTAGGCTGGACCTAGTGTCAATATGCTAACCCAGGAGAAGTTTGAAAATTAACTGTGGTGTATATTGGACTCTTAAGTTATTTGGCAAGCTTTCCTTTGCATTTGAACCACTTGCAAATATCTGAGATGGTCTCCATCTGCTATAAAAATGAGCTTCTGACTTTATGGTAAACAATGGGTACATCTACAACCCCCATACTTAAGGCTCAGGAACATTATGAAAGAAGGAGCATAAATGTTGTAATAGCCAGAGAACCAGGGTATCTGTTACAAAATCATGTCTTCAATGTATGTTAGTGAAGCTAAATCCACAATATCTAATCAGTACGATTGCCTAAACAAGATCAGCACAATGACAACAGTTCATTTATTAGTGTGAGTAGAGCTACCACACAAGGCTCTATTCTTAAATTAAGAGATACCGGCCATTAAGGGCTGTTGAGAGAGGGAGAATTGGTCTCCTTCAAAGATGACCCACTTACAGTTTATCCAAGCCCAAGTGATCAGCCCTAAACACATGTACATATGAGCATATATGTGTATGTGTGTGTGTATACATAAAATGTGTGTGTAAATGCATACATATATGTGTGTAATTATAATGAAGAGGCTATGAATTTGAGGGAGTGCTCAGAAGGAAGTGGAAGGGGAGAAAGGCAGTGAAGTGATGTAAATACAAAAGTCATGTATGAAATTCTCAAGAAAAATATACTTAGCCATAGTACAGAAGTGCCTTTTGGACATTCCAAGTGGAGAATTGGAAGCATTTGATAAAATGGTCAAATAAATGTCAAAAGTAATTCTAGTTTATGCATTTGAAATATTACTGTATTAAAATACCTCTTTGATATGTACTAAGCGGAACACTCCTCCACTGCTGGTGGGTGTGCACACCTGTACAGCCACTCTGGGAATCAGTATGACAGTTTCTCAGAAAATCAGGAACCAGTCTACCTCAAGACCCAGTGATACCACTCTTGGGCCTATATCCAAAGGATGCACAATCATACCACAAGGACACTTGCTCAACAATGCTCATAGCAGCATTATTTGTAATAGCCAGTATGTGAAGACAACCTAGCTGCACCTCAACCAAAAAAATAATTAAAGAAAATGTGGTACATTTATACAATGGAATATTACTCAGTTGAAAATGAACAATGACATCACAAAATCTGCAGGCAAATGGATGAAACTAAAGGTAACCCAGACTCAGAAAGATAAATCAGTATTACTTACTCATAAGTGGATACTAGATGTAATGCAAAGTATAACCAGACTATAATCCACAACTCCAGAGAAGAAGCTAGGTAATAAGGAGGACCCTCAGAGGGACACATGGATTACCCTTCAAAGGGGAATTAGATGAGATCTCCTGAGTAAACTGGGGGTGACAGGGGGCAATGGTAAAGGGGAGAGGATGGGGAATGAGAAGATGAGGGAATAAGATGGTCAAATTGGGGGAGGGATAGAGTGGCAGAACAGTGAAAGAGATATCTTGATAGAAAGAGACATTATGTGGCTAGAGAAAAACCTGGTGCTAGGGAAACTCCCAGGAATCCACAAGGATGACTCCAGCTAAAACTCCTAACAATAGTGGAGAGAGTTCCTGAACCGGCCTTGCCCTGTACTCAGATTGATAAATACACCAACTGTCATCATAGAGCCTTCACCCAGTAATTGATGGATCCAGATGTAGAGATCCACAACCAACCACCAGGCCAAGCTCTGGAAATCCAGTTGAAGAGACAGAGGAGGAAATACATGAGCAAGCGAGGTCAAGATCACGAAGGGGAAATCTATAGAGACAGCTGAACCAAGCTCGTGGGACCTCATGAACACTATACTGACATTTGTGGAGAGCCCATGGGACAGAACTAGGCCCTCTATATTTGGGAGACAGTTATGAAGCTTGGACTATATGAGGGACTCCTGACAGTAGGACCAGGATCTGTCCATGGTGCATGCGCTAGCTTGTGGGAGCCCATTCCTTATGGTTGGATGCTCAGCCTTAAAGCAGAGGGGAGGGGTTTGTGATGGGAGATGTCATTCTGTATATGTTTCTCATACTGGTTAATAATAAAGCACTGTTGGCCAATAGGAAAGGAAGATAGGAGGGACTAGGAGACAAGGAGGAAATAGGAAGTAGGAAGGAGGAGTCAAGATGGAGAGTCTGAAGAAAGCAGTATGCCGCCGGCTCCCCGGTAAGAGAAAAACATAGATCAGCAAAAATGGGTTAATAATTAAGACAGAGCTAGCCGATAAGAAACTAGTAACTGGCCAACAGTATAATATCTAATACAGAGTCTCAGTGTATTATTTGGGGCTGGCGGCGCAGCAACAGGACAAGACCAGCGGTGGCGGGTGGAAAAAACCATACTCTTACAGGTTTGGTCCCGGGAACCCTTGCCCTTTGGGAGGAGTGGACTGGGGGTGACTTGGGGGAAGGGTAGTGGGAGGGGGAATGTAGTTGAAATGTAAAATAAAATAAAATACCTCTTTAACTCTTAACTTGGCATTTTAGATTATATATATTCTCAGTTAAATTTATTTTATATTTTGAGATTAACACGTTGGTTGTTCAAGAGGGCAGGCTTGCTTACTTGCTGAATAAGACTAAACAAGCAAAAATAAGAAAAATACAATTTAAAAGAAGAACTAAATCCAAAGTTTCTTTTATTCTATTATGTTGACTCATGGTATAGCACATATTTCCAGGTGAAGTGGTGACATGCCTTTAATCCCAGCATTCAGCAGGCAAAAGTAGGTAGATCTCTGTGAGTTCAAACCAGCCTTATTTACAAAACAAGTTCGAGGGCAGTTGTGTTAGAAAATAAGACCCTGTCTCAGACACACACAACTCAAAGCTTCATTTAACTGCCTCTAATTTGATTCTTTATAATATAGTAGCAAAGAATTTTTTAACCTGAATCTGAATAAAATCTGTGAGTCGGATTATTTTCCAATGATCTTGAATTCATCACAGGGCTGGTTATGTAGCCTGTGAGACTGTATTATTACATAGGCTGGGAATGAAACCTAAGGTTTTGCATAAGTAGCATAGAGACTCTTCCATCTTAGAGCTGCATCACCAACCAGCCTGACCATGTTGGAATGGTTCCACTGTTGTGTTGTGCTTTGAGATTCTGGCCCAGCCATCTGAATGACTTGCTGGTTGGCTTATTGAACAAGAATTACCCTTGACCACTCTTTTCTGCTTGTTCACTGTAAGGTACATTTTTCTGTTTCCATGGTGATTTCATACAGTCAAATTACTGTCAATTTGGTGTTGTAAACAATTTCTATATGAAGATTTTTAAGCGCAGGATTATCAACAATGCAATTAACTTTGAATTAATTAGGACTCACAGTCCTGTTTCTGCTGGCTTCTGTTTCTTTTGCCCAGAAAATGTCTGTCTTCTTTTTATTTCTCTTTTATTCCATGTGAAAGAATAATTATGTAAACATCTAAGCTTGGATCTGCAGGACAGTTAACAAATGTTTTGACAGGGAACAAAATGGCACATTGGAATATGGAAATCTGTGCAAAGATTAATTGCATTTTAGTCGTATTTAATTTTTTTCTTGCCATTTTGGGTGGCATTTTCCAATGTAAAGCTCCATGATGTGTTGTTAATGAGTCAATTTACAAACCTTTATTAGTTTTTGGCATATTTTACAGCTCTATAAAGCCAGTTTACAGAAGCAAGGAAAAACGCTTAGTGATTATATATGTAAATAAAAATAAATAAATAGAAAACTCATGGTTATATAATTTTTGATTATATAATTAGTTGAATGATATAACACATATCCAAACAGGATTTTATTTGTTGTGGATAGAAGGACATTTTATCCTTTCATGCATTTTTCTGAGTCTCCATTTTTTCAGGTTCTCCTCAGAAGACTGAGGATCCTCATGATAAGCTAGGTGAATTTCAAAACGAAAAACAAGCAGACAATCAATGCAAAGTGGTTGGAGCTTTGTTTTTAAATTGTGTATTGGTGAAATTTGACTAACAACAACCACAACAAAAAGCTATTGTGTGTGCCCCCATATTAGAGGCGCATATGTGCCAGTCAAGTTGAATGATGTCTGATGAAAGATACTGTCTCCCATTGAGCAAGAAATGGATAAAGCAAAAGCAACTGTGGAAGCACTAACTAATGAACCTGAAAGGGATATTTAATTTTTGTAGGATTTTTTTTTTTTGTGATTTGAGATTTTTAAGAGGGAGCTAATATTTTCTGACATTAAAAATATTACAGCATTATATGGTGATCACTGCCAACATGGATTTCCTTTAGCAATCTGACTTTTCAATATGCCTGAATTTTTTGTATTTTAAGTTATTTTTTCAAAATGTAATTAAAAAGTGAACTCCAGTCCACCTGTCTGCAATGCCTTAGGCATTATTGTTTGGAGAAATAGGTCACATACCCTGCCACAGGTGCTGATGATGGCCAATGAAACCAAGTAATTTGCCAAGTCCTCTGCCCTCTGCCCTACATATGCAGCACTTCATGCTTGCTGAGTGGCAGAAGCTACTGTGTTTGTTCACCTCGGAATGTGGGTCATTTCCAGAAACCTAATATGTGACTTTTCTTTCAAAGCTAAAAAGGACAAGTGTGAACAGCTACTGACTATGTTAGGGGTTATGAGAAAAGATGGAGTCTGCAGCTTTAAACTGCTTGAAATGCAAATGTATATAATTGTATGTCTTACTTCAAAAAGTGTCATTTTACACACAAAGTGGTCAATGCACATTTGGTGTGCCATTACATTAGCACAATGCAGGGAGGGCTCTGAACAAGCAGCAGAGTCAGCTGGCTGACATCCACTCTTATTCTTACTACACGCTAAAATGCCCATGGTCTTTAGTAGGACTGACAAGTAACTTAAATGAGGAGCATGACAGCCAAGAATTGACATACATGAAGATATGCTCAGCTGGGTTTCTAGAAACCACTGTTGACTCATCACTATGCTTAATAGTAAATGGAATTCATCTGGGTCGATGCAAAGTCAGCAGGGATGGCACAAGGTCAGAATTCCAAGCTTGGGGCAGGCACAGGGCCAGAGAGCACAGGAATCTTCCCATCCTAATGTGGACAAGACAGAGACTGGCTGAGGGAGTGATATCATACTGTAAGATTAAGAGGAACAACAATTGAGGGTATGTATAGTCCACATTTACTCCACTCACTCATTTACTGGTAGACAGATGTGGCAGTTTCTTCTCTTTGGCTAATTGTGAATAATCACCTCTGAATTCAAACTTTCATTTCTTAGCTATCCAGCTTTATTTCTCAGGGTTATATTTACAGATATAGAGATCAATTATTTGAGGACCCTCACACCCATACTTTTATATAAGAACAGCATTGCTTTGTGTTTTTTATCAATAGTGAACCAATAGCTCTAACTTCTTCACACCTTTTCCAGCACTTTTTATTTCTGTGCTATTGATAGTAATAGTCCTCTGAGGTATGATGTCATTATTCAAGGGGTCTTGAACTTCCTTTTCCTATTAGTTAGTGATGCTGAGCATCAGCTCCTGGCTATTGGCCATGTTTGTGGATTCTTTGACAACTGTCTCTTCAAGTCTTTTGAGGGATTTGAGTACTGTTACTTATCTTTTCATTATGTCATTTCAGGTATTCCGTATGCAACCAGGACATTAGGTAAAAAGACTTTTGTTATGTTTTTCCTATTCTGTATCTTTTATGCTCTATTGTTCCCTAAGAAAAATACAAATTCATAAGTTTTATAGTACAATTTGCTTACTCTAGGTTTATTTTACCCATGTTTCTGTTGTCATATCTGGGAGCTCATTGTCAAACACGATGTCCTGCAGTGTGAGAACTAACCATGCCGAATATTATTATTATTTTTTAAATAATCTATACTTGGGAATTCTGAGAATAATAGGAGAGCTGGGAATGTATTGCTTAGGCTTAGGATTGTGTCCTCTCTAAGGGCCGGTCTAGAGGTATCAGCTACGTTACTGTTAGCCCACACCGACTGACATTCCTCTGAGTACACTGATACATCCCATTATGTAGGTAGACCTGATTTAAGATCTGTTCCAGGGCAACTCATTCTGTAAAAGCAACCAGAACGGTAGCAGTACTTTCTCTAATTAACCTCACTTTTGAAAATCTAGCCACCAAAAGGACAGCACTGAGAGGGCTGGTGTCATGGCCAATGTCAGTGACAAAGAATAGATGATACTCAAGTGTCAGATCCACACTCAAAGCTGAGGTGCTGTCTGTCACCATGTAGCACAGTTCCCCAGAAAGTGTGACCAACATCATCATCACCAGGAAGTCATCTGCAGCACTTAGCATGTGAGCATGGCTCATATTAACCCACTTAACAGATCATTAGTGGGAAAACATCATTTGAGCAGGGAGGCAGAGCAGAGGGCTCTGATAGTGGAATTGAGACTTAGAAATACCAAGTTAGAGAGCCGTCAAGGGGAGAGTTAGTGTGAACGCTCTGGGGCTTGTTATCGGTTGTCTTGGTTGTTTGCCTTTTTTTCACATGTATCATCTAAACAATTTTTGCATTGCCCCTGCTATAAACATATTGTGCTCTATTGTTTTTGAAAGTAGATAAGGCCAAAAAGTCAATCAAAAATCTATTCTTATGACTTTGTTAGGGTGACTTAACACAAGAAAGACCTGTGGTGTTACTAAATACTCCATCATACACTGAGCGCCGGGTTGAGAGTTTTATAAGTGAGACACCCACCACTGGAACATGCAGTTTGACAGTTATAATTCACCTGAGAGGAAAGATGTATTTTCTCCCTGTAAGAAAACTGCTTCATTTATTCACGAATTTTTAAATTCAACAGATTTTTGTATTCCATGAAGTTCTGTTTCAGCTTAGAGAAGACCAAATGCCTTGCCCTCGCTCCTCAGCACACAGATCTCATATGATTTGGTGTGTCACAGTTTACATTGTCTAGTGATGGGACATTAAAGTACATGGTACAGTGAATCCAACATGCTGACTTTTATACACAAGTAACTGTCCTCGGTTCTTAGCAGAAAAATGAAGAAGATGCTTGAGCTGTTTAGCTTTTCAGTCGTTTAGTGATAAGCTTGATGAAATTCTTCAGGAAGAGTTTTTAAGGAAAAAATAGGAAGATGGAAAAACAGAAACAAATATGGAATATGACACTGCTGGTTGGCACTGGTATTACCAGAGGCAAACACTTCTGTGAGAAGACTTATGGAAGCTCCTCATGCTAATGACCCCAAACCAGCAGAAGCCAGAGAGCAGACCACATCAGTCTTCACCAGTCTTCATCCTGATAGACACACCTTCCTGACACCCACCAGCCAAAGCACGTGCCCTGTGTCTTCTACGTTGGTGATGAAAGGACAAACACTAGCCAATTGTTTCAGTTTCTTCTCTCCCAGAGCCATTAGAAGCAGGTAATTTACCAGAGGTCTCTTTACCAGGGAACCAATGAACTACTTATCCATTTGATCTTAGCTGACTAACTTTTAGACTTCAGATGTTTTAATGATGAGGTTGCTAAAAGTTTTATTTTCTTGATATTTTTCTCCTTTGCTTTTGGAATAGTGTCTGACTATGAAGCTCCAGGCTGGCTTTGAAGTTGCAGCCTAAGTTCACCCAAACTTGTGGGGAGGCCCTCCTTCAATCTTCCAAACTTTAAGGTTGCAAATGTACATGAACCATGGCACCCAGCTCTTGAAATTGTCTTAATAAAAGAAAAGGAGCCACATGGAAGATATTCACTTTATATCTCTCCAGTTCCTTATTGCTATCTATGAGAATGGGAGAAGACTCTATCTGCAGAACAAAACAGAAAGGCAGTCAGCATCTAGATGGACATGTTGCCCACACCAGGAAGCTAAGAGGTCTAACAAGCAGAGGCAGAAAGCAGTAAAGTGTATGTATGTACAGAAATAAGCAATTTTGATGATATCCAGCTTACATAGAGCAGTGGTTCTCCACATTCCTGATGTTGTGACCTCATGGTTCAGTGACTCCACAACCATAAAACTATTTTGCTGCTGATATATATATATATATATATATATATATATATATATATATAACTGTAGTTTTGCTATTGGTATGAATTGTAATATAATATCTGATAGGCAGGATATTGAGTATGTGACCCCCCAAAAAAGTGCCGTAACCCACAGATTGTGAACCACTCACTTAAATGAATAATATAGAACCCAAATATCAGAGATGTGTTTATTTCTGTGGAAATATGTTTTCCAGTGTGCAACCATGGTACATCGGGGCAGAGAATAATGATGAGCCAGGAAACATTTTTATGGTTATATTACCTACAGAAACTTTAGACACGTTTTTCAAGATGGTAATTGTTTTGCTTTAATAAAGAGACATTGTATGAAAGATCGATTTATAAGGGAGAAAAAGATCTTTGATTTATCTTTTATATATGCCTCAGATGGTTAATAAGCTCATCATATTTTCATCAAAACTGATCCTCAAACTATTTTGATCTAAATTAATTTTCCTAAGCAGCAGCTAAAACTTATAAGGCTATTTGGATCCATTAAATCAATGGTGAAGAAGATGTAAGCTCATCCCCAAATTAATTAACTTGATTACCAGTGTTTTAAATTTGTGTACAGCTTCCAGGAATCTAAACGCTTAAATGAATCTAACTTACATTTAAATCGTGATAGCTCATTCTCTGTATAATATTAACAAACATGTAAGTGGCCTGCAGATCTTAGATATTATTCATATTCATATAAAGGTTTTACAATTAAACTATGCAAACAATGTCTGATGAGATTTCTCTTGTTTGCTGCAAGGCTAAACAATATGAAGTAGGGACTGACTATAAAAGTTTAATAAAAAGATAAATTTTATAAAAGAGGCTGCAGAAAGGGAAAGCCTATTCCATAGCATGCTGAAAACACAATAGTGTGGATTTAAATTACTTTACAAATCCAACAAGATAGAATGGCAAAAAAAAAACTAATATTTTAATGTTGAATAAAATTAACAAGCTAGGAAAATTAAAAGATAAAAAGACATTCTGTTTACCCACTGACAATATCCACACAAAATGAAGTGTACTTCGCTTACAATAAGGAATTAAATTTGTAAAAATCCAACTGCATAGGAGGGAAGAAAGCATCTACATTTTTTTTTCTTTCTTCTTCTTTTTTTTTTGGGGGGGGGTTCAAGACAAGGTTATTTTGTAGTTTTGGAGCCTGTCCTGGTACTCATTCTGTAGACCAGCCTGGGCTCAAACTCACAAAGATCTGACCGTCTCTGCCTCCCAAGTGCTGGGACTAAAGGCATGTGCCACCACCACCTGGCCTAGCAGTTGCAAATTTTACATGAATAATTGTTTTTAACTTTCAGGTTACTTAAATAAGTCATAAAATTTGCAATAAAATTCTTTGCTGGTGGTGAACTTTAAAATATATTATTTGTATTACTTCATTTTTTTTTTTTTTTTTTTTTTTTTTTTTTTTTTTAGATAAGGTCTTGCTCTTTCTTCCAGGTTGACTTGATAGTATGAATAATCACTCTCTGCTAAATATTTTTATTTTAAAAGTCAAATACAAGTTGGGAAGTAGAGAAAATATCTGCTGAAACTATAAAAAAGGGTTATTACTGTGACTATGTGTGGGATCATAACTGAGTGAGCAAAAGATTTGAATGACATACAGAAGAAAGACAAAAGGGACATTTAAAGAGCAATTCAGAAAATGTTAAAAGGAATGAATGAGTAATAATCATATCAAGATTATTTAGTAAGTAAAGGAATGCACATTTAAAAAAACTAATAGGGTTCTGGTGCTTCTATTAATGTTCTGAACACATGCAATGATTGGCCTCTCCTAGAACTCTTTATTGGCTACAGAATCACACACACATGAAAATTCCTTAGATGAAAATTCCTCCATAGTTATCAAATGTCTTCTGTATGTTCTATCCCCTAAACCAGTATATGGTGGTTTCCAGGATCCTAGTCAAAGACTAATTAAAATGTGGGTAAGGCTCTGTGCTTTCAGAAGCCAATAAGAATTATTTATAAGATGCAGAAAAAATATGAAGCAATCTATTATCCAACAATAAAATATATGTAAATACTTTATACTTCTTATAAAGCATGTTGTGAAAAAATGTATAGGCATTAAATGTTTGAAAAATATGTAAAGAATATAAAAATAGTTATCATAATTTAAGATGAAAGTCAATGCCTGTACTGTCTTCATGATGAACAATTACTTATTTATAAAATTCAACACACAGGACACAAAAGATGGAAGTAAATATTTCAAAGTTTAACAGTGCTTTCTTCATGTAGATGATCAAATTATTTTGGCCTTTAATTTACTCTTTTATTCTTTTTAAGTTTCTATTTTGTCTATATAGCATTTATTCTATCAATAATAAGGAAAATAACATTAAAAACAAAAATGCTTATTTTTTAAATAAAAAAATCAAGCCAAACAATTGTGCTTATTCTTAAGGGTCTTGGCCAGAATCAAAACTTTTCTTCAGTCAACTCTCTCATCATAACCATGAAGAACTGGAATTCCTTTGCCACTGAAACCCTTCAGTACCAAACCCTTCAGACTCTTGGAGAAATGAGGGCCAGTCATGCAATCTCATCAGGGTCAAGTCCCCACCATGAAGAGCTTCAAATGCCCAGAGCTAAACTAAATTCTCTGTCAACAGCCAATAACACTGAGTCTTTCTCTTTGGTGCTCCTGTAATTCCACCTGTTATCAGTATTGTTTTGATTGTCCTGAACCAAAAGTTCAGATGTCAACCCTATCAGTCCATCAGTCATAATGCACCAATCTTCACTGGCACCTTTTACTAAGATAAGTTCTTAAGATTTCTGCATATATTTACTAAATCTATGTCAGAAAAAAAATAAAACAAAAGAACAACAAGATCCTCAAATTTACTAATCACATGTTTCTGCTGTAGGCAGTACTTCCTTTAGACAACTGGTCTACCCAGCACAATGCCATTGCAGAGGAAGTGATTTTGAAATGATGTGAGGAGAGATTGTTCAGCTAATGCACTAGTTTGACTTATTTACTCTAAAACATTGGCTTGTACAATGTAAGTAAAGCCCTATTTAGGAATTCTGAGCATATCCAGGTCTAACAGATTAGTTTAGGCATAGAGGCTAATGGAGAGTAGGATTAAGAAAATGCATTAAGGTTCATTAAGATGAATTCTTCCAGGTTAATTATTGATGAGGTACACATAATCCATCCAGCTTGTCCTTTCCCCTTATCAATTTCCATCTGTTATAGAGTTTCCTTTTCCTCCAACCTTTACTTCTCTATGGGGCAATATTTGTGCTTTAGATCGCAAAGCCAATTCTATTTATTTGGTGTATAAATTTTATGCTGACTTTTTTATAGCTCATGGGTAATCTAGATAATTAAAATATTGATGTCAGATGAAGAGTGTAGCTGTAACATTTTAACTGAGAAGACATTCACTGATGTGAGAAGAAACTATATGCAGTATTATCTTGTAATTTTTAAAATCACAGATATGTAAATTCCATGACATACTCTTTTATTTCTTTACTTTTTGGGAACTGTACTCATTTTAAATAGTACAGTGATTATTCATGTGTATCTTCTTACAAAATACATGCTTGTGTGTTGTATTTTACCATGTTATATGAGAAGAATTCTTCTTATTTAGCAAGTAAACAGCTTTGCTTGGGGCCACATTACATGTGGGTGCTCAAATGTAAAATGAATGATCAGGGAAGATTTCTTCCTTTTCACAAGAAAATAAGTGGCCTAAAAAGATGACATACAGCACTTATGACATGTCAAAATCCAAACTAGCCCTTGGTCATAACAACCCAATTCCCCCTGAAGAACTGGGACTTTTACCCATGTCATGTTCATGGGCCACATCAGAGGATGGTCAGTCCACTGAAAGGAAATGTAAGCAGTAGCTTCATTCCTCAAGCAATGACTGCCATATGAGAACTCCCTCTGTAATCTGCTCCAATCCTCCAAGCATCAGCAATTCACCCCTCCTTCACTTCCCTTCACATCATGAACCAACACCTATCTTCAAAGTGCAAAGATGTCTGCACCGGTGCTATGCTTGTATCTTCAGATACTTTAGTCATCTGCCTTGCTTGGGTGTTCAAAAAATTTCTCATCCCTGTGAAATTTTGATTTCCACATAGAAATATATTTAAATTTCATCCACATACACCAAATTTGTTTTCTGTATAGCTTTCATTTCTGTATGATTCATTTCCATATAGCTTTGTAAGGTAACAAACAGTAGGCAAACATTGACCATTTGTTCTCATACTGTATTGAGAATATTTTCTACAGTGTAATGTACTTCCTTCCATGCACTGAAACTCAAGGCTGCAATAAGGCAAATTCATAGCCAGAACTGGGAACAACAAAGTATCTCAAGGTTGGGGTTGGAGAGATGATGCAACCATTGCTGTTTTTGCAGAGTTCAATTCTCAGAACCCACATCAGGCATCTAACAATGGCCTGTAACTCCAGCTCCATGGGAATCAGACATATTCTTCTGGTGGCACTTATAAATACACAAGCATACACACACACACACACACACACACACACACACACACAGACAGACACACACACAGACACACAGACACAGACACACACACACACACATTAAAGTCAATCTGAATGGAAATTTAACTTCCTTAAACATTTTATGTTTTCAAATAATCTATGTGTTGCTACAGCCACTCCTATCTACTCTTCTAAAATTTAAAGTTAAGAGAAATAATGTCCTCGTTTTTATCTTCTCCTTTCAACTCAGTCCCAAAGTTCTATTTTGATCCTTATTAATCTGTTAAGTGAACTACTTTCCTTTCCACTGTCATTCACTTTGATTAAGGTTTGGATATTCCTTGTTTGGATAAACACAGTTACTTTTAAATAAGTTTTTCTTGCTTCCCATCTGACTGCTATTAAGTCCAAACCCTCTTTCTACAAGTGGAATGATCTTCCTAAAATGAAAGTCCTTCACAGCCTCTATTTTTCCAGAGAAGAATCCAAACTCTGTAGCACAGACAAAGAGAAAGAAAGATGCCTCTAACCACATGATCTGTGACATTTCCAGCCTAAGCTCATCCAACTCTGGTCATGCTGCAATATTTTGACTCTACAAAATTGTTTCCTAATTCCTCAAAACTGAGTGACCTTTATCTCTTCTTTTTGCCTTAAATTATGCATGCCTTTGTTTTCTTCTAGTCAAATCACATTAAAGTATCAAAGATTACCTCAGACTTCCACTGAAGTCTTTAGCTATTACACCATCTTCAGACTTGCATTGGTTTCTTAAACACTCCACTCCAAAAGTGGAGTAATCTAGATAATTAAAATATTTCTTACTTCATTTTTATAAACACTTAGTAAGAATATAATATGGTGCTCTAATGATTTCTATTTGGGAGATTTATTTCTTCTGGATATGGGTGGGCAATATGGTAAAGCTGCAGTAATTTCTAGAGCATCAGTATAAAGACAGGCCTGGATCACTACATCTGAATAGAGGAGCCAGCAATAACTACAAAGTGCTTAGCTGATCTGCACAGAATCTGACAAATATATCCAGGAAGTTTGACCTCTTTATTATGTAACATACTCAAAAGCAAAGGAGGGAAACGGACCTCCATTTTACACCAGGCACAGATATCCATGCAAAATGGACATTTTTACAACTAAATCTACAAAAATAGAAAAATCCCAAAGGGATAATTCCAGGACATTGATCATGGCAATACATTCATAGATTTGAGTTGGTGCCAGAAGCCCTGTAGGCATTTCATATGGCTTTGAAAGTAGCTTTGAAGCAGGTTGTCCAATTGGAAAACAACTTTACAGCATGAGAAACAGTGGTGAAATGAAACTCAGGTCTAGCATCTTTGACTTCCTTGTATATACTAGTTTTATGGTGTTTTCTAATAAATATGTACATGAACATGTGCACATGCTTACACACACACACACACACACACACACACACTTTGCCTTCTTAAATGACAAGCTGGCAACACCAGATCATCTGAATACTTATGAATAGAGGTGTACAACTATTCCTCTCTTGGTGATGTTTGGGCAGATGGAAAGTAAGAAAAGAAAAACAAAAAAATGGGAGGGGGAAAGGAATTGTCAGTGACTTTCCTAGAAATTTCCTAGAATGTCTTTGTATGTAAAGGAATTACTCTGGGCTTCTGTTAGCCCATTTTCTAGAAAAACAAGAACAATGACCCACAGCAAAATTATTTTCTCCCAAAGTCAAGTAATATTTTTCTGTTTTGCATGAAAAGAATTGTACATAACCACAGGAATTTCTATGTGACTAGTTAGATGGTTCTAATCGCTTCTCCTTCCCTTCCTTCCACCCCCTCCTTCCTTTCTCCCTTCCTTCCTTTCTTTCTCCCTCCCTCCTTCCCTCCCTTCCTGCCTTTCTATGTCTCTCCCTCCCTTCCTACCTCAACTTCAGGACCACAAGCTGAAAAGCATAGCAGTGGGAGCATCTTACCTGAGGCAATACAAGTACAAAATCAAGGAAGAGATGACAAACAGCAGAGTGTAAAGTGCCACTGTGATCACAACACCGAGGATGGCTGGGTGCTTGGTTCTCACAAACATCCAGTAGAGTTTAGCTGCATCTGCGATAGGAGTCTCCCCATTGTGTGAAAGCCGCTGAGGAACGGAAGCATGGATGGAAATAAGGATGAGGACATCATCATGTCAGATTAATTTAAAGACATGAAACTCTACAGTACCATAATTTGTTTCTAAATTAAATCTTGTAAGGACTGAAAATTGCACAAAGAAAAAGGAAAGGAGGCTGAGTTTTGCGTGCTTTGTTTAGCAGATTTTTCTCATTTTCCCTTCCACGGCTTGAATGTGCATGCACTTGACGTGCAATTCATGAAGCAAAAGGCATGTTTTATTTATGTGCTATTAACTCGTGAATTTAATGAGCACAAGATATAAAGAAATTAAATGTGATGGTGGAAAGATTCCTTTATTTCTGAGGCGGATTTGATAGGAATTTAATTTGTGCTATGCATAAAAGGGATGGCTTATTTTAGAAACTTATAAAAAAGTTATCAAGCTGTTTAATGTGAGCTTGAAAACTAAAGTTTACACTAGGTTAATTTAAAAACACACCCTGATTTGAGAAGAGGAAACACATATTCTATACTGGGTTATAACTAAGTGCAAAGTAAATAGGTCTTTAAAGACACATGTATATTGCAAAGAACCTGTGGTGTAATTATGTGACATCACTGACCCCTGCATTGTACTGATCTGAATGTCCCTCAGTTGTAATTCCCATGGTATCCAGTGAATAAAAGTGATGATCACTCTAAAGTAGGGATCTTTTCTTCAAGCTGAGAGAAAACTATTTCTTTGGTGTTTAAACTGGCAATTATGTAAACAGAGTTTTAAAAGACACTTTTAAGAGTAGGTAATCCAAATCACAGTAAAGACAGATTCATATTAAGAAAAACCTCTAAAGGTTTACAGTGTGTTTTAAAATATATGTAGACATAAAAAAAAAATGGTTTTAAAGAGACAAAGAAAAACTGGGTGTTGTAGCACACGTCTTTAATCCCAGCACTCAGGAGACAGAGGCAAGCAGATCTCTGTGATTTACAAAGTAAACCTGGTATACAGAGTAAATTCCAGGACAGATAAGAGTTACACAGTAAAACCCTATGTCAAAAAATAAAAAAATAAAAGTAAAATAAACAGAGTAATAATAAAGCCACGTAAAGATAAAAAGCTCAGAAAGAATCTGGTTACTGTATACTATTGTGTTGTCTCTACATTGTTTGACTGCTAAAAAAAATAACAACAACTGATAAAAAATGCTGCTGTATTAATTCAATTTATATATTTTAAAAATGCTTTGAGTCCAACATTTAAGTTCAAGGACAAGTTGCTGGGGAAAAGGATTTCTATTTTTGTTTCCACAAAAAATAAAAAGCTGTGGATTCCTTCCAGACTAATGTGCTTTGATCAAGCCAGGTCCCCTAAAACAGAGTGGCTGGTGATCCAACATTCAAAACAACTTAAACAAAACAACCTTACAGACTACAGCCAGGATTCCTGCGTCTTCTCAGGATCCCCCATGACAGCGCCCCCTATCAACAGGAAGTAGTTTGGAAAGAACGACACCCAAGTTCCCAAATATTGTTTATAAATGTTTGTTTTCATTTAAATGGACTTGGTTATAAATGGTTAAGGATCATAACCAATATCTTTTTAAAGGTAAAAAGGGAATTATGGTATAGATATGCATAGATTGTTTTGGAATGGATTTTCATTTATTGATACAATTTAAGGTCAATTTTGTCATATGTATATTTCTCCTCTTGTTTGTATAGCTCATTTAGAAATGTAATGTATAATATAGTACAGATTATAGATAATTACCTATGATAGCCAAAGCTTAGAGTTTAGTTAGGGTTTTCAAGATACACAGAGATGTATTTAAGATAGATAGGAATTCTTCAAACCTTTCAAAGACCTACAGAATATGGCATTTAAAATGGTTTAGGGTTTTACTTGACAATGAGACATAAATGCTCCTGGTAACACCACCTGCGTCAAAAAGGAAGATGGACATTAAAGAAACACATTATGGAGTTTGCCTCCAATATGGCAAGACTAGCCATTTGGACAAGATACTCCTCTTGTCTGGACTGTTTGACTTTGTGATGTATAAACTGGACATACAGGACCCACAGGAAAGTGACTCCTGATTCAAGATGGACATTGCTACAGAGATCCTGCTTCATGGAAGAGTCTGCGAGACAGTCTACAGGACACAGAGAAAAGTGACTGACAAACTGCCAATACAAGAAGACAGTTTAAAGTTTCCTGCTTTGCTGAAGAGTCTGCCAGACACACTATGGCCTATGGGCTGAAGATGAAAGATTACAAAAGAACTTCGGGTGACCAGGCAACGAGTTGTTTCTGTCATTTCTAGAGCTTATATATTATCCTTCTGTGGTCTTTAAAGGAGTTGAAGACAGGTAGTTATGGTTATAGTTTTCATTAGTTAGGATTAAAGATAAGTTACTTAGACTTTAGACACACAAAGATAAAATAGATGATAAAATATTTTTTTCAAATCTTACTGAATGTTAATGGACTAAATAGTGCTAACTGTGATTCTTATTTGATAACCGTTATGTGATATATTTTACTATGTTAAGGTTAAAACCCTTCTTTTTATTTAGACAAAAAAGAGGAGATGATGGGAGATGTCATTCTGTATATGTTTCTCATACTGGTTAATAATAAAGCACTGTTGGCCAATAGGAAAGGAAGCTAGGAGGGACTAGGAGACAAGGAGGAAATAGGAAGTAGTTAGGAGGAGTCAAGATGGAGAGTCTGAAGAAAGCAGTATGCCGCCCGCTCCCCGGTAAGAGAAATATATTGATCAGCAGAAATGGGTTAATAATTAAGGCAGAGCTAGCCGATAAGAAACAAGTAACCGGGCCAACAGTATTGTATCAAATACAGAGTCTCTGTGTATTATTTGGGGCTGGCGCGGTGGCAGCAGGCGGAAAAACCGTACTCGTTACACATGTATGAAACAGAGTAGGCAGGTTAATCTGTATTTTGTCTGCACCAAAATATTGTTTGGTAGTTGGGCAATGACTAGAGTTCAGAAAGACCAACTATCAACTTCCTGCTTCTTTACCACATCCAAGCCTCTGTTTTATTCTGTTTATTCATCGTTCTATGTGATAAAAGGTGGACTCACTGCTAGCACTTGGAGAAACAGATGGGTGAGGGCTGTCAAACATAACTCCTTCTCTAGTTCTCTGTCTACTTACTTAATGACAAAGACATTGATAAAATAATAATAAAACATACGCTTGAATCCAATAACATAATTTAAACAGTAGGTGCCAATCATTATTTGACTCTCACCGATTGTATGCCTACAAGTTGTCTGTCTGCTCAAATAAGAGAAAATAAAGTTAAACAAAGAAATTGGCCTCTCAAGCTTCTCTTTTAAGTGTGTGGGAACAATAGTTAGCATGAGTGTTATCCTAAATAGCATAGGCAAACTTATTGCAGGTCTGTATCCCAGCTACTCAGGAGGCTGAGGCAAAGCCAGTTCAAAGCTTGACCACATTACAATGTAAGCTCAAGATCGAGCTGGACCATTTCATAAGACTCCCCATCTCAAAACTAAAAAGGCACAAGGTAGCTAGCATGTAACTCAGCAAGACTTGCTTAAGGCATGGCTCAATCCTCAGCACTGCAGAGAAAATAAAAAAATGCGAAGAAGTTTAAATGACATACTGTGAGGAAATGCTGATACAATATGCTGCTGTCACTGTTACAAAATACTCATGATATCCACTTGTAAGGCAGGAAGTCTTACTCTAGCACAAGATTTCAGGGCTTAGAACCACAGTCAGCAGGCTCCACTGCTTTGAGGCCTGATATGAGGAAGCCTATCATGACAAGTAAATGCCTGAGCAAACTTGCTGACCTTCTGACAGCTAGGAGAAAGCCAGGAGGAGCCAGGGTCCCAATTACCCCCTTCAAAGTCATGTCCCCATAGGTCCTAACTTCCTCCCTCTGGTTCCATCACCTCCCAATAACACCTCAGACTGGAAAGAAAAAAACATGCTTCCAAAATGTGGGCCTATGGGGAACACTCAAGACCTGAACTGTAATAGGAGAGTCAGGTAGTTTTTTGTTTGTTTGTTTGTTTTGCTTTGTTTTTAAAGAGTATTTATTTTTATACAGTGTTCTGCCTGCATGTATGCCTGAACACCAGAAGAGGGCACCAGATCTCATTACAGATGGCTGCAAGCCACCATGTGGTTTCTGGGAATTGAACTCAGGACATCTGGAAGAGCAGCCAATCCTTTTAACCTCTGAGCCATCTACCCAGCCTCTTAAGTGTGTCTTTTATTATCACAGTTAAAGAAGAGGCACCTGAGCAAAGATCTACAAGAAGAGAAGAAAAAAGCCATGGACTCTGATGACTTTGTTCCCTCAACATGGGTGTGTTTGATTCCCTATACAGATTGTGAGTTTGTGTCTGAAACAGTAGCCTCTACATTGTGTGTTCAGCACACAGCACAGTATCATCACCTCATGATGCCCCTTTTATCACTATTTATGCGTGAAATATGTTAATTCTTCAACTTTAGTCTCACTTAGTTTCTCGCTTGTTACACCTAACAGTACCGTGAGGTGAATGCAGTAGGTGTGGCTATTGATATGTATTAGTACTTTGACAAAGTACTCACATGTAAATTGAAGGCTGAAGGACTTAACTGGGTTGTTTGTTATCATATAGATAATAAATAGCAGACTGGAGACCAGAGAATAGCTCCCCATAACTTTAACCTTAATTTTTCTCCAACACTCCATGTTTTTAAGGGAGCATTATCATTTGATTCGGCCTCCAAAAAGTATGTGTTGGGAATATAATCCTCAGTGAAACAGTGTTGGAAAGTAGGGTCTACTAGGGGTGGACTTACATGACGAGGAAAAGCAGCAAAAGTAGATAAAAACTAGAGAAAGCTGGAAGATATTAGTTGGAGAGTTGAATTGTAAAGGCAGAATGAACACACACACACACACACACACACACACACACATATATATATATATATATATATATATATATATATATATAATCAACAACAACAACAACAAAATACAGTCAATATCTTCATTTCCTAGCATTCATGTCTTCATGTCAGCTTCTTCTGGGTAAGGTCATTCTGAGATGACTGGAGGATGCCGTTCTGTAGATTTCATAGGGGGCATCAGAGTCAGTTATGTATATTCACTTCATCAGGGCCATGTATACAGTGGACTGGTTGACTTTTCATCTGCCTAAGGGATAAGGAAGGCCATCTTTCTGAGGACTCAGAGGATTATCAAGGACAGCTGCATATCCTTTTCAGTTATCTTCCCCTGTGGCATTGCAGTAAGCTCAGCATCTGGACTGTGCCTGCTGGATATGCCAATCAGGCCTTTGGAAGGAACTGTGAGATACTTCAGAATATGGTCTTCCCATAATGCAGATGGTGTCTTTACACTTCTCATTCAACCAGGCTTGACAGTGCAGTGTCTTCCTTGCCTGCTTGGAGACTCATTAGCAAGAATCAAGTAAAATCCATCTGGATCTAACTCAGTCCACGCAGAATCACAATGAGGGTAGCCACCATAGTGAAAGAAATCAGTGACGATGTAAAGAGTTTACTACTGACTAGTTCCCTCTGTTCCCATGTCACCAAGGTGCCTAATGGTTCTGAGCTTTCAGAAGGCAATCACATCTGCCATATGAACGCAGAAGACAACTGCCTGTCAATCACACATGGTTCTAGTCCATGGCAACAAGATGACCTGAATGCACTCATGGGCTAATCTGCACTTTGAAGTTCATTTTAATAATGTTAAATGATTGAAACGTGGTAATTTTCCACAATTGCATCTGCCCAGTTCTAAGCTTTATTAGCAGAGGTCATTTAAGTATTCAAAATTCTTACATAGAATATACCAGTGGGCTCAGAGCCTCAAGGATGCTAGTTTGGTCAAGAGGAGACTAGCAACCCAAGTCAAGTGAAGCTTCAGCCTAGAAAAGGGCTGGCTCCCTTGACAACATGTCTAGTGTCATCTTGCTCTAGCAATGGTCCAGGGAAATAGAACCTAAGACCATAAGGAATATGGTATCTTGGGCCCTTCTTAATGAGGCATAGTGAACACTGAATTGAGAACCCTGGCTGCTCACAAAATGCACACTTGAGAAGCAGTGCTATAGCATAGAATAGCCCAGGAAAAGTTAGAAAGGGGAGATCAGGCTGTGCTGCCTGCTCTGACACCCAAGGTGTACAATGTCCCAAGGAGTGCATCATAAACTATGCTTTAGACTTTAATTTTAATAGCATGTGATTTAGAGAAGTAATTTCAGACATAACAGCACAACCTATCAACACACTAAGATCTGGTTAGTATAGTGATATAGAGTAAGCCAATGAATACCAGCTATGAAACTTCCTTTCCCATGTACCTATGGTATATATGGTGTGCAGAACATCAATGCATGACCTCATATAATCTTATAAATGAATATTGTTCATATCAAATTATTCAGAATAGCCACCTTCCCCTTGTTTAATGTTTTATATTATTACTTTGTCTACATATAAAAGGTTAATTTATATTTCCCCTTCTTTCACTTTAAAATTGCTTAAAATTTTATTGCCTCCAGATTAAAGAATGTTCTGGTTAGAATTATCACATTTTGAGTCACTATCTGCAATTGAACTTTTATAATCTAATAGAAAACTTTAGAAAATTTCAATGAAATTCCAATAAAGATGCTGGTCTTTATTTGGTTGGAGTCCCAGATAATGGACAGAAAGAGGAGACATGTACCACTGAGCAACCTGTATGCTATCATCTAAGTGACATATTTGCTCCTGGCTTCTCCCAGTATGCTCCTCAGAGCCACCTGTGTGTCTATGACTTCAGGGTCTTAAACTGTGGTCCCTACCAACAGGGTCCACATCATGTTGGAACTTGGTAGAAGCACAAAACTATGTCACACCCATACTCATCGATGAAGGAAATGTGGGGCAGAGTCCAGAAGCTTGATTTCTACCAAGACCTGCAATAGGTTCTGATACAAAATAAAGATTAAGAATTACATACTTCAAACACTGGTGCTATAATTCAGTAGTGGAATGTTTGCCTACTATGCGCACAACCTTGGGTTTGATCCCCAGTGCTGGGAAAATATTTGGTAGTATAGATCAGAAAATTACATACTTGACAAACTCAAAGCAACAAGAGATTTGGATGTGGCAAATAAATTCACAATAATAACTGTATCAATTTGGTATCAAATTATAGTCATATCCATCAAAAAATTAACGTTTGTTTAGACTGAATAATTATCATTAAAAAGTGCACACTTTTAATTTCCTAGAACAATATATATACTCACAGTATTAAGGAGAGATTTTGATGTAATGAGAGAAATACCATCCTTAGAATTCAGAAGTCTGAGTCCTAGTTGTAACTACAACATGAGCTGTGTGTATCACCCAGATAAGCACCAGAATTCTATGTAACTATCTTTTCCAACTGAAAAAAATGGAGACACTACTTACCCCACTAACTCAGCCCACACATATACAGAACAAAGAAATTGCATAACAATGGTTAAAAGCACAGAATCATTTCTTAGTACTGGAATCATGTCTGTCTACGCAGCATCATACATTTTTGCACATCACTAGGAATCATTCAGAATGCTAAGGCTGTATTTTTAAGTTAAAATGTGCTTGTCACTTCTCAAGCATCACAAAAGAAATGCCTGGGGGGGTAACATTTTCAAAGTTATGACTTCAAAATATTCCAGCAGCTCTCATCTCTCAGCTTTATATTTATTATATAAGGCTGTCCCAGAAGAAAGCAGGTAGGCAGCTGGTCACGCTGAATGAACTATTATAAAAGTTCTTTTCCTGGAAGTTTGTCAGGGAACATCTTTAGTTTTTGTTTTTTGTTTTGTTTTTTTTTTTCTATTAAAAAGTTTATTTTTCTGTAAAAAAAAAAAAAAACATAGGACTTTTGGAATAATTTTAAAATGTGACAGCCAATTTGCATTTTATTTTCAAGGTAATTTCCTACTTATCTTTAATATATTTGCAATATTTACAATTACATTTAAATCAATTTTATAAGACCATCCTTTTTTTTTTCTTATGAGGAAAGTCTTAATAACTTCAATTTGGGATGAATCCTGAATGACATCATTATTGAAACAGCCCATGTCAATTGAGTCATGCACTGTGCTGAACTGTGTACCAGGGATTCATATCTTGGTTATTTTACTTGACTTACCCCCAGGAAAGTATCCACTATAAACACTGCCAATGGGTCTAGAACTGTCCATAGTCCCATTGTGATGATTAGCTTTGACAAGGCATCCGGGCAGGAGGAGAACAGGAGCTGACAGCCCCATCTGATCAGAAGCAAGGGGAATGTTATTGTGTTCAAAGCTAAAGGCCCCAGTGCAATCACAGCCAGCTCTTCTCCAATGTGAAGGGAAGACGTGGAGTAGCAGAGATCAACGGTGTAGGAATAAAACTGGAATCTGTTGGGGGGTAAAGCACAGACACTCAGCAAGAATATGGCAAAGGTCAATGTGCAAAACAATCAATATAGCCACGTGCTTTGCTTTCTTTATTAAAGATGCAAAATATTTGACCCAAATTGGCACCTGAAATTGAGCTGTAGATGTCTTTGACCTTTCTTGACCCCAAGGACAGGTCAAAATCAAAGAAATGCAAGTTATTATTCTTATAAAAAAATAGCAGATTTGTGCATGTCATTTGAGCCAATCAGTAGAGTCATCTGTAAATTGAGAACTTCTCTGTGGTACACAGGACATATTAGTGGGCCAAATTTAAAGGCAAAGTATATTAGTGAAATTTCTGATGAGTCGATGCCTTGTAAGAAGGATAAACATAAATCTAATAATACTTCAGGATTTGGGTGACGCCTATTGATTCTGATTATGCCTTTCCTGGCATGACACCAACTCCAACATCAAAACAACAGTCATCACTAACAACTGAAATTTCATAGCAGGGGGCTATGAAGCCCTGTGGGTTAAATCAAATCCAATTCAAGCCAGTAACGGGGTTGCCTTCAGTGTGACTTGGACATCATGCTTCCCTGCAACATGAGAATTGTGTTCATGCAAAGATCAATCTCTAATTCGGCCCATGTAAAACTGTGTCAGAATCCTGACTACTCCATTGGAGAGAAGTCTTCATGTTATCTACTCCTTTACTACTTCTTCAGACTAGGTTTGTTCTTGTGTCGTCATGGGTATGAAACAGAACGAAATAGATTTCTTACTGCGGCACCTGACAAAATAAGCACTCATCAGGGGTGGTGTTATTGCTATAGCTCACAGCTGAGATACGGCCTGGAGTCAGAACTGTGAATCTAGAAAATAGGTCCCCCAAATGTTATAGTAGTTCAAGTCCTCTGTTTACTATCACTGTATTTTTTGCTGTCTTGTTAGAGTAACAACTAACAAAGGTAAGGCTTTCTCTCCTAATAAAGAGTAAAAGTGTGACTAATAAAAACTAATTATCTCAGGCTAGAACATTTGTATTTTCTGCTTTGGAAAATAAGGAAATATATACATATATGATATAGGTGGATGGATGAATGGATGGATAGATAGATAGATAGATAGATAGATAGGTAGATAGTGAAGATATGTAAGCAAGAATTACTTCATGAAAATGTAGTTGTTGACACATACAAGTTTTCATATCTATAACATATCCAAATCTTACTTCATTTCATAAGAGAATCAAAAATGGTGTGCATATGCATTTCTTTTCACAGACTTAAAATTCTTAATAATCATTAATGGAAACTATACACAGGTCACAGGTGTCTGCTTCTATCTGTACCATCAACACATTGGAGAAAATGAATTTGACTTGTGTTGTTATCTATCTGTCTATCTAGAGTGTCTATGGAATCATGTTTACAGGCAGACAACCTTTACAATATATTTTCGCCCCACAGGGTAATGGCATAGAAAGCTGCCTGGGCTTGAGTTTGGTAATTGTTTGAATTCAATCATTTTGTAGAAGAAGCAAGCTTTCTTTTGCTGAGTATGGTAATAAATCAGACTAACATTACTTCTGAAATACCTCCAGCCTCCGTCACTCTTATAAAATCAAAATAGAACAAAAGCACCATTACCAAATTCCTTCTTGAGTTTTGCTCAGATATCAGGACATATTTGAATGTGCTGAATTTTAAATAAATATTGATGCACGAGTTAAGTATTTGTATATACAGAGCCAACCACAGCTTGATGCTGTAACTATAATAAAAGCCCCTGATCTCAGGTAAAGACTTCTTTTGTTTCTTCAAATCAGGCCTCCATTTGAGGTCTTCTAATAAGTGAACAAGAAAAGGTATTTTGTAGTTTGATTTGTCCTAGCAAGATGAAAATACATCCCCTTGTCTTGCAGGGGAAGCACTTACTTTGTAACTGGAGTTGAAAGGGCCCAGAGGAAAAGCCACTGGCCCAGGTAATGCAGGTAGAGCCTCAGGAACCAAAGACAAGCCATCAGCAGAAGGAGGTACCAGAAGCCCTGGCTCTGCCATTGAGCTAACTCAAGTTCTGAAAACAAGGACACAGATGCAAAGTGGAGGTGCTTTGCTAACTCTCCAGATCCAGATCCACAGTCATCTGCAGTGGAAGAGCAGCTGCAAACAAAGAAATCACAGGTAAAATACTGGGCTTGTCCTATGCCCCAAAGGGAAGTGCTCTGGTGGTGAATAGAACTGGATGAAAATATTCCTAAACATTTGGAAGACAAACACATTTATGGTCTTTTTCATTGCAATGGATGACCGAAGATAAAATGGGTAAAAGTGAGTTAGGGTAAAGTAAATGAAAACCATGAGACACAAATCCAGCCTCCTCACAAGGCCTATTAAAAGCAACAAGAATAACAAAACTACAGAACATCAAAAGCATTGGTATTAGAATTCTTGAGTCCTAACTGGAACATGGAAAACAGTATGGTATATATATATAACACCAAAATTTGAAAAAAAATGTAACTACCATATGGACCACCAGTCCCAATTATGAATCCATACGCAGAAGAATTGAAAGCAGAGCAGAGAAGTGATAACCACACCCCTGCTCATGACAGTAGCATCTTCAGCAGCTGAGACATAGCTGCAACACAAATGCCTACTGATGAATGAAGGGAACAGATCTGATAACATGCAATAAAATATTGTCTAACATAAAATAAATAAGGGAACTCTGACACATGCTACAACATGAATGAACCTTGATGATAGTTAAAGAGAAGCAACCAAGTCACAAAAGGGCAGGATTTTGTTACATGACCTTTCTGTTGCAATTAAAGTCAGGGGAAGCAAGTATTGAACGGTGGGTGTCTAGAAGGACAATTCTTCTTGCTGTGGAATGACTCACTGAAACATTCCTGAAATCAGATGTCTAGCAATGTACATATACACATTACTGAGCTACATGCCTATGTCATGAAACATGGGAAGGAGCTATTATAAATAATAAATTTAATTTTTCTGGGAAAAAAATGTAAATCTAAAGTATATTCCTTCTTGTTTCACCTGTCCACAATAAATAGCATTCATTCTTAAGTTGGATTATTTATTGGAACTAATGAGATAGTTCATTGGGCAAGGGAGTTTATTAGCAAGCCTGACAACCTGAGTTTGGTTTCTGAGATACACATGGTAGAATAAAAGAGTCAACTCCCAAAAGTTGTCCTTTGATTATCCATGTACATACCTGTATATGCATGTGCGCACAGGCACACACACATACACACCACTACCACCACCACCACCAACAAATCAAATGTGATAAAATTAGGTTTATCTGTTGTATAAAATGAAATATTTCAAATAGGTAAAAATGAACTATGAAACTGAAGCGAGTTACTCATATAACACTAAGATATACAAATACAGATTCAAATAAAGAATTTATTAATAAATAGAAAGGTGTAGACTCCATGGATACAATTCAAAAGACTTCACTTAATAAATATCTCATTGCTGTCTGAAGACTGTCAAATACAAAGACAATCACGCCATGGGAAGAAAAGATAAGCCATGGCAACATGAGTCTGACAATAGAATATCAGCAAGAAGGGACATAGCTGTGCCCTTTTGGTCCTCATAGGCTAACAAGGTACTAAAGCTGAAATTTACATTTCCCTGAGTGTTTTGCCATGGGGAAGTAGACCATTACCCACTTTTGTACTGAGCATGCCTTTCAATCAAACAAACAAATAACAGTGAAATAAGAAATAGAGCATGTGTCTGAATGTGCGCGCACACACACACACACACACACACAACACGGAATATAAATGAAGAGTTTAAGATTAGAGGTGGGTGCTATGATTCATCACAAATTTCATCCATGTTTGTGAACACCTCTGCAATCCAGCCCTATGTTGTGTGTTCAGGGTGAAAGGCAAGGACAGGCTTACCTTGCTCCTTACAACTTCAACAACTTGCATGAGAGTCACCACAAATTTTCTATTATGCCTAGCTAACTTTAGAACACCTGGATCTAATTAGTATTTTGAAAGTCCAAATATTGACTTATGATTTAAATATCATAACTATACATATTTTATATGCATAGCTCAGTGGGTTGAACAAATCTAAGACCTTAGGTACCCACCCTCCAAGTCAAGAAGCATTTTTATATAACACTTTTAAAATACATTCTCAGGTCTTTTGTAATCAAAATATCCATGTAAAACAGAGAGGGAGGAGGGAGAGAGAGAGAAAGAGCTAGGAGCCTTCATGCTTGACAGAAAGAGATAGTGTCTGTGTTGGTGTCTCTTATAAGAGAGCCCCAGAATAGTCTTTCCAATATGAGAAATGAAACCCAGACTTTTCTACACCACTCAAGCAAAAATATTCTACACATGGTCTCTTTCACTAATTACACCATCACCGTTTCCTTTCACCTCTTCAAAGGGAGGAGAAATCAGATGCAGGCTTCACATGGTGTTGTTTGCAGAAAGCTAGAAAGCTTCAAATGATGCAGAACAGAAAAGACGGAAGCTTATTTGATGAGTGGAAATTTCCATTGTTGTTTTCCATTGACAGAAATGACTAAGCAGTTTGAGTCCTTATGCACAGAAAACTGCCCCACAGCCACACTCCCAGTAAGTTTCATGAATTAAGAATTCCCACTCACACCTAGAAACAAATCTTTGTCAGACATTTTATTTAGAAAAGAAAGTAAAGCAAGGTTACATTAGATCCACTCATTCGTATGCCATTCAAAATACTCAATTATTTGTTCTGAATTAATAGAAATCTGTATTAGTCTTCATTCATTTAATGGCGGCAACCATGCAAGTAGATCCAAAGAATTTAGGAAAAGTTAATCATCTGGTACTTAAAATTTTATAAGCCTTGAAATTTGGTTTTAGCAAAAGAATTGGTGGTGCTAGGTGCTTCTCAATAAAGTAAGGAATTACATTTTATTAGTGAGAGAAGCTAGTGAGGCATAGTGTTATAACTGATATCCCTATCACAATATACAGCAGCTCTAGAGTTTGCACCTGAATCTCAATGCACAGTTAAAAAGAACAACACCCACAACTGTCTCTATAGATAGCATTCAACAATGCATTTCATTCAACAGACCCCAGCTTCCATGTTTTACAATTGCCCTACCAGAGCTCCTTTGTTGGGCTTGTGAACATGCAATGCATGTTACAAGATGCCATGTCCTTGTGGAATATTCCATGTGCATTTCCACCAGTGTGCCCTTCTGTAATCTTTCTTGGTTATGTACAAAGAGTCTGACCATCAAAAGGATTATAAATGGCATCTACCACCGGGGTGTGTAATACGTAGAGTGGGAATTGATTTGGTGGTTATGAAGGAAGCCATAGAGCACACAGATCACTGGAAAATCACATTGAGGCCAGCAGCCTCTCCTGGATTCATGCAGCCAGCACTTCCATTGCTCAAGGGTGAGTCATCAGAGGGCGGGGGGGGGGGGGAGTGGAAGGGGTGGAGAGGAATGCCAGCCAGTCTTTAGTTATTAAATAAAACCTATTTCTCTGAACTTCAGCCACATTTCATATGACACCCACATATCCCCCTTGCATACCCAATCTTCATAGAAACCTGAAATCAAACAAGATTTCTACAATCCATCAGTGTAATAATAATAACATTTTTAAAAAGATCAAAATTGCTTTGGAGAAGAAAAACACAAAATGCATTCTCAAACTCTCTTTGTAGTGAGCACAAACCTTCAGGACTCTATATACTATACAGACTCATTAGCTGGCTGGGATAACCCTTATTTTAAAATCTGTACCAATAGATGGCACTAAAATTTCCATATTCCTTCCTGACATAACCAAATATAACATACATGTAACATTTCAAAAGCTTAATGATTGTAGATACTTATTTAATTGAGTCTTGTTTTTTGTAATTTTTCACTGTATTCTATTCATTAGGAGCTTGTTTTTTATTGTGTAAGTATGATGTCTCTGGTGTCTGTGTGTGAGTGAAAGGACTGTGGGGGTCAGAGGACAATCCTGGGTGTCAGTTCTCACCCCCACCTTGTTTGAAACAGGCCCTATTATAATAGTATTGGAAGAACAGTACCCCGACCTGAAAATATCGCACCATAAACCCTGAATCTGTGCTTATGTAAAATTATATGGCAGTGGTAAATTAAGAGGCAGAAGAAATTTACATTGCAACTTAAAGTAAGATTATTCTAACTTATTTGAGATGAGCTCAGTGTAATTACAAGGGTCTTCAGAGATTGGAAAATGACAGAAAAGGACACAGAGGACCAGAGAGATAGCTAGGATGAGTGATGGGAGATGTCATTCTGTAAATATGTTTCTAATACTGTTTAATGAATAAAGCACTGTTTGCCAATAGGAAAGCAAAATAGGTGGAACTAGGAGAGAAGGAGGATTCAAGGAAGTAGAAGGAGGAGTCAAAATAGAGAGACCGGGGAGAGCACGCCAGCCCATTCCCCGGTAAGATGAAACCACGTGGAAATACTTAGATTAACAGAAATGGGTTAATACTTATGACAGAGCTAGCCAATAAGAAACTAGTACCTGACCAACAAAATTATATCAAATACAGAGTATCTGTGTGTTATTTGGGGCTGGCATGGCGGCAGAACAAGACAAGCGGCAGGCGAAAAAACCTACTCCTAACAGAAGAGGGTTGTATAAAACTTTGGCCTGAATTTGTAGCCTATGAAGACATAAATGACTGAGGAATAAGGACCAATTATAGAGTTGCAAAGTTCAAGGAAACATTGTTGCTTGTTGCCTCAAAAAAAAATATCCCAGAAGCAACAAAATATAAGAGTAAATAAGGTGAACAAGGGTGAGGGGCCTTGTCATCCACCCATAGAACTTTTGGTCTATCCACAGATACAAATAAGTGCAAAGCATTAATACATGAAGCTAAAACCCAGTGTAAAAGTACTTTAATATTCCTATTTCACACTAAGCCAGAAGGAACTTCTCTTATGAGTTATCCAAAATGAAAATAATTATGAAAGTGGGAGTTGAGACTGAGCACAAAGGGAGCAGAGTTCTCAGATTAAAGTCTAATTTCTTCAACTGAAATATATCTAATCTACCTCATTTAATTTTAATGAGATATTATTCTCTCTCTCTCATTCTCTCTCTCTCATTCTCTCTCTCTCTCTCTCTCTCTCTCTCTCTCTCTCTCTCTCTGTGTGTGTGTGTGTGTGTGTGTGTGTGTAACAACATGCGAATAGGGCTCATATAACAACTTTATGAAATGGATTCTCTCTTCCTAACTTAACGTGAGTTCTGGGAATTTAACTCAGGTGCCAGGATAACATGGAAAGTGTCTTTGTCCACTAAGCCATCTGGCTGACGCATCTTCTTATTTTTGGATACAAGAACCTCTCACATCCATTTGTCTGGGCTGAGTGGCCAGTAAGCCTGTGGAATCCAACTTTGTTTATATCTTCTAGGGTTCTGGGAACCATGCACCTCTGTTCCACTTCCCACTCTTTGGGTGTTTGAAACTCAGATCCTCATGGTAGCATACAAACACTTTATACACTTTGTCATCTCCATAGTCTAATAAAATATGTTTCCAATATTGCATTTGATGAGGGGTGAGAGGTACAGTCATCTGCATATATAAAGATGAATATTTAGTATACAGTTAGGAATTATGTTTGTCTAGTAAAATGGCAATAGCAGGTTTTCCTCTAGTCTACGACACATGACAAGAAGGCCATGGTTGTTGAAGGTCACCATTGCACTACTGTGCATATCTTGCCACAGCTGCCAGTGTTGTGGTTCACTGGCTTTACAGCAGGGTGGGGCTGCCAATTGCTCATCTCTCTCTTAGCAGCTATGTAGCACCTTCCAATACTATGAGAGCTAGACTTCAGGGATGAAGATTCAAGATAAGTTCCAGTTTTATTCCTCCAAGGTCTGTGTCCAAAGTGTGTAGTATCTTCAAGAATGGGGTCTTACCACACGTTCTTGGAGGCAACCAAGGGCAACTGCATTTGTCTATCTTGGGGTGGGGAGCAGTTTCTTGGACTCTCCTGGCCAAAAAATGGAACTGGATAGAGGTGTCCTATGCCTAGTATTAGAATTTATGTTATTATATTAGATGGTTCGCATCTCTTGGGTAGAACATTGGTACTCAGTGTGATATGGTGTGTGTGTGTGTGTATGTGTGTGTGTGTGTGTGTGCTTAAAAATGAATATACTTAAATATATGTGTATACCTATATATGAATGTACTTTATCCATACATATGATTATAAAATAATGTTTCTACATGGAGTTTTCAAACATAATGTTATTTACCTCTCTCCTACCCTCTCATTGCATTAGTCTCCTTTCCCCTTGTCAGTTAAAGTGTCCCTATTTTTCCCTTTCCATCTTCATAGCACTTGTGTTCTACTAGGTCTCCCTCTCCAGAGCTATTTCTTCTCTCCTCCCCCCAACCGTGGTCACTTTCTACTTTACTGATATCACTCCTTACCAAGGAAACTTCCAAATGGAGACTATTACACAGGTACACAATCAGTCAAAGTACACATTGAAAGTGACTGTGGGGTGTTCAATCCCAATCAGTAAATCTGCAATACAATCACTATACCTAAGGCTGAGGAAACAGCACAGAAAAAGCTGCTAAGAGGCCCAGGGTACTGGCTGAGAGATAATGTCTTCTAGATATGACAAGGAAGCTGCACCCATGAAATCTCAACACTGTGGTTGTGCAAACAAGACCTGCATAATGACTCCACCAGCTTACATGCCAACATGGATGGGTAAATTTCACAAGGCCTCACCCCTAGATAAAGAGCTATAGGTAGTTAATGGTTACTAGAAGAGGGGGAATCTTTCTCCCCGCAAGAACAAGGCCTCAATCTCAAGCGGTCATCCCTAAATACCTGTACATACAAGCAATGCTAAATGGACTCAGTAGGCTATAATACATGCCTGCATGCATACGCATATATATACATACATACTGGTCCAATGCTTACATCACACTGAGTAATAATTTTCTTTCCAAGCATCACAGAGTATCTAAAAGGAACCCCAGGTGTGTGAAACTTCCAATCGAGTCAGAAGAGTTCAAGTAAATCCCCAAACACGATAGACAAATGTTGTTGGCCTGGGTAGCCTCCCAGCACTTGAAGGCTAGACACTATTGCTGAGGAAACCATACATTTTGAACACAGGACTTGGAGGAATCAAACTGGAACTGACATGGAGCCCTCCTCCCTCAGGACTAGCTTTCATAGCAATGGAAGTTGCTATGCATGCTACCCAGAGAAAGGAGAGGTTGGTACAAATAAGGAAGAGGTCATGAATTAATTGGTAAAATGAAGAAGAAAGGGTCATGAATTTGAGAAGGGGTTTAAGAGGTGACCGAGAGGGAGTTGAAGTGGAAAAGGGGTAGGAAATCATGTGAATACAATACACATGTATGAAATTTTCAAAGAAAAAAGTAAAACCTTTTTAAAACTTGATTCATCCTGAGCATGTGCCACATTTTCCTTGCCACTGGTCCCTAAGCAGCATAGCTTATGATCATTGACACAGATTTAAAGTGTCCGGTGTCCTGTAAGCATGCAAAGCAAAGGGAGTAAGAATGTGGGTAGTTCTACACACTCAGCAGGATGTAGTCTACTAAGGACCTGAGCGTTTGAAGGTGTTAATATCTGGAAGGTTTGGATCCAAGAGTCCTTGAATATGCAAGAGCTCACAGCTCTGGATTTTAAAGCCTAACATGAAGGAGCCATCAAGGCCATGTGCCCTCAGAAGACTCTAGACCACCCTCCCCCACACCCATCACCTGAGCAGCGTTTTCAAATCAAATAGGTTTCCAGGTGTGTTCAGTCTGCTCTGCCTCCATGAACCAGCCTATCTTTTAATATAGCCTTTTAAATATTCAGATAGCATAGCCCCTCTCCTCATCTTTGCCTAGTGCCTAAGACATTTGAAAACTATCATGAGAATTTTCTAAAGGTCATTTAAGGAAAGCCTAGTGAGCCCATGCAGCGTGTCATTAACCATTTTGACTTGTTGGCATTCCCTGTGCCAGTTCACAGCGATCATGTGTTTAAGAGAATGAGGGAAAATATGTGAAGAGAAAAAGGTTCGTCTTTGAAAAAAGGAGGCATTCATCAAAACTTAATTATAAAATTTCAATTATGTACCAAGCATTATGTTAATACTAATATATTAATTATCTATGGCTTCAGCTTTATTTTAAACTATTATAATGTTTGTATGCTCCCTACTTTATCTTTATTTCAGGCATTTGTATGAAATACATATGTTTTATACAAAGATGTCTGAATATACATACACATTTACCTAAATATTCTGGGATAAAATTCTTACCTATTCTTTCAACTTTCAGAAAACTAATGGAAGGAACACTTTCCTGTTTATTGCATGCAATGTGAACATTTTAAAAACTGGAACATTCTCCTTAAAATTGTGCCTTCTTGGCCAATTTGGATATTATGCATTTAATATAACACATTGCACTTTTAACAGGTTTAATTCAATTTACAACAAATGCTTCTAATTAAGTTAAAAGATCTTTGAAAATTGCTAAATCTTAGGGGTAATATTACCACCACTGACATTGAAATAATTGATCTTTCCCACTGAGGCACAAAAGTATGAATGTTCTAATGAGAAAACAGGAATTGAAGTCTATCGAAGGAGTCCAAGGAGACTTCCAAACTCTTTAGGCTGTTATTTCCAATGACAGTTTCTGAATGTGAGTGGGAAGCTTTGGAGACGGACAGGGATGGTGGCAGGAAAAGAAAATTGAGTCCCATCTTCAAAACAAAGGCAGCACTTTCAACCAAGGTGACTAAAAAATCTGTTTTGCATCCTTTCAAATTATCTTTTGTTCAATACACTGTGATTCTAATTTAGGATGTTAGTTTGGGGATCTACAAATAATGTTTTCCTTATCACTGTGTGATAATTAATACTGATGCTATATCACCTATTTCTCCATGAATTTTTCCAGAGGAGGAGATGGGTAGGTCCAGTGCTTAGTGACATCTATGATGTCTGGGAACTGTGGTGAGCGGTTATTCCTGACTCAACAGTGACACCTGAGCTGGAGGCTGAGAGCTGTGGGTTTTGTAACTATTGCTGTAACTTACCTACTGATCCTCATAAGGCACTTAGAATTTTGCCATCTGTGAGTAGAAGGCAAGCATTTACTTTCCTGTTCCTCCCCTCACCTAATTTTGTTACAGTGTTTACAAAGTGCCTCCGAAGAGAAACTGGCTAAATCCTTCATGCATAATGGAAGTTTTATTAATAATTTGAGCAATAATACAAAATAATATAAAAGCTGTTAGCTATGAAAGCAATTATATTGATAAGCACAATGATGATGCCTTAGCAAAAGCAGTATAGGAAAAACAAAACAGAGCAGAGATCCCACAGTTAGTCACAGAACACAGAAAGGGTTTCCCGGGATGCTCAAGACTCCTAAGCTAAGAATGGAGGAGACAGGGTTCTTTAGTTTAAGAGCAAAAGGCCCACTTTGAGCCCTGGATCTTCTTATTACCACTTCTGAACTGTGAACCCCAGCTTCTTCCCAAAATAGACAATTACACGGCTCATCTCTTGAAGTTATGAGGACCAAGGAAGAGTATGAGTTAGAGTGGTAAAAAATTATGTGTCATTTTGAAAGAAGGATCACTTCCGATATAAGCATAGGGGAGCATTGACGAGATGGGGGATATTTCCAAGCCCCAAAATGAGATTTGAGTTTTCTATAAGCATCTCAGGTGTGGCAGAAATGCTTAGACATTTATATTGACAGGGAATCAACAGAATGTTGTATTCTTCTCTTTTGTATCTTTTCTAGAAACATAGTTTGGGTCAGCTGTACTAGATGAACAAGTACTGTGCTCTTAAAAATCCAGAAATGTAAAGGTTGACCAAATCACAGGAAATAATAGATACAATGGAAATGGGAGAAGGGACAGGGCCAAATGTACCCACAGTGTGAATATGACTTTCAATAAAGACTGGAAAACTATTTTCGTGTGTGTGGGTGGCACACACACACAAGAATGACTGTTGAATGCAAAGGACAACCGTGGGCATCAGATCTGTCCTCGCACTCTATAGGGCCTGGGGATCAAACTCAGATCCTCAGGCTTGGACAACATGTCTACTGATCCATGCCACCAGGCTTCAAGCATGCAGAGATTACTGTAACAGTCAAATTTAGATGATCAAGTATAATTATCTAGAAAAATGTAGGCACATGTCAATTATACTGTATCTTTTGTTCTCCCAGCTCAACAGAGATACCTAACACAGATATAGCACATGTTAGATGAAAACGCTCAGTTAGAATAAATCTTAAATCACTGTCGAGAGCAAGTCTGGGATATGGTCTCCTCAGCCTACCAATGTCAGTACTTGGAGATCTGCTCAGAAAGGCAGAGTTCATCAATGAACCCAGATGAGTTATATAAGCCTTACTTACATATAATTAGAATATATACAGCTATATTTGATATCTAAATGCAGGAAAAAAGTCTTTATTGTAATTTTAAAAGTATGAATTTTCAAACCAGGTGGCATTTTGCCCAGCTTCAACTCTATTGTAGTCTAATTCTGTCCAACATCTGGAAAAAAATAAAAAAAAACCATAAAACACACCTTATTTCAGTGGACAGTGCCAAAACTCAAACAAGATATATGTCAAGCTATTAATAGTGATTATCTTGTACTAACTGCTCAACTAGTATTAGCTCATAAAATTATTTTAGCAGCTTTTAGTGAATAGTAACAACAGTGGTATTATCTCATCAAATAATAATACAACTAGCTCACATTGTACACCTGTCTCTCCTTATAGAGAAGTGTGCTTTTGTGGAAATAATATCTAATTCCTATTATGTCAAGAGAAGTTTTAACACATTAATTTGCATCTCCTTTTAAAATTCCAAATAAGGACCTAAACTAGAGGAAAACACACTATCATAATTCAGTGCAACAAACACAGAATATAAAATATTAATTCTTTTTCTTTCCAATATAATCCTGAGTTGTTTTATTTAGTCACCTATTATAAAAAGTAATTTGTGTTGATGGCTCCAAGGAAATCTAGAAATTAAAGAGCTAATTAAATTTGTTCTGAGCAATTTTTGAGTCTCTGTATCAATAAATACATACAGAGGCACACAATCAAAAACCTATGTTCTTTAAAATATGTCAAACCACTGACTTCCCAGGACTTGAACCAACCCTTTGGCTTGGGTCAAGAAGCCTAACTTTTAAGCCACACTTCCAAAGGAATCACAGATCCTGCATCTGCTGGACCTGGAGTAGAATGTCAGAAATGATGATGGATGAAGATGGGAATGCAAGCTGATGAGAAATCTCTGTCCTGAAAATCTTTCTCCTGAGGACAATGGGAAGATTTTACTGTCCTCAGTTTAAAAAAAGAAAAAATCCACCAAAACATTTACATACAAGTAATTTGGCATCTTCAAAGTATTGCATTTTTATAAAGGACTTTCCTAAATATTATTATGATAAGTTTATAGGACTGGGGATATAATTCTGTGCCTTGGCATGTATCATGTATACTCTTGGTTTCAATCTCCAAAATTCTAAAAAGAAGTTTTAAAATCACAACCGTGAAAGTATTGTAAGAATAAGTATTAGCCCAGAAGTCTCATACAACTATACAGTGGCTGTGTCTCACAGCTTGATGCCCTGAGTCTGGGCTCCTTATAGGGAGACTGTTTCTCTTCTGGAAACAGGGGCCTCCAGAACTATATAGATTTGGGATTGTTACAAATTTGATTATTACAAATCTAGCTGTTGAGTGAGGAAACCCAAATGGGTCACTAGGAGACTGTACTGGGGATGGCCATCCGTATTCCTTCTGTGGTTGCTTTCTTAGGTGCTATCCATCATTCTAGGGTACACATCTCAAGCTACCAGCACAGATCCCTTACTTAAAGGTCTTTTATCAGTGTCTTGGACCAGAAGCTTTGTGAAGTAGGAAATGTGTCAGGGCTGGTGGGTTCCCTGTCCACAGCTGTATCTCCTTTCAGGAACAATGAACCCCTTCTTTCTGAGACCATGCTGCACAGCTTGTAAGTTAATGTATCCAACATTACAAATTTTCAGATAATGATCCTGACCATGGCCATGTTGGTATCAAATGCACAGCTCTATCTGGAATAAGCGTTGAGCATAGTCAAACTTGACTGCTGTTCCTTTCAAGGCAAGGGCTGGGGACTTCAATGTAGTGAAGCAAGTCTCTGGCTGGTCTTGAGGTGTGATGCTTAATCTGGGGCAGTGGTTATCTCACTGGGTGGTGGCTAAGACATTTGGCAGCAGCAGATAACACAGATGTTAATGAATGGCAGTTCATATAGTTAAGCCTGGATAGAAGTCCCACCTGTGCCCATGTAGCTATTTGATCTTTGGATTTAGGGAGCTAGCACTAATGACAGAGAGTGGCTTCTGTTAAATAATAATTTTGTCAACGTGGGTTTGAATTGCCGCTTTCAGGGAGGTTGACTTTCACCTTTTTATTTTAGGCAACATTGGAGTTCCCTTTTACCCATGATTTTTCATTGCAGTTTCATTTGCCTACAGTCTGTCATAGTAAAATCAAACAAAGAAGCAAACAAGTAAGTGGGGAGTTTCAGAAATAAAGCTTTCATAAGTTTTAAATTATGGAAACAGGAAATAGCATGGAGAAATCCTTCATGATTCTGCTCCCAGGAGTGACAATCATACCTGCATCCAGTGTGTCCAAACTGTATAAGCCACTTCCTGTTAGTCATTCAGGAATTGTCTCAGTTACAAGACCCTAACATTGTCATAGTGCTTTTGCTCAGATAACCCTTGTTCTACTGAACAATGGCCCAAAAATACAATAGTGGTGATTTTATCTCAGTACAGTGTTATTCTTCTATTTTATTATTGTTATTGTTGACTTCTGGGGGTTCAAGGATCCATCAAAAGTCTTGGAAACATTTCTCTGGTGGATAAGGAGGCTATTTTACAAACATTTATGCTTTGGATCCCCACAAGTAAGCCTACACTTTAGTTTCTCAAATTCCTTATATTGTATCTTTTCCCTTCAGGATCTGATGGAGGCAGCCAAGCTGTTTGTATCTACTATGAGCCTATGAAATGTTTCTTGGCCACCATCAACTTTCTGTTGAAATGTAATGCCTACTTGTACCCATGGAAAGTCTAGCCTGTGGAGCACTTCATGCTGTGTGCCAGCCATCTGAGCTTCTGCCCTTTCCTCTTCTAGCAGCCGTCAGAAAGGCCCTCCTCCCTTGTGCTGACATAGTATAAACCCAGAGAAGGATACAGGATCTCCTATGATAAATGACAGGGAATTTCATTTATCTGTTCATGCAACATCTTTCAAAAATGAAGACCATCTAAAGAAAGATATGTTTCCCTGGTATTTTATCTGCACCATATGTACATGTCCAGCCCATCAGATTATACATATACAATTAAACTATAATGATAACAAAAATAATAACAATGAATTGGATTATGTGTACATAATATGATAAACAAGATCTGAATTTTTTGCTTGTAAAATGTGTTTTGCCTTGTTTTTCTAAAACTTTATATGAAATAAGATGATATCAGGAAACTAAGTGCTATGAGAAACAAATGAAATATTAATAAGATAATGAGGTGGTTATAGGCATCTGTGTAAGCATGGAAGGGTTTGCAGACAAGGTAGTCTGATGAGATCTGAACAAGATAAAACCAGCTACATTTACATGAGAGAGAAAGAAAACGAGGAAGTGTCAGGCATGGTCTTTAGCTGTATATCCACAGATGAACTCACCATGCTCCGGTGAAGTGTATAAACCCACAGTCATATAGACAGTCCTGGGTAAGCTCATTGGATCAAAACTATAATGCAAAAAGACATGAATGTGGGAAAGGGACGTGTGGAAATGAGGAGCAATGGTGGGAGGGAGATAAGGGAGGTAGAAGTAACACTAATGAGAGTACACACACACAGACACACACACACACATACACACAGAACAAAAAGATAGAATGGGCAAAAGGCATTTTTCAGCAAGGCATGGCAGAGATGTCTGATCTCAGCATTTGGAAGGCAGAGGTGAAAGAATAATTGAAATACAGGCTTATTTAAATGTTAGGGTTGGTGCTGTGTGGTTTATAGTTGGCAAGATGATTATTAAGTAGACAATGCACATAGCATAAGCAGTAAGTATTATTTAGAGGGGTGGCTGAGAGATTTCCCAGCAAAATCATCTTCTCCACAGAACTAAGGTAGATGTTGCTTATATGTAAATGTGCATGCATGTCTATTCACGCTCATAAGCATGACACAGAACCACAGCCATACATGGCTGGAAGTGATTATGGTCAGTGTACATGGAAATGCACTTAGAATCACAGAAAAGATCTGTTGTTATGTTTAATGTTCATTTCTTGTTCTGCTTCTTAAAATATTAGTGACCAAAATGAACACAATAAAAATAATACAAAAGAATTACCTACACAGATCGTTCAATGGGTGACTTAGAAGCATTGAGTAGAAATAATGAGTACCGAGTATGAAAAGAGTATAAATGAGCTCAGAAGGAAAACATATGGGGCTAAATTAGGAAATGAAACATTTCAGAATTAAGGTTTCCACGTGATGGGACACTGAACTAATCCTCATACACGTAAGCCAAAAATCAAACATCCTCATGATTAAAATTCACCCTGGATATTTGAACACAAATATCTTTTAAAACCAAAAGAGCAACATTACCTTTCACCATTAGTGGGAGATACTAGAAGACTGGGGCCTGTGAGATCTAAACTTCATCTTTTAGAATCTTTGGGTATATCTGAAATCAATCCTTATTTAAATCTTATTTATATAGTCATTTGGCACATTTTAAATATTTGTTGTACTTTTAATTTTGTGCATGTGTGTATTTGTGTGTGTGTGTGTGTGTGTGTGTATGTGTGTGTATGTGCCTGTATGTGTGTGTGTGTGGGGGGTGCAGTTTTGTGCATGACAGGACAAATACCTACAGAGGCCAGAAGATGTTGGATCTGAAACTGAAGAGGGTATGATCCACCCAATATGCGTATGTGGGAACTTAACTATGGTTCTCTTCAATTACACCATCTCTCCCATCCTTGATCACATTGTTTTAAAAATAATTTATAGTCAAGATGAGTGGGGTGCCATATATCTTTAATCCCAGCACTTGAGAAGTTGAGGAAAGAAGATCTGAAGTCCAAGGTCACTCTTAGCTACATAGGGGTTTCAAGAGTAGACTAGGCTGCATGGGATTCTATTTTTAAGAAGGGAGGTGTTAGAGAAATGGCTAAAGTGTTGTCATGTGAAACCACTGTGCTCAGATCCCCAGAACCCCTGTAAAAGTTAGATATAGTAGGGTGCACGTGTGTAATTCCAGAGCTACTACAGGCAGGCAGAGGTAGAGAAAGGGGCATCTCCAGGAACTCATGGTCCAGTTTAACCTGGTATATGCAGTTGTGAACAAGAGACCACATGTCTCAAACAAGGTAGAAGGTCAGTACATGAATGATGTGTCCTCTGACTTCCACATGCACACTAGGGCCTGTACCTACCCACAGTTATGAATGCACACATGTGAAATAAATAACTAAACAATTTATTTCAATAATTACAATAATAAAGCAATAACTAAAACAGTTCATATTTTAGAATCATAACAGTACATATTTTAAGCACTAGCAAAGCCTATAAAACATACAACTCCTTTTTATTTTCTTTGAAATTGTCACAGTATTCTCATTTATTTTTTAGAAAGAATCATAGAATAAGAAAGGGCAGATTGCCAAGTTTGAGACTAGGGATGTCCTTGAAGACAGCCTAAACCAAAATAAACACAAAAACAAACATGTCTACAATTAAAAGACAGTAACAGTGCATTATAATTACTCCTCTCAGGAAGTGAAGATGTTTTGAGTTAACTGAATGGGTGACAATTACTTGGATTATTGTCATACTTAAAATGTCAGTGTTAAATGATTGTTTTAAGCACATAATAATAAATTCTGCATTCTTAAGGAGCAAATACAAAAAAGCCAAATATAGACAATTCTTTTCCTGGAAGCAAAATTAAACATTAACAAAACCCATAACACTTATTTTGAAGCCCAGGAGCAAAAGGGGGATGGCTCTGGAAAAGCAAACACGGACCCGATGTGTACCATTTCGATTAGAACAAGGAAAAGGTCAAAATTGAGAGAGAAATCTTTGTTCAGGAGTATGCCCACCCTTTCAGAAGTAAATACATAAGGAAAGATGACTACAGAGAATTCTCTAGAACCTTAAAGACCTCTTACTGGAAATCTGGGTTAATTATAGCGTTTATGAAAATAGCATTGGTTAATTTCACACCTGCGATTAAATCCGACATGATTTCCTGGGATATGTTATGATCACACTGGAGTCCTGGAAACTGTATTTTCCCCTTCACCGGTGTTAATTGTAAAGGATTAACAGGCAACAAGTATTGTTTGCTTATGCTGCCACTGCCGGTAATGTCTCTCCTTGTAGGTTCTTTCTTTATAATTCCCAAGTCTCCAGAAAGGAATCTTACCCCCCATGACTCAGCTGTGGTAGCCATTCTATCCTAGAAGCCATGGCATTTGGAACTTAGCAACTTTAGAGAAGATGCTTTGTCTAACTGCCAAATGATGAGAAAGGACCTTTCTTTCAAGTCAGAATTTGATTGGATGTACTATTCTTTTTCCATCATCTATAATTCAAGAAACACCCTTACATGCATTGAAAGCAGTGGAGCAAAGGTGGATAAGCAGCTTCCCACATGGCCATAGATTTGATCCTTGAGGGCAGAAAATATTTGACATGAAAACCTTGTGTACATTGATCATGTGCAAACTCTTCTGCCATTGTTCTCTAACAATATAGGATCATAAACATCCCCACAGCATTTAAATCCTACCAGGTGCTATAAGCCACCTAGAGATGATAAAAAGGATCTAAGCGTAGGGTCCTGGGACAAATACAAATGCTATTTTATACCTTGAGCCTTAGATAAATAAGCACTGCTTTTGACATCTATGAGAGTTCTGGATAATCTGACGGGGGAAAAAATGGTTCTCTCTACTATGAGATAGTGTCTCCTAAAAATGACAGGGAAGTTTCAGCCATGTCACCCCATGACCTGAAAATGACAACATCCATTGATATACTAACTAGGAAGGTGACATCTCCCAAGGTCCCACCACTGAACAAAGAATTTCAGGAAATTGAAGCCTGGTGAGAGGGGCAGAATTGCTCTTTCTCAAGCATGATCTCCCAAACTGGGAATCCAACACGAAGCACTGAAGTGATATATACCCAAGCAACACAAATAGACTCAGCAGGTTTATTTATATGTTCATGCATTTACGTATCTGTCACAATAATAATAATAATAAAAGAAAATGGTGCTACCCGTTTGAGAGGGAGTGGAGTGGGGATGTGAGAGGTCCTGGAGGGGACAAGGGAAGGGGGAGTGATATAATTTGATTTTAATAAACACAAAAGCAGTCAAAGGAGATGCTTCTCAGTGGTAGGACTGGCCTGCAAAAGAGTAACCACTAGACTATTAAAACAGTTCAAAAGGAACCCAAAAGAATGAAGTGGCCAACCTGCAGCAGGCACGTGACCCAGGATGGTTGTGAGGGTGGCCCAGCGAATTTGCAGACAACAATCCCAAGTCTTTAGGTCAACCTTAAGTCTTTATATCAAAAAGTCAGAGGACATACCCAGTTGCTCTCCATTTTGCTTTCTTTTCTTTTTTCTTTTTCACATCGAGAAGAAATAGCTTCTCCTCCAAATAGACTTTAAACATTACGTAAAATCACTGTTAATATCCCAAATTGCATACTTCTCAAAGGAGAGGGGAATAGTTTAGACTGTCCACTTTAACATAGCATATCGGGACTTCTTTATTTCTAGGACTCCTGCTATCCCTGCTACATAAGAGCTCTGGGTGTTTTTTGTTTTGGTTTTTTTTTTTTTTTTTTTTTTTTTCTTCTCTCTCCCTCTTAAACTCTTATCTATAAATCTCTGAAACTTAAAATAATCCTATTGGCTTTATATTGGATCAAATAATTCTGGTACTCCTCTCTCAGAATTTACACAGCCCGGAAGCTAACTGTTAAGCGATTCCAAACTTATAGTCTTGAAGGAAAATCCATCTTCTTTTCAAGTTGAAACTTTTTTTTTTAGTTTGACTTAATAATAAAAATAAAAATAATAATAAAAGAAAATCCCAGCAGGCACCCTGAACAATGAAGCCAGAAAGAAGTGTGTGCATTTAATCATGATCCAGGCCACATACAAATGAACAAATGGTACCATGTGGTGCCTCCATATACAGCATTTGGCTAACCTGAGACAATGATTCCCACATTGTGGTGAAGTGTAAATATGTAATGTGCCACCCGCTGTGTGGGTGCCATTTAATGTGACCACAACTTGTTTGTGCTACGTTGTGAAATAGGAAGAAAATGGAAAACATAAATCAGATGGCCTTTCTCAAGGCTTCTCTGCCTGAGCTGCTGAAAGAGTGTGAACTTTAGCCTTGGTCAGGACAAGGTTTCAACACAGATCACTACTGAGCAACTGTGTGCTGGGGACAGACTGCTTGACCTAACCTGCAACTTTATCCACTTATAAAACAGGAAGTCAGGCATGACAGGGCTTCTTGAGAGGGACAATTTGGGAGGAAGTAAGCTAAGCTGTCTCAAAAATATGTCATTACAGGAGTGAAAATGCAAATTAACTACTTGCCTACTCCATAAACTGGACGGAGTATCTACAGTAGTAGTTCCCAGCCTGTGGATCTAGACCCTTTTGAGGGTCAAACAACCTTTTCAGAGCAGTCATGTGTAGTGAGGTAGTCCTTCTGTAGCACTGACCACGCCCATTGGGGGGTGGAGCGATGGGCGGAGGTGACCTGAGGAAGGAGGTCGGAGGGGGAAGGAAGGCGCTCTCTTTTTCTGGCGTGACTCGGACAGGAGAGGATCGGGTTGAATTTCCTGGTGTTCATCTGTCTAGGTTGTAAGTTATTTCTCCCTGATTAAACATCTATTCGGCCTATTTGTTTATCCTGATCCTTATTTACCGCAATAGTCATGTATCACATAGCCTGCATATCAGATATATACATTACAATTCATAACAGTAGCAAAATTATAGTTGTGAAGCAGCAACAAAAATAGGTTTATGATTGGGGGTCACCACAACATATGGAACTGTATTAAAGGGACACGGCATTAAGAAGGTTGAAAACCGCTGTCTACAATGTATGTGGGAAGCAGGGGACCAGACATGCTCACAGATAATATCTTAGTGAGGAAGGAACCAGGATGTGACATACATGGGGAGTGAAGAGGTAGTGGGCACTCCAGAACATGCCTGCTCACGGGTCATCTGCACAGTTTTCAGCTAATCTCTACTCTAGGAAAACTTGGCAAGACAGCAAATGAGAGGAAGAATTAATCATATGCTGTCAAGACCATCTCAAAAATGACTCAGGCTTTCCCTCCAGAAACATGTACAAAGAAGTATGCTACTCTTAATATTGAACAGAAAATACAGAGAACTTAACACAAACCCAGAGGGTTTTCATATCTCTGCAGTGAGTATCAACATTGGAGGACAGAGTTATTAATGCATTTATTCATACATGAGGCTTGGATCCCATTAAATGCTTTTGGATAACAAAAAAGTTCAGCTAGCCATTGGGGCAACTGAGATATTCTGAGATACTATTTCTGTTCTATTGAAGTCAGCATTTAAAAAATCCTGGGCACTAGGAAAAGGCCATTAAAATATATACTAATATACTCTCCAAAGCAGTGTGTTTTGAAAAACTGCTTTAAAGTGTCTTGAGGCTCTTTAAGTATTTCAAGAAATTACATGTTTGTTTGCTTTTTCTAAAAATTTCACAACTTCGAAGAAGTGTTAAGTATTTTCTGAAAGCTTCAAGAGTGCCACATGAATATCATGAATATCATAAATATCAAAGCAGTATGTTCCATGGAAAGAAGAGGTCTGGGTTCTATTTGAATTTGCTAATTAAAAAACAAAAAAATCAAAAAATATTTTAGTCAAGAAAACCCAAAATCATTCTTGTGTCTCATCGTCTTCTACTTTTGTGAAGAACAGAAAGCCATGAGACATTAATGCTGGTAAGACCATGTCCAGGCCACTGCTTCACATCTGGAGCTGGCATCCAGGATATCACACTGTAGCAAAACTGTGCAGCCATACAAGGAGGTGTGGATAAATCAGCTGGAATGATGTACTAAAAGTGTCTAATTTCCAATACAGTGCTTCTAACAATTCAAAATAAATAAATAAATAAATAAATCTGCTAAGACACAGTTCTGGAGCATAGTCTTGTTGGGAGTATGCTGAAGCAAAGGTTAAAAAAAATAAAAAACAGGAATGATACTACATATATGGCTGGGCGCATCCTGGTGACAAGCAGTGGATATGTCAGAACCAGCATCAGTTCCAAAGGTTTGAGATTTTAGAGGGGGGAAAAAACCACTTCTGTCTCAGGACACTCTAACTGGAAATGTTAAATTGTAATTTTTGTAATTTCAATTAAAGATTCTTATGACAATGGTCAAGTTGTCAGCCAGAATCTATGCCTTACTGAGGAACTGGATGTAAATCCATTTGAGCATGGAAATTATTCAAATATCTACTTGTGTCTATGCCCCTGTGCTGTGGGGGAATTGAGAACACAGTCAGTATTCAATACACACTGCTAGCAGGCCTCAAAAAGCTTGTGCTCACCTCTCTGAGAAGGCCCATGGCTGTCTGCACTACGTGTCATCACGAGTAAGCAATGTTATCCATCTTAGAATCCCCTTCCCTGTAGAGTTCTAGAATAGAATCACCCAAAAGCAGGGACAATTTATCTATTAAAAGGTTGGAGCCCGCAACATAATTTTCAGGGATCAGAACAAAGACAGTGCTGGATGCTTTGCTCAAATGTCAAGAAAAAATTTTCCCTTAAGAATACTAAACTGTAAAATTGTTCTTTTTTATTGCAGCTATTCTATCTTGACCTGTTGTGATTTTTTTATATTTACTGTTTAATGTCTCACTTCTCTGGACACAGGGACTGCCATGCAGACTTATTTAGGTTTCTAGAGGTGTCACTCGGTAATTCAGCCTATATCACACCTACCCACATGTTACCAGATTCTCCTGCCAACTGTTGAACCAATATACTGTGCTCTAGCTAGACTTGCAAAATATATTCAATTAGTTCATTTCTCATTACTATAACAAAATAACCAAGTCAGGCTACTTTAGAAAGAGAAGATGTTCATTTCTCTCATCGTTCTAGATGTTCAAAAGTATGATATGATAAATGACAACTCATTTATAGGTGAATGTGCAAGAAAAGAACCTGTTTCTAGGAAGCTGGTTAGTGATCTGTTCTCAAATACACCTGCTGTTTTCCATTTCTTACACATGTGTGCCCATATGTCATAGCATGTTCTGTGAGTCTGCATCACTAGAGTCAACTCTACATACTTACAAAAATCCCTCTCTCCCTGCCCAAGGTATCTACATCTGAGCAGTGCAATTTGAATAGAAACCTATTTATTTGTTAGGTGATGTGATGGAAAACATGACACAAATTATGCTTATTTGCTACTTACTATGTGATAAAACTGGAAAAGGATTTCTTTATGTCCCCTAGAGTTGAGGCTTGATTTCCAGTGTGACAGTGTTGAGTGATGAAGGGACTTCAAGAGTTGGGTTCTAGTTGAGGGGGGGGTGCTCTCAGAAGTGATGGAGAGAGTTCTTGTGATGGCCTTAAGGTCTCCCTAGAACAAGCTGTTGTAGACAGCCAAAACAAACCTGTATAATAAAGGAACTTCAGGAGGCATCACCATCCCTGACTTCAAGCTCTATTATAGAGCTATAGTCCAGAAAACAGCTTGGTATTTGTGCAAAAATAGACAGGTAGATCAATGAAATCAACTTGAAAACCATGATATTAACCCTCATACCTATGAACATCTGATTTTTGACAAAGAAGCTAAAATTATACAATGGAAAAATGAAAGCATCTTCAACAAATGATGCTGGCATAACTGGATGTTAGTGTGTAGAAGATTACAGATAGATCCATATCTACCACCATGCACAAACTCAAGTCCAAATTGATCAAAGACCTCAACATAAATCCAGCTACACTGAAATTCTTAGAAGAGAAAGTGGGAGGTACCCTTGAATGAATTGGTACAGAAGACTGCTTCCTGAATATAACACTAGTAGCACAGACACTGAGAGATCAACAGTTAATAAATGGGACCTCCTGAAACTGAGAAGATTCTGTAAGGCAAAGGACACAGTCAACAAGACAAAATGGCAGTCTACAGAATGGAAAAAGATCTTCACCAACCCCACATCTGACAGAGGGCTGATTTCCAAAATATACAAAGAACTCAAGAAGCGAGTCACCAAAACACCACATAATCCAATTAAAAAGGAGGGGGGGGTACCAAACTAAATAGAGAATTCTCAATAGAGGAATCTTAAATGGTTGAATGACACTAAGAAAGTACTCAACATCTTTAGCCATTAGGGAAATGCAAATCAAAACAACTCTGAGATACCATCTTATACCATCTGGCTAAAATCAGAAACACCAAAGACAGTTTATGCTGGTGAGGATATGGAGAAAGGGGAATACTCCTCCACTGCTGATGGGAGTGCAAACTTTTACAGTCACTTCGGAAATCAGTATGGTGGTTCTTCAGGAAAATGGGAATCAGTCTACCTCAAGATCCAGTAATTCCACTCTTAAGCTTATACCCAAAAGATGCACATTCATAAACAAGGACAACAGTTCAACTATGTTCATAGCAGCATTATTTGTAATAGCCAGAATCTGGAAGCAATCTGAATGCCCCTCAACTGAAGAATGGATGGCGACAATGTAGTACATTTATACAATGGAGTACTACTCAGCAGGAAAAAAAAATGTAATCTTGAAATTCACAGGCAAAACTGAGTAAGGTAACTAGTCACAAAAAAAAACAGACATGGTATGTACTCACTCATACATGTGTTTTAGACATAGAGCAAAGAATTACCAGCCTACAATCCACACCACCAGAAAAGCTAGGAAACAAGGAGAACCCTAAGAGAGACATACATGGTCTCCTAGAGAAGGTGAAAGGGACAAGATCTCCTGAGCAAATTGGGAGCATGGGAGGAGAGGAGAGGGAGTTAGGAGAAAGAGAAGGGGAGAAGAGGAGGAGAAAGGAGGGCATGAGGGAGCAGGAAAATTGAGTCAGAGAAAGAATAGAGGAGAGCAAGAAAAGAGACACCATAATAAGGGAGCCAGTATGGGTATAAAGAGAAATCTGGCACTAGGGAAATGTCCATGCATCTACAAGGATAACCCCAACTAACAATCTAAGAAATAATGGAGAGGCTATTTTAAATGCCCTTCCTCGATGAGATCAATGACTAACTACCTTATATTCCATTCTAGAACACTCATCCAGTATTTGATGGAAACAGAAGCAGATACCCACAGCTAAACACTGAGCTGAACTCCTGGAATCCAGCCCCCCTGAATGTGGGTGTCAGTTAGAGGACTGGGCAGTCTTTGGGGCCTCTGGTAGTGGATCAGTATTTATCCCTAGTATAAGAAAGGACTTTGGGAGCCCATTCCACATAGAGGGACACTCTCTCAGCCTAGACACATGGGGGAGGGCCTAGGTTCTGCTGCAAATGATATGACAGATAGACTCCTCATGGAAAGCTTCAACCTTCCTGGGGAGCAGAAAGGATGGGGGTTCCAAGGGGGACAGGGGAGGAGGGGAGGGTGAGGGAACTGGGATTGACATGTAAAACAAGCTTTTTTCAAATTTAAATTAAAAAAATAAAAAGTAGGCCTAGCCTGTCACCTGTCATCCACCCTCTGAGTCTTCTAGTGTCATTTTCTGTTCTCTCCTGTGCTCCTCCTGCACACCAGAGACCCAACAAAAGACACTGACTGATCTTGGATCTTTGCCTTTAAAACTTGTGAGGAAATGACATTATTTTGGGGGGGCTTATTTTTTTCCTTTGTTTTATAAAGTTAGTGTCAGTATCTCCTTACAAGAAGAAAAAACAAACAAACAAACAAACAAAAAAAGGACGAAGGCCCAGTGGCAGCTCTGGATGCCAAGAGGAAGAGTGGGTAACAATTACTATGACTATGATGTCATGCCACTGAATAAGGAGACAAGGCTCACTCATTTATAATTCTGAACCCCATGAATTAGTCCCTCCTATACATTCAACCAAATATCTTGAACTAATTTACAAAAAACACCCCCCAAAAGTGCCCTGTGGATATGGAAAGTATCCTACGAGTATAAAACCTTAACATTTAGGTTCCACATTCTAAAACTAAAGTAAAAATATAAACTCACTTGACTTTCCAAAAATGAAAAGGCTAACATGAACACAAATTGAATCCTTTATATAGATATAATTTACCTCTATATAACATATATTAAATATGAATTGAAAATAGCAGGTTAAGTAAACAAATAACACAGTTGGCATTGTCCCATTTGCAGTATAACGTCAAAGTGTCTCCTATTATTGCAAGAACACTTCAAACATGAGGGTAATTTAGGGACAAACTAGTAAACAATGAATAACAAATTACATCAGTAACTAGTTAAAAGCCCTGTAAAAATAACTTACCCTCTGCCATTACATAATGGGATTAATTAAAAATGTCCAAGACATTGAAATGTTGATTCACAAAATCCCTTTCTCTAAAAAAAGAACCAAATAATGTTCTCAGTACCCCTACCCCCAAGTTAACTTCTTGTTTAGATTGGAAGTTGAAATCATGATGAGATGGTCTTGGTGAGTTCAAATAAAGGTCACCATCCCTGGACCACAATAGCTCATGACATTGGAGTGAGGGATTCCTATCTAAATAACTTTATCTTTTTATTCCTGTGGAGGGGGGAGATCATCAATGGGGCATCAAATCTTTGGCCTTTAGTAGAAAAGAATAAACTAAATGGTTGTGTAAATTCTGCCTTTAGTTACCTAATATGAGTGAGAACATTGTGACTGGAGGTAAAACTTAGCAATTTATATAATACTTTAATACTTGTGGCCAAATTGTTTTCCATGTAAAAACAATTTTGTATAAATCCTTGACTTTATATTTCTTCCTGTTCTACTTGGTCAGAGGGAAAGCACATTAGCTAGCTAGTGATAATCTACAAGAATAAATTTAATTTTATCAAATTTTTGGCCTGTAACATGTGACCCAATATATGTGAGTATCTGATAATGGGGGTAAGAGAAAAAAGGGGGGAGACTAAAGTATATCTGTAATGGAATTAACTATGACCATTACCATTTACTAATTTTCAGATTTAATTAAATCATTTTACTAAAAGATTCAATAGTATATGGAGAAGGAAGATGAATTTTTTTCCTAATATAACTTAATTCACCTACTAACTATGTACAGAGACTTTATTGCCATTCCAATATTGTTTGTAATTCTATAATAATAATAACAACAGTAATACTACTACTACTACTAATAAAAACATCATGATTGAGACTTAAGGATGTCAGATCTCACAGAGATTTTTGAATGTATCTCTAGTTCCAATCAGCCCTGACTCAGTACATCCCCAATAAGTTTTTACTAAGTGCATTAACTAGCAGGGGAATGACAAGTATATTTTTCAATATGCAGAAATTTTAATAATAATTAAAGACAGATAATGACATTATCTTGGATTATGAAAGAAGGTTTGCAAAGGCTAGGGAGACCTTTCAAAATCATTTATCCAAAGAGAAGGGACACATATCATATTATAGATGAAAGTGTAAAGGAGAATAGACTTTTCTAGAAACTTAAAACATAATATTTAATATTATCAGTGGTGCTAGAGATGTATTATTCTATTCTCAGAGATTATATGAGTCACTGGAGTTCTATAACCTATTGCAATGTTCAACTGGAAATCCATATAATTTGAGAAACTAGAATTGTATGTCTACCAAAACCAAAATTGAAAGTGAGATGTACATCTAATTCACCATAATTGATGAAATCATGTGAATCTGAAACTTTTAATGAAGCCTTTTTCTTATTTTGAGATCTGGTATGTGTGAAACTGAAATGGTACCTTCATCTCTTGGGATGAAGCAAGCATAACTGAACTGTGAATTACTCAGTCTGCCTACTGCAGAGACCAACCATCTCATGTAGCTCATGATCTTCTTACATTATGCCAACCAAAAAGATGTCCACATACTTAGAAATCAATTCTCTCTCATAGACTACCTCTGCTACCTCTGAGGGACATTAGGCTGAGCAGTAATGCATGGGTAGAACTAAGAAGTCTTTCCTCTTGCTCCTAATTATAAACCTGCTTGAGAACAGCAATCATCAGGACAGAATTGATCCCAAGAGATATTTGCCTCTAAGCTCCCATGGATACTTAGTATTCCTGGTTGATTGAACTCTAGAATTAGTTTACAAATGTATGGAACATAGTCCTACCATGGCCTTGGAGCTACTTAAGCTTGAGAGCAAAGAGGAGAAAACAGGATGCAGAATTGTGCTACTAATCCCAGTTGGGATATGGACAAGAAACAGTCCCCTGACCAGACATTTTAAATCATTCTGAAGTAGTACAAACCATAACTACATAATTGCCATGTTAGAAAAACTTGACATGTCTTGAAAGAGCTGGCTTTTAATTTTCATTATGACTTTTTGTAACTAGAGAAAATATCACAAAGAAATTGGGTTAACCTATAGGGATCAGACATTACTTTGTGCCAGACACTTCTCCATGTATACTGTTTACAGGAACTCATTTAATTGTTACCATATCTCTATGAGAGAGATACTGTCATTACACCTCAGGAAACTGAGACTAAGAGTGGTCAAATTTGCTCAAGAACTCTATTAAATGATAAAGCCAAGATGTGAACCCATCATATAACTTGTAGTCCTTGCCACTAAATCCAAGTCATATTTCTGGATTAAAACATCTCTAAGCAACATCCCAGAAAAGCACGGAAGAATGAAACCACCTCAAACCAATGGCAATTGTGAGTTAAACCTTATGTTTTTCATAATTATAGTTGGTCTAGTGAAGTATAATGTGTTTTGTTCAACGTGTGGTTTCAAATGTTTGGTTTAAGTATCATTTTCAACTCTGAGGTTTGATGATGGTTTTAGTTCTTGAAAGGAAGTAGTGCGTGTTGATGTGATAACAGTATTTATTCTATTAAATCTGTATCCAAATACTTTGAGGAAGTCATTCAAAAATATACTTATTCAAAATAAACTAGATGAAGGATTAAAAGCGTATAGTTTACACAATGCTTTTTAAACCTAGCTTTCTAAACTTAGGACTTAAACTTTCTTACAAGTCCTTGACTGGGTCTTTGACCAACTCAACTACTAATTCTGTTCTAGGAGTGGGGGGATTACAACAGCACAAAACAACCAAGAGGAGCCCAACCTAGATATAAACAGTGTTTCTAAGCTTTATTCTCTCCTCTACCTTCTATAAGTATTTTTAATGTTTTGTTAGCACGTATTATACATAATCATGGAATTCATTATGACATTTTCATACAAGTACATGAAGTTTTTCTCGTTTAATATATTTTTATATATTCTTTGAGAATTTCACACATGTAAGCCACTTACCCCTCCAAATCTTCTTGCATCTACTCCACACCCCATCCCAAGTTCATGTTTTCTTTGCATGTATAAAGCACATTGTGTCTAATTAGTGATTATCTTGTATACACAGGGGTGGGACCAACAACTGGAGCATAGTCAAGCTACCAGGCATCATTTCCCTACATAAAACTGATTCATTTCTAGCAACCAGCTACTGTCAGGAGTTTCTTAGCTAGAGGTGAAAGCATTTGAGTGCCCTTCCCCATCCATGATAAATTATCAACTTGACTGACCTTGTATACTTCTTGAGTAAGCAACTACAGATGTTATGAGTCTATGAATGCAGTGATCCTATCATGTTCCAGAAGACATTGTTTCATTCGGTCATAAGTGGGGTATCTATATCACATTCCTTCCCCAAAGACTTAAAATTGTCTGTTTTAAAAAAAAATTTTAGATGTATTTATTTTATTTGGGGGCATGAGCAATTTGTAAGTACATCACATATATGTCTGTTATCTACAGAAGTCAGAAGAGGGTGTTAGGTTCCCTGAAACTGGTGTTACAGATGATTGTGAGTTACCATGTAGACGCTGGCAAATGTACCTAATTCTGCTGCAAGAGCAACATGGCTCTTAATTGCCAAGCCATCTCTCTGGCTTCTTAGTGCTAGTTCTTACTAAGCAAAACTCTCCTTTGCTGCCTCATGGAATCAGTGTCCCTTCTTAGTTCCATATCCAGTGAGTTAAAGTTATTATCCACTCCTCTATTTTCCTTCTGATTCAGCCACCTGGACCCACAACCTTTTGCTGAGATCCCATGATAGAATTAGAAGGCCTGGAACTCATTTCTAAATTTTGTAGTTATTAGGGCAGTAAATTTTCTTGACTTTTAGTTATTACAACTAGAGCCTGATTGTCCCTGTAAATAGTGAACTTAGAAGCTTGGAGTAAACTGCTATAGCATGCCTCTGATGCATTTTGTATCCTCAGCTACTAGTCTATATCAGTGTCCTTAAAGAAGCATATGCTAAGCTCACACATAAAAGAATGACCTTCCTTTCACAACAACCAGCTCCAGACGTCCTTAGTCAGACAAATCTTGTTAGTCCCCAATTGCTCCTTATCCTCTGACATCTAAGTCTGAATCGACATTTCTCCAAGCTTTTGGAACTGGATTCTATCATTACACATAGTCATATGGACTTGATCTGGTGCTTTTGTTTGTTTGATTCTTTTTCCATGCACTGTTCCCAACTAGTAACTCAATCAAAGCTCAAGGCATCATCATAAAAATTAAACGCCGCTCTCATGGACAGCTTTGCTTTTTCCCATTAGATAGTCAAGCATTACTGAAAGCTCTAAGGCAGTTGTTCAGACAAATGCTGATGGTTGGCTGAAATACATGAGCAAACTGACTCAAAGATGGCTTGATAGTTTCCCTATCGGAGCCACATTGCATTATGAGCTGGCACAAAGTTAGGTCAGACATGGCCAACACCTGGAAAACTTACTGAGGCATCCAAATACTGTCGTCTGTGGCAGAAAACCAACATTAGGAGCTGAATTTCCTCCATACTACTCATTCCAATGATGCACAGTTGGATAAGGAGACAGCAGTTCTCATTAAGTTTGTGAGCACATCATCAGGAAGCTTGTTGCTCAGGACATGGCAAAGATGTAGCATGAAGACAGACATGAAAATCTGCATCTCCAAAGCTGTTATGTCCACACAATTACCTTAATGTGTCCCAGATTCAAAGCCTGTATTGCTGTTCCTGTTAGTTACTGGACCTAATCCATGAGAGCTGCTGAAGCACGCCCCTCTCCAAGTGGAATGATGGTGTCAAATCTCTAACAGTGATCCCTGGACCATATCCAGCCCTCAGATGTTGAGGCCAATCGAATCAAATGGCAGAACATTGGGAAAGGGGCCTGTCAGCTGAATGGATACAAAGGCAATTCTACAACTTTTGATGGTGATCTACAGAGGGCAAAAGGACACAGAGTAAGAGAACCATTTCCTGAAACTCCAGCATGGACTCAGGGAACAACTGCAACTGTTGTCACTATCCCTGGTGATGGCTGTGTACAAAACTGTGACAGTGCATAGACTCAGCCTGCAAGGAAGGTGATATGCAAGTGGGGACTTATATGGGAGAAAGGGACGATCACTTGCTATTGTTTTAAAGAAAATGTTTTACATTTCTACAATTCCCTCACCTCTAAATGGATAAAAAGTTATTTTTAGGAGGCAGAAAAGGAAAAATTTCCTTTCTGTGTGGGTTACCTACAAAATCAGGTTAAGTGAACTCAAGTTGGATGCATATAGTAAAGACATCATAAATTTTAAAACAGAAATAACAAAATGGGATAACATTATGATGAAGTATGCAAGAAAAAATTTAACATAACTAAACAAAATCACTAATCATAGTTGATACAACAAGGAATATTATAACATTATAATTAGAGATTTCTACTTAACACACATCACACAGAAAAAGCAGACAGATGGTTGAGAAAGGATATTGAATGGACAAATAATACATCAGAAAAACATGCCAAAAATCTGACACAATATTTGAAAAATATCAAAAGAGTATAATACATTTCTACATATTAGCAAAAAAAAAAATGCCCAAAGTTCCATGTAAAGATAGGTAGGCAGGTCCTCAGAGACAAAGTTCAAACAATAGCAAGTTCACAAAAGTAAGTGCTCTCCAACTTGTCGTTACTACACATTAAGCAATAATAAAAAGGCTGAGCATAGTGATACACACCTTTGACATCAATCCTCAAAGGCAGAGGCAAGATCTTTGTGAATTTGATGCCAACCTGGTCTACATAGTGAGTTCTAGGACTACATAGAGAGATCATCTTGCCGTAAAACACCAAAATTAAATAAATAAATAAATAAATAAATAAATAAATAAATAAATAAATAAGAAGGAGATGTCACTTGAAATAGATCACATTAGAGGACCAGTTACTGGAGCACAGAGAATCTGCTGAGAGCCTTCCTGCACTATTCAGGAATAGAAAACACATGTACCTATTCTTCAACTCCTCAGTCAAATACCAGTTTAAGACCAGGCATGGGGTAAATTCCCACACTCCCAACACTTGGGAAGTAGAAGCCTGATTATCAGCAGTTCAGGGTCATCCTCCATTATATAGCAGGTTTAAGGTCACCCTGAGTTATGTGAGACCTTGTATCAATAAACAAACAAAGCACAGTCATCCATTAGTGTCCAGCAAATCCACACATTAGTACATATCTCAGAGACCTTTCAAAGCACCATGAAGACATTTGTTCTCTGTGACAGTCAAACTGAAAGTAGTCTATTCCCCAACAAAAGAGAACACAGACACTATGAAACAACTCACAATAATCAAATCTAAAATATACACATCATTCTAGCTCTTAATATTATATCCATTATGCTAGATACTAGAATACCAAAACACATTGTGTTATCTATTGGCCAACAACATGCATCATGCTAGCTATTAGAGAAGCTCATGCATCAACAAGATATGCTTTAAGTCATAGGACTGAGTTGAAGGCACAAGGAACAGAATGATGCCTATAGCTTCACACCTTTTAGGAAACTCCATATGAAATAGAGAGTATTACCTACAGTGATACCAGATTTAAAACACATTATCAAAAACATGGCAAAGGTAAAATAACCATTTTATACATTTTTCTACCTCTGGAACCTAACATACTTGTAGGTAACTAACAACTACAATTTGAAATAAATCAATAACAAAATATGAGGGAGAGAGAGAGCATGCAAAACTATCCCCAAGCCTTAAATGTATGCTACAGCAGAGAGTGTGTGAAGATGCTGATTTTGGTAGAATAATGGAAATGCTTGGGTACCAAGGGAGTTTGGTAACTTCAGAATCTGTATCTTTTGATTTTGAAGTCCTCAAAGTTGATCTAAGCCTAGAACTCAGGAGACGTTTAGATAAGAATTTGGGTACTAGATGATATTTTAGGTGAGGAAAGAGAAATAAAGAAGCAGAGACAAAATGGAGCCCATGTGTGATAATTACATGGTAACAGCAACATATTAAAATTGTACAAGATGACATGTGTCTGAAAAGAAATACATAGATAGAGATTAACATCCAAGGAGGGAGCGGTAAGGTAAGATGCAATGAGGGGGTGTAGTAGCAAAGGGGTGCAGATCTATGTCTCAATGAAGACTGCCCCAATAAGCCAAAACTTGTTTCAAAGTCCTTGGACTGATATTTGTTCTGAGGTAAAATTAAAGCTGACACATTTGGTGGGGGTGGGAGTGAGCAGGGAGGTGAGAAATCAGATTTAACATGAGAATAAAAATCTCCTTTCCTATTTCATAAACTACATTATCTAGAGGAGACTGCTGAAGCCTGGGAAATCCCCAAATGATTTTAATTTAAGATATCCCAAGATTCACTGTTCTCCAGTTACTCCCCTAGCTCCAATCTTTCAGGCAGAATCAAAAAGTGGCCCAAGATAAGAATATATGTAAGATTTACTCTTATTGATCCAAATTCTCTTGTTTTAGATCCACATGGAACAACAAATGATCATCCCAAGAAGAAAAGAGAAAAAACACAATAAAGGAAGCTCTCACCTATGCTTTAGTGAAGGCTTCCCATTTCTGAGGTCTTCCCACAATTCATAGCTTTGCTTGTGGGCAGGTTTGTACCACATGACTGACTGGTCCTGTCAACAAAGTATGCCCCCTTCATGCTTACAATTAATGCCTGTCAAATAGTCTAGACACTAATTTTCTAGATTTGAACATCATTAAGTAGTCACCACAATAGTGTGGCCACCAAAAGAAAGCTGTCTGATAGAGATGCTATGAAGGCACAACATAGGATGCTGAGGATCTAGTTTGACTTGGAGACACACTGCTATCTCAAAGGTAAAACAGTTTGAAGAGGAATGTTCATTTAGTGACAGATGTACCACAGACACATAGAAGAGCATCAGAACTTTTCTTGAGATTTCTGAACTGGATTGGTAATAAAATGTCTTCTCATTGCAGGCAGAATCTCATGTGCACATACATTCAAGAGCATTGAATGCTGGGAATAGTCAGTGCATGGTGGAGAACTAAGAGCCATTAGTATCAGTTCTTATCAACATGGATGAAGTAGAACAACACATTTTTGTGCTTATATTTCATAGTTTTTTATTGTTTTCACAAATATATATACTATAGGTTGGGTATATTCCCCTCATATCATTCTACCCTATCTTTTCTCTCCCTACCACATTCCACCAATCCCCCTTTCCACCAAGTTTACATCTACTTTCATATCATAGTACCGGCATGATTTTATGCATCTATGTAAAACCTAGGAACCAGAAATAAGAAACATGAAATATTTGCCTTTCTGAGGTTAGCTAAGTCACGTAATATGACAACATTCAGTTGCATCAGTATTCCCATAAATAATATGATTTTATGCCTGTATTAAAAAAAAATGCCACTGTGTGAATATAATACTTTTTTCTCATCCATTCCTCTAGTATTGACTTCTGGGTTGGTTGAACAGTTATGATTGGAATGATGCTATGCTTATCAAGGGTTCAGAAGATGATTTCCTCCAGCAACAAATTTCAACCAAATGTGAACCAGAATTTGAGAAAGATGTCCTATCTAAGAAAGTTCCTGAGTATTATGAGGTGATGAGGGGCTGTAATTTTACAACTGGGTTATAAAATGGATATCAGTAGGCAACTAGCTTCCTAAAGAACAATATTTTTCAAGCATGGAGAGATATAGTACTTAAGTTGAGACAAGGGAGAAAACCCACCTATGAGACATGATATCATGCAAAACACTGCAAACTGTGAATATATCTGTGTTGTATAGTTGTATGTTAACTCAGCACAGGCTAGGGTCATCAAAGAAGAGGAAACCTCAATTGAGAAAATGCCTACCTAAGATGAGGCTGTAGGCAAACCAGTAGGGCATTTTCTTATTTGGCAATTAATAGGGGAGGGACTATGCCATAGTGTTTGGGTCTACCTCTGGGCTGGCAGTGTGGATTCTATAAGAAAGCAGACTGAACAATTCATGAGGAGCAAGCCAGTGAATAGTACTCCTCCATGGCCACTGCATCAGCTCCTGCCTGCAGGTTGCTTCCCTGTTTGAGTTCCTGACCTAAGTTTTTTGATGGTGAACAGTGATATGGAAGTGTAAGTTAAATAAACCCTTTTTCCCCAACTTGTTTTGGCCATGGTATTTCATCACAGTAATGGAACCCTATTTAAGAAAAAGCCTAATCCTTTAAGTTCCCCTTGTAACACTATGGTAAAAGATATACCATATAGCTGAAAATTCCAGTTAATGAAGTAATTATTATTATAATGTTGTGAAGCAATACATTGTTGTTTATAATATTTCTATGCAAAATTGTGGAGCACAGTGTCACAGTTCTAGTCACTAAAGTATGAATCAAGAATATAGTGAAGGAATATTGAAGTTTCGATGAAACAGTCAGGTGACTAATTGATCTAAATGATGTTTAAAAGGGTGTATCCTGAGGTGGGTAGGGTAGATGCATAGATAAAATATGCATACACAGAATTAATGACAGAGCAAAGATGTGTTTTTAATCAAGGTTTTAGTGAGCAAAACTGATACTAATTATCTAAAATCTAAAACCATCGTTTCCGTGTTCAGAACCTTCAACTATCAAAACATCTCCCGATGAACTGGATGGTCCTAAAAAGTAATAAGTGAGACAAGTTGGAGAGTGTTCACACTGGGACAGCATACAGAATACAAAATACAAGTATTCACACTGACAGAGACTATGACAGCTGAACAGAGTCTGTCCATGGCTCTCAAGTTTAAGATGGTGAGGACTACAGCAACAGAAGACCACGTAAAGTACCATACATACTTATAGTGCATCCTTAAAAACTTCCTATAAAATTCATGCACAAATATTAGAATGAGAAATTCCTTAAAACTTAAATAACCTCTGCTTTATTGTTTATCCCATATTACATAAGATTTCAGTTGTTAAATTATAGAAAAATTCAAGGTAGCTGTACATTTGTCTCCATAAATGGAGTGTGGAGCTTCTTTGATTTCCTGTGCACTTAGTACCCTTCACCATCATTCAGTAGATAAAAGTACCATCTATGTATACCTTAGATGTGTTTACATGCTACTCTCGCACTTAAAACTCTTAAGTTTGTGCTGGTTCTAGAGAGATGAGGGAATAACTTGTACGTGCTGAAAAGACCCATTGAATTAATGATTCTGAAATCATATAAGCTATTGCCATATTACGATTTGAGTAAGACAAAATCCGAAGTGGTTTAGGTAACATAAAATACCAAATAATCATGAATGTTAGTGGACTGTGAAATGAATGACCACCTACCGTCACCGATGAAGCTGGCCCAAGACTCTCCAGTTTATTAAAGAAGGCATAAAGTATATGAGAGTGAAAGAATTTACAATGCTTGAAGCTCCAAATACACCCACTCAATTGTTTTCTTGATGCTGTTTACAAACTATTACAACAGTACATTATTTGTTTTACTGGTCATTTGAGTTTTTGCATCAAATAAATCCCTACATTGCTTGGTGCCTAGCTTTGCCCTTTCATCATTTAAATCGCACAGCTTGAGTTTGGATGGACCTAAGCTAAAGTTCCAGAATATTTAAATCCTATCGCTGATGCCATGTTAGGTTTCCAGACAGTTGACTAAATTAATTCTGTTCACCTCATTCTCCATCTCTCCGACTGAATCAGTGTGGTGTCTACAGAGAAGACTGTCCTGAAACATACTGTGTTCATTTTCCAAGACACATTAGACTAAAAATCAACCGTTGACACACTATATTTTAGTGAGTCCTGAACAAAACTGCAATCATTGCTATACTATATATGCAAAAGATGAGACACAACTCAAACCAGCCAAATATTGAGCGGAAGAGTGGGCATCGTAAGCACACACCACATAAGGAACACATTTATATAAGCTCATTGCCTCAACAACATGCTTTCTAGCTACTAGCAACTAAATGCTCATTTGAGAATTCTGAACAACCTTTCCTTTCATTATCTCATGTGTCAGAACTTCTAAACAGTGAAAGGAGTTGAGAAATAAAAGCTCAATACTACAGGGTTCTGGGTTGACCAGTTTCCAATTTTTTTCCTCTCCTAATGCATGACATTCATAGCAGTTCCCCATATCATAACTTATCACAATGACCTGATTGAGAAGAAATGAGCAAGAGGCAAAGGAGCAACAAGCTGGTACTTCCTCACATCTTCATGGTTAGGACCAAATCTCTGATCACTCACCACATTCATTGGAGACAGCATCAGTGATAAGAAATATGAAAAAGAGGCCCGTGTGAAGGCTCACTAAGCTTGAAGACCTGAGAGAGAGAGAGAGAGAGACTCCCATTGGTTGCTCTCTAACTGTCACACACATGCCAGCCCATTCTTACTCATAAAAATGCATATACACATAAACACATAAATAAATAAAGTTTTAAAGTCTTGAAAACAAAAATAAACAAATAAATATGAAAATAAGATGGATGCTAAGGACTAACCTAGAGTGTATAACTTTTACCTTTAAGCATGAAGGAAATCAGAAAGATCAAAATTTGGGTCTGAGAAGATATCAGTAGCAATTAAATTCTGTGTTCTTATACTATTTATATGGAAGCAGATACAGGTAAAAGTGCTGTTTCTATTATCAATCTAATTTTCTCTTGGACTATGGAGTCTAAGAAACTAGATCATTTATCAGAGCCATTATAACTTTGTATATTATAAAAGTAATGACAGTAAGTTTCTTAATGGCAGAAAATGGGCATGCAACTTAGCTCCCAAAGAGGAAGGAAGTGGCTCATAAAAGTGAAATTGAAATGCACCTAAAAAAAGAGAGTAACGGGTAGATGCAGTGGTATTTGTTTATGATCTAACAAATGAAGATCAGAGTACAAAGCAAGCTACACTAATTAGCCATAGAGGGCAGGCAGTGGTGGTACACACCTTTAATCCCAGTACTCAAGTGACAGAGGCAGACAGATCTCTGTTAAGTCAAGGCCACCCTGTGCTACACAAAACTGATCCAGTCTAAAAGAGAAACAGAATTCACACAATGATGATCTCAGCACATGGGATCCCACGCCTTTAATCCCAGCACCAGGGAGGAATATAAGGTAGGGGGTGACAGGAGCTCGGTGCATTTTGAGGTTTGATGGGGACAAATGCAGTCCTTAGATGCAGTCAGAGGACAGGATCCCCCTTTCAGTCTAAGGTAGAGGTAAGAACTAGTGGCTGACTGCTTTGCTTCTCTGATCTTGCAGCTTTAACCCCAATATCGGTCTCTGGGTTTTTATTATTAATACCAGTTAGGATTCATGCTACATCTAGATGAGAGGATAGAGAAACTATGGCCATATAATCAAGGCACCAGGAAAGAAGAATGAAGTTGAAGGGCATTCTAAGAAGAAGAAGAGAGGAATACAAGGACCACACACTTGGATCATCAGAGACCACCAACGGCATTTCAGCTTCAGGTCTGTACATAGGACAAAAAGACAGGTTAGACTGCAGTCTTCTATGTGGAATGATCAATTCTAGAACCTATAGAGAAATAGTCATGCCAACTGAAAAAGCACTAGCCTACTCATACTAATTTCCTAGGGTGGATGCCAAGAGAAGTCCCTGTGATTCTTGGTTCCCACAGTGAATGCTTTTTGTGGGTTCCCAACCTGAGATGAGGGTGGGACCTCTTGCAGACTTCTGGTTAGTGAAAAATGGAAAAGGTGGAGGCAATTTGTAAAAATAATTAGGGTATAGTGCACCCTAATTCCTTTGGGACTTGACACTGCACACAGGAACTACCACTTGCCTTTCTACCTTCTCTTTTACTCCATCCACTGTGCCCTTTATAAAAGATTACTCATTTTGGTTCTCAGTGTCTGTGGGTTTTGTTGTTGTTGCTTGTGGTTGAAAGTTTCTGCCCTGCCTGGTCCCACAACCCTTTAGTCCCAAATAAACATATAAAGACTTATATTAATTATAAACTGTTTGGGCCGATGGCTCAGGCTTCTTATTGGCTAGCTCTCTCTTAAATATTAACCCATTTCATTAATCTATGTATCTGTATGTTGTCTTGGCTTACTGGTGGTGCCTGGGTCTCTTGCTTCCTCAGAAGCTACATGGTGTCTCCTTGACTCCACCTACTACCTTTCTCTATCCCTGAATGGATTTCCCACCTGGCTAAATCCTGCCTGTCCATTGGATGAAACAGCTTATTCATCAACCAATAAGAGAAACATATATTCCCAGCATACAGAAAGACATCCCCCATCAGTTGTTGGGAAGTGATGAGAAAGAAGATGGGAAATCACCTTCCTGATAGCACTTGAGAGAATTGACTGCGGTGAGATTCCTTCCTGTAGAATAATTGATTGTACAGAAGAAGCCCACATCATGTGGGAACAGCAGTTGGCCTGATAGAAGCTGTGGGCAGCATCCCAGCCATAGCCAGAAAACGCTGGGGCTTCCTGCCACACAGCTGCAGATAATAAAATTCACTCTGAATGAGGGTGAGGGGGATTCCTCCTTAGTTTATCCTCCAAATGAAAGCACAGCCAAAACCTCAAGCACACCTTTCAGAGACCCTGGAAGAGATCAGCTGAGCAACTACACCCACAGAAATGAGGAGTTTAAAACTATATGTCTGTCATGCTGCTGAATGAATCAACAGAAGAATATAGCATGTGGATCCCTCTATCTTCCACCACTAACATCTTATGTGCCAATGGAAGGCCTTTTGGTTACTAGCAAAATAGTTAGCCTATTTATAAAAATAAAATAAAATATCATTATTTCAATACCTTAAATATAGAGAAGAAAACAGAAGAGAGTAGAAAACAGAGAGGTGTGAGGAATTCTGAATTCTGGCTAGTAATAATAGCTAGCTGGCATTTATAGCATTTACTGAACTCTTACTATGTACTATCACTATCTATACTCTTAGATGCTGAAGATAGAACTCAGATCCTTATGTATGGTAAGCATTTTCTGAACTACTGAGATATACTCCCAGTCCCACTGTTCCCATTTCAATGTACATATTTGAATTTACAAAAAAAAAAAAAGAAAATGTGTACCACTATATACTGATAAATTGGGGCAAAACAAATTGGAGAAACTTCATGATTTTGCATGATCCTGATTGTCCTAGTTGAATCCATAGAGTGAATTAATCTGATCTAAGAGACTATGTTATGCTCACAGAGCTGTGCTATTAGGCAGTAAAATTGATACCTCCAGAAAAATATATGGCCACACTAAACCCACATCTTAAAAGATGAAAACATCAATCAAGCCAGTGGTGGTGGCACACACCTCTAATCCCACCACTCCGAAGACAGAGGCAGGCAGATTTCTGTGAGTTCAAGGCCAGCCTGGTCTACAGAGCAACTTCCAGGACAGGCTCCAAAGCTACAGAGAAATCCTGTCTCACCCCTCCTTGCAAAAGACAGAAGACATCAGTCCATACCTACCTACTTGTACTTGGCTCATAGATCGAGTGCATCCAGGAATATGACTCCACAGTTGGTCTTGTTTTGTTGTTGTTGTTGTTTGTTTTTCCACTGTGCTGCTATGGACTCTAGATCCCCCTGTATGCAAGTCAAGTACTCCACTACTACTCTTGCTTGCCACAAGACTATGCAATCCCAGCTACTTGGGAATCTGGGTCAAGAGACAGCTAGTTCAAAGCCAGCCTGAGCAACTTTGTTAAACCTGGTCTCAAAATAGAAAGTAAAAAGTAGGCTGGGGGCATAATTCAGTGTTAAAACTTTTTCCTAGGCTGTACCAGTTCATGAGTTCATTTCTAAGTTAAAACCAGTTACAAGACAGTTATGACCGTAAATGAGGTGGGGGTGAATGGGAAAGATTTACAATGTGTAGAACTGTGCCTGTGTGGTTGTGATTAGTCTATTGCCACAGGTGTGAAGATACAGCGTTCCTTTCAGTGAACCGTACGGGAAAAGAAAAGAGAGCGAAAGCTACTTAGTACAAGAATTGTACATTTAAAATGCACTTGAAAAGTAAGGGAATAGTACTACTTTCTACCCACTTTAGACTGCATTATTCTTGTTACAGTATGAACACATGTTGAACCACCTGGGGTTGTTTCTTTGGAGACAACACTGCCAGTTTTTGACCTGATGGGTCTCACAATATGTTCAACAACAAAAAAGGCAACTTGTATTTTGAGGTGATCACAATGACCCACACAATTCTGTTTGGTGAGATTACAGGTGTGGATCTATTTCACCTGTAGGAACGATCACGAGCATATCATGAGTGACTTTTCCAAAAGGCAACATTAATTTTCAAGTGTTTAGATTGCCAAGACAAGGATTTCTCTCAAATGTACAATTCATCAACCTCCTTACTCACTGTAAAATCAATCTGCTCTGCTTGTATGACATAAACAAGTCATTTCTCAGGAATGAGACAGGCCATATGTGAAGGTGTTTTACAGAAGCACAATGGGGAATACGCCAATCGAAGAAGCATCTGCATTCTATTTCAATGTCAAATCACATGTGTGTTATAAAAAGGAAAGCGTAACGCATGCTTTAACAACAGCTTTCCTGCAGAGTTCACCCACACCTCCCCTAAGTAACACACCAAGAGCAGCCACAGAAGCTCTTAAAGAGAGCACATGGATCTCAAAGTGCAAAGTGCCCTTTGCAAACACCTGAGCATCTGCCTCTTGCTTCCATGACAAGGAAACTTGCATTGATCCATTAGATGGACGTTATCAGAATCAGTACTTTCTTATCAATGCATTGATAAATATCAGAGCCTTATGCAATGGTGAGAAAACAGGAAACTCTCAAAGGAGCAGCATTGTTCTCAAGAGAGCTTGTTTTGTACAATTGAGATGGATTGACAGCGAAAGGAAGTGGGATCCAGCTCACTTCCAGCCTTAAGCAGCTCTATGACCTCAGGCAAGCCACTGCACTCTGACAGGGTCCCAGCTTTATAACAACTTTTATGAACTGACAGGGCTGAACTAAATCATCCCCCAGATCCCTTCCTGCTCTGAATGTGTGAGTCTCCTGCTGCTTAGCCGCCTCGTTGCATTTGAATAGTAATGGGATCCTTTTAAGGTTGTCTCCTGACTGGAACCTTCTCCCCAGTTGGAAGTTAGATACTTTGGGAAACTATGTTAGCTTCCCCAGCCACCAAGGTAGGATCAGCTGCTTTCTAGCACTCATTAGTGCAGCTTCCAGAGGTACTTAACACACACCCTGGCTTCCTTGTTCAGAGAAATCACTGCACAAAGATTAAGGTGCTTCATTAGGAAGCCCAGAACCCAATTCACCCTGCAGGCAATGGGATTCCATGGCTGTGTTTAAAAGGCCAAATGAGTGGTTATTTATGTAAGTAACTGGATGGACATTATAAGCATTCTCCCCAAAGTCCCTGCTTTCACAGGAAAAAATAAAATGAAAGCTTCCCAATGAACAATGTCTTTTTTGACCTAAAATAGAACAGGGCTCTTCCTTTGCTGAAAGGTATATGTTCTAAGACAACCCTCACCCGTAGATGCCTGAAGCCATGGATGAGACGAAACACTTCCCATTATGACTACCTGTGCATACTTCTCCATGACCAAGTCAAATTTATATGTCAGGAGGTACAGCAAGGTACTGAAAACTATCTAAAAACAAAAGGGGGACAATTATAGCAAAATACTGTAGAACAGATATGTGGAGAAAGTCTCACTCTCCAGATACCTTATTGAACTGTAATCTCATCCTTCTTGTAATAATGTCAAATAATACAATACTCACACGGTGAGATGAACGGAGGTGAGTGACAGGCACTACACACAGTCCTAAGATATTGTGCAACATATGCCCTGTGGTCCTGTAACAGTAAGTCTGGTAACTAAGATGACAAATAACTAAGGATGAGTGGCAATTTCAGCATGGAAACAACAACCCAAGTCATGAGTCATAGCTTAGGCTAGACACGTAGTGATGGTACAGGTTTCCATCATGCTCCTCTAAATTGCACACAATTAAAAACACATGCATTGTTTATTTATAGAAACTTGCATTTAATATTATTTTGGCCATGGCTTCCTACATGTAACGACAACTATGGGAGGCAATGCAGAAGACTGGGGAATGTTCTTCTGTGTATTCGTATCACTTCACCCATGCCGGCCCATATCTATCCTCTACTTTCTATCGCTTGCCTTCTCATTGGCTTTTATCCTTATACTGTGTATGCCACCTAGTCTTCAGCATAACAGCTGATGAAACGCTTACATCTTTTAGTTTCAAGTCATTTATAATGGCAACTTTAAACAAGTACAAAAGTGTGGCCAGTGAAAGGGTCGCCAGCTCAAAACCTTGAGAAGAAAGAATTTCTAAGTAACAAAACAAAACCCAGGTCAGAGTGTGGGAGCCTTCTTCAGATGGCCTGACATTCCCTCATCCAATCACAGTGTTTACATGAACATGGCATATGTCACCCAGCCTTTGTTATATAGGAATGGGGGTGGAGAGGTCTGTTTTCAGAAGGCAGGGACATTTCTGGACAGAAAGATGGCCAATAGGAAGAAATAGTACCTGTAGTACCTCTCAGCCTTTTGACAAATATTAACAATAGAAGAAACCCCAGCCCAGAATGCCTTCAAGTTTTCACAGGTTTTTCTTCAGTATTTTTAGCACATTCCTCCCACGTCAATTCTCTAGATATTTATTAAATGCTTGCGGCTGACAAAATCATGGGGGGAGGCGATGATCTTTTGGAGATTGCACAGTATCTAGACTACCAGTAAAGATGACCAAGACATTACACAACTATATACATGCAGGAGAGCAATGGTAACACAATGCAGCACAGGCCTTGTGCACTGGAAGACAGTAAGAAAGACACAGATCCTGAGGGGAGAGTTCCCATGGAATTGTTCCTATGATTCCAGGACTCTCAGGGCCATCTGAGGGGGCAGCCAGCCAGCACATCTCTTCCACAGTCACAGGCAATTTAATTGACTTATACAGTAAACTGCATGAAAATGACTGGCAGCTACAAATGAAATTTGCATTTAACTAGCTAAAATGCCTATCCATGGGAAGGGAAAGGCGAAGGAGGAAGAGGAGGGGGAAGTGATGGCGGTGACAGTAGCTATGATTTACTGAGCCTTTCAAAAAATCTCCCAAATTTTCCAAAATCAGTAGCTTCAAAGGAGGCATTGTGCTGTAGGAGTAAGTGTGTAAGCCAGAGCACTCAAGACACACACAGAGAAAACCTCATTCAAACTCACCGGTGTAGGACACCAACTTGATGTCACATTTAGTTTTGAAGCCAGGTAGTACAATATTCTGTGTTAAATGCATTTTATGAGAATTTGGAAAGAATTTAGGCAAAGGCTGCACCAGCACATAATTTACTAGCTTGAGTAAAAAAAAAAAAATAATAAAAATCAAGGAAATTGTCCATTTCCAGGGGAAAAAAAAAAAAAAAACAAAATGTGCTGAGTAGCTAATGCTTCCATATTACCCTGGTAAAACTGGCACAATTTCTAGAGAAGAAAATGATTGAAAGCAAATGAATTGATGTAACAGCCAATAGGGTAAGAGGCTAAGAGAAAAAATGTTCACTCATCTATCATTTCTATTTGTTCAGCAAACATATACTGAGGAGATTAAATTAGAGAGCCAGTGCTGTAGGTCTTGGGCCTGAAGACCCAGCTATAAGCAGCTGAGGTGCTTCTCCCTGAAGCTTTGGTATCAGAAATGAACAGATACACAGAAATTTTAAACTGTGGTAAATATGTAAAGGAAACCAAATGATAAGAAACAATACACAACTAGACTAGGACCAGACTCTACTTTTATGTATTGTCACTAAATATAGGCTCTCCTGGAAAATAAAAGTGATGAGGAGACCTGTCATACTTACTAACCATAGCACTAGGAAGTGGGTGAACATTCCAAATAAAGAAGGCATGAAGCACAAAAGCCCTCATGTCATCCAGTGCTTAGTGTGTCTGGCAAACAAAAACGGAAGACAGCTGTGAAAAATGACATATCATCTTGAATAACCTACACCCTTGTATTAGTCAGTGTTTGGTCACTGTGACAAATCACCTGAGATAACCATCTTAATAGAGGAAAGGGTTGTCTGGGCTTATGGCTCCAAAGCTTACAATTCACAGCTATGGGGGGCTCTTGTTTTGGGATTGTGTCAGGGCAGGATATCATAACACAGAAGGGATCATGTGGTGGAGGCACCTGAACTCAGCATGGCTGGGATCCAAAGAGGGACAAGAAAGAGTCCTAGTGCCAACCTCCCCTTCAACAGTATGCATCTAGAGACCTGACTCTCTACCACCCCACCTCTAGAGTTCCACAAGCTAAGGACCAAGGTTTTAGCATAACAGTCCTCTCTTTTAACTTTCAGATGAGGCACATCTGTGAAACACTCCTGACAACAGTTTCCCTGATCAATAATCTAGGTCTTCTAGTCTTCATGTAGATTATCATTCAGCCTTCACCATAACTAACGGCCCACAGAAGAGAGTTATCAGAAGGAGAACACAGCTACCAAAGAGCTAAACACACTGTCTAAGCATCCACTATGGTCATAGAATTGGATTTCACATGCAGGTTGATCTATCTACAAAGCCAGCATGTTTTTGTTTTGTTCTTTGTAGGTTTTGCTATAGAAACAACTACTGACCTGAATGACAGGAGCTTCCACCTAGGACTCAGTAAAGCTGAATGCATTAGACCATGTCTCCAACACAGATGCACAGCATCTTCCTTGCCAACTTGTTCACTTGTTCACTTGCAAAGGCACTTTTCCAATTCTTGCATCAGAAGATAAAGTCCTCACCCACTCTGGCTGGCCATGTGACTTACTTTGAACAATGAGATAGTATTTTAAATTATGTACCCATACCTCAGTCATGGTGCATAAAGGGAAACAAGCCATTTTTCCTATCTCTTCTGTTAGATATTTTGTCACAGCAAAAGCTAAAGAGCCAAATGCTGAAAAATTGGTTTCAAGAAGTGGAATTATTGCAGGGGAACATCTGACCATGTCTTTTGGAAGCTTTTGGAAGTGGTGTGGAGGGCAAACATGGAAGAGTTGAGATCTGTGGGCTGGGAATGCAGTGGGGTTCTGAGAGCTGAGCTTGACTCAGTTTTAGTAAAAGTGTGGAAGACTAGAATGCTGATAGAAAAGTAGACCCTAAAGATTGTACTCACAGGGTTTCAGATGAGAACAAGGACCAAGAATCAGACTTCAGGTAATTCATGCTACAGTCTGGCAAAACCCCTTAGCTATGTTCTGCCTTAGTTCTGGACATTTGGATGAGGCTGAATTAAAAGATAATAGACTAATATATATAGGCCAAAGGGAATTTCAAAACAGCATAACACCCAGGATGTGGCAGGGTTACTGCTTTCTGCTTTCAGCCAGATTTGCAGTGAGCACAAAGGAGCTCAGAAGCATGTGTTCTGAATAGTTCAGATAAGAAAGGAGCAAAAGTGAAATTAAAGTTACAGAAAAAGCAAATGTAGGCATTGCCTCTCTAACTCCTAGAAACTAACACCATCATGCAGAAACTGACTTTTAATACTGGGACCAGAGCAAAAGTAATTTGAAGACAAGACCCCGTGCTCATCCAAGGTTCCAGTGTGTAAAAATGGAAACACACTTAAAAGGTTTTCTTTTAAAAAACAAAGAGGGAGAACTGTGGGGGTATGCTATTCAAACAGGGCCACTTAAGAAAGTGTTCCCCCAAATTCAGCTATTCCTTTAGACACTACTATAGCCACCCCCAGGGGACCCAACAGCATCTTGTCCTGTCAGCAAAACTTGGTGCTATTTGTTTCAGGCATGCTGAGTATAAGTTATATGGTGACTAAGCTTGTACGCAGGTTGCAGGAACAATAAGAGTGTGAGTCTACAGAGGTGAAGCCCAGCACTCACTTTCTAACGCATAGACACTGCAATGGGAATTAGTGTATTCGTCCAGAAAACAATGTACTGGAGACCATAACCCTGCTGCTTTTAGAAGGCATGAGTAAACATGTTTAGGCCTCAAAAGTCAAATGGATGGCAGCAAGAATTACAGAACATGTGACTGGATAATGAGATTTGAGTTAAAGTTAGAACCTCAAGCCAGCTGCTCCAAGCCAGCTGCTCCGAGTGGAAGAGTGGGTGATAAATAAACTATAGGGCAGATCAATTGGCCAATGGGAAAGCCATTCCATGAAAGGACCTTGGGGTGAGCAGAGAAGCAGCGATGGGAACAGATGACCTTGACTGGCTCTCCTGTCTCTTTCTTCTTCCCAAGTTTACTGTCTCTGTCTCACCACCATGGTTATTAGATGAACACATTCCTAGAAAGCCGTGTCTGTGTTCACTCTCGAGAGAGACTCCAACCCTTGTTTCATGTGTTACACGCGTTTGAACAAACACAACCACAGGTATGAGCAGAGTGATAAGTAACAGCAATAGATATGGTCTCCTGGGTCCTAAGTGAACAGAGGAGCTTTCAGTGTATATGAACAGCCACATCCCGATTCAGTTTTCAGTTTTAGCTTCCACCAAACTACCACCATTTCCCGATTACAGGCTCCTCTTTAAGACCCAACTCCAATTTCCTCAGGTATATTGTCTTTGTCTCTTCTGTGGGGCACTTTGTAGATTTTTTTAAAAAAAATCCATAAATCATAACATCCTTATCTATCATTGAACTATGAACATCTCTTGTCAAGGGTAGGTAAGCCATGGTCTACAATGAATACATAATCAATTTTGTTGACTAAATAGATAGATTAACGCAAAAAAGATTTGTTGGAGTCAATAATTTTAAATAAAAAGATAAAAAGGCGGAATCACTCACTAAACTGAAATTCGATGTTTCTCCAGTTCCTCCAGGTAAGATGTATCTCCTGAATAATCTTCAGGCTCTCCAGGTCTCCACAGAGAAGATCTTTTCTTCACAGAATGATCTCCCTCCTTAGGAGAATCCATCGATGGAAAAAGAAAAGAAAGAAAGAAATATTTTATTAATAATGGGTGACATGTTCACCTAGCTTTGGGGCTGTTTTCTCCAGAATGACCTGTGGAATCACCAATTACAAGTCAATTAGCCATACTTGATATTCTCTTACCAAGAGTATGGAGTATTTACTGCACTGAAGCACTTGAATGGCATCTGTAATTGTTGTTACAACTGACAACATGGCAAAATAACCATGATCATGTTATCACTCTGAATTGGATTTTGGCTCTAAGTTAAACCTTATATAATCTCTTCGGAAAAAGAAGTTTGAAAGGAGAGTTCCATAGCCAATCTACAGAAAAGAAAGGGAAGTAGCCGAGTTTCAAGAACAGGAAAGGAGGACTTGAATTTGTTAAGATTCTTTCCACTTCTGCTCTATGCTTCAGCTGGCATTGCATACCAGCTTTGCCTCCATTAACCTGTGAGTCCCATAACAGATGACCCTTATTACCTTGAGCTCAGTACCTGTACAGTGTCTGTGAAGCTAATTTATTAGAATTTGAAAGGATCATGCAATATGATGCAGGGTCTGGAGACCTGTCATTCAACCTGGGAACCCTGCTATGGTAGAAAGTGAAGTAGGGAACAGTTAACCCAGCAGGGCCCTGTCTTTCTGCTTCTACAAAACCACCTCGTTTTACCTGTTTTGTGAAGAGAGTCTCCTGGAAGATTTTAATACAAATGCTAGTTACAAAAAGTAGTTTGAAGAGCATGAGCCTAGAACAGTAGAGCCCTGGGTATCACATTTAGAACAGTCACCTTAAAACCCTTTGTCTTCCTCCACATGCTTTCGGTTGTCATTTTTTAGGGGCCAGTTTTTTTGAACTTCCTTGATCTCAGCTGATCCAAGTGTCAGCATAACTCAAGAGTTTATTTTGCAATTGCAAAGTTCGGCTTGGGGTTGGCAGGTTGCGGTAACCAGGAAAAGCATAGAAACCAGGTGGAGTCAATGTGTCATCAAATCCCTAGTGAACCCAACAGGGCTTATTTCTTTTATATGGAACTGATTGGTTTGATTACTTTAAGAACAAAATCCAGTTATGACAGCCATGAATTTGAAATACTTTTTATTGTGGTCCTTTTTATCTTCTTTAGCCTTTAGAGCTCTTAAAACAATAAAAATATTTCTGATCAGATTATTCACACTGGTGTTCTTAATTACCCCATTCCTGAGGAAATTGAAGAGTGTCAAAATTCTTGAGGAAAACATGCAAGTTGTGAGTTGTCCCATATGTCTTTGTAGCCATTTAAATTATAGGTTGATCCCACTTCTTTCTGAGTTTCTTGTTTTATTCTATCTTCTTAGATAGAATGTTGAGATGGGGCCTGGGGAGATGACTCAACGGTTAACAGCACTGACTATTCTTCTAGAGGACCTGGGTTTGATTCCCAGAATCCATATGACAGCTGAGTATTTGTGAGCCTAGTCCTAAGGTACCCCAGAGTACCAGGCACACACACAGTGTAAAGATATACATGCAGGAAGTATTCATACACATAAGATAATAAATAAAAATAAAGAAACCTGAAAGGGATGCTAAGATCTAGTCTCAGATCAGTTTGCATACTCACCCCCTTTATATACAAAAGCACAGGTGTTTTATGCTAGGGAGCATTGCATTGCTTTCTATTTGGTTAGTCTGTGAATATCTGTCCTATTTCCTCAACTAAACCTCTGATGAAAGTGGGATTGAACATATCTCATTGGGTCTTCTACAGAAACTAGCATGACAATAAGAACACACTATATCTCAATAAACAGTTACTAGTTCATTTCACTCACATTACTATTAGCAATAATGAACATTGCCTCCAGCTTTTAAGTCATAAAGAATGATATGAATAAGTTTCAAAACTCAAAAAAGTTCCCTAACCCTTTATATTTCTTTAAAGTATAAATATTTAAATCCATACACTAAAAACACTTAAATTGATTTTTGAAAAATATGAAATCATGGAAACTCATTTATGGCCAAAGCAATAAGATCCCCATAAATAAGAACATGAAAATTTTTAGTCTTAAAAAACATGAACAATGTGAACACATGCAGAGGCGCCCCAGTTGAGAACCTGGGTCTGTATACCAGCTCCATGCACCTAATACTCTCAGGTGTCCACTAAGCACACTTTTGTGTCTTGACTCTATGGCTGATAAACAAGGCTTCTACTACAATAGTGTCAATTCTTTAAAGACAGAGGAGGCCCTCTGGTCCATTCTAGATTTAAATCCTGTCTGATCTGTGATGCAGAGGAAGTTGTCTTTAAAGACTGGAAACCTGGGGATTGGTTTTCCTACAGGAGTACTTTAGAAATATTACTACTATCTATACTTGAGAAATCAGTATTCAGTTGTGTTCTAGAACATTGCAGTATTGACACTGTATGTGTGGCTATTCTTATTCTGACCCACTACAGAAATAAAAAGCAACTATTTAAAGACAGAGTTCTGAACCTCAGAATCTGATTTCTCATTGATGGACTAAATATTTGGTTGATGAGGCTTGTTATTCAGAACAAGCATTGGTTAAGAAGGGCTGAGAGATGTCTCTCCCATGTGTAATATAATGGGAGGCACAGATGTCTTAAGGGGTTTTGGATGTCTAAATGCATAATGCTAACACTCTTGTGAGAGCCTCACACTAGCATCAGAAGACACACATACATGTCTACCTCATGCTTATTAAAAACTGATGGACAAGGCATATAAACAGAAGGCCTTTAGTTGTAGAAGTATAGACACTGTTTTACACAGAGCAGATCTCATTTAATGAAAGCCAACTTACATATAATTATATGTGGAACACACTTATTAGGACTTTCTTTGTAAACAGAAGTCATATATAAATATTTTAAATATTATATATTACACTGCATACTTACATTTTAGATATTATATCATACATTTTATGTATAATATAACTATTATAATGTATAATTTTATAATTATGTAACTCTTCTTAGGAGAAGGTACTAGCCCTCAGATGTTTTGTTCATTTTTTTTATTTTATTTTTAATTATGTCTAGATGTGTGTGTTTGCATATGAGTGAGTATGTGCACATCGGAGTATAGATGTTGATGGAGAACAAAGTTGTTGGATACCTGGAGCTGGAGTAACAGGCAGCTGTAACCATCTGACACACGTGCTGGAAATGGAAAATTAGATCTTTTGCAAGAGCAGTTTGCATTCTTGACCCTTGAGCCATCTCTCCAGCCCCTTGGATGTTTTATGATATTAATGTAAACAGAATCTCACAGTATTGTATATGGCATAAGCGGTCAAGTGGGCATTTAGCCCCTTTTCTGGTGCATTTATTGTAGGAGTTGAGGAAGCTGTGTAGGATACAGGGAAGAACTAGGTTCCAAGGTCATCTGAGCTCATGACCTCTGTGTCTATTTGCATCTTCATAGAAAACAATTTGCAGAGTTCCTGAATTCTTGTTCAAATGTTTTTGCCCCTTGATCACAGTTCTTTCCCTGAAGTCTTTGGCTCAGACACAAGGGTGAGGACATAGGGATCCCAGTGGAGAAAGAGCTGGAATTTCATAAGCTAGGGTGCAGTAGAGAAGCCTTTCTATGTCCCCACAGAGAGCCCCACTAGGCAGAAGTCCAGCTTTGCCGACACCTTGCAGGGACTTTGAGCATGGTCTGTATGGAAGAGTGCTCACCTGCACATCTGGCCAGATGATGAGCACAGGGATTGTTCTCATCAAAGGAGATGGCCTCAGAAAGAGGAAATGGTGTCTGAAGGCTGGCTGAATCCTGAGGATTACTGATGCTTTTGAACTGCCCTGGGAAGATCAGAAAGAGCTGGGGAAACTTGAGAGCCAGCTAGAGCAATGCTCAGCATTTTTTTAAAGATGGCAGGAGAGAAGAAGATTTGACTCTAAGAGGCTGAGTTAATAAGATCACAGAATTGCAAGCCACGGATAACAACAAATGCCAGGTGTGCACAGGAATCAAAGCAAATTAACATGACATGCTGTTGTTTCTGTCATTGGTGCTATTATCACCAAAAAAAAAAAATTATAGTAAACGTAGATTTAAATTGTCAGCCTAAGTCTTAAAATGATATAAAATGATATAGTTCAAATACTGCTTGTCCTTTTCCAATCCACACTAATGTGTCAGTCAAAGACGTTACAGGAGAAATAAGGGATCTCAGGCTGCATAGTTCAGGATTAAACTTGACAGACTTCCTCCAGAACCAACTACACTGGGCTTATTTCTGCCCTGTGTATGATAGCTAGCACCCCTGACTTTTCAGAACCACAAATTCAGATGGTTCTCTGGTCTTTACTATTTGAAGAACCAATACTTGCCTTCCAAAGTCCAGGGTGAGCCTAATTCCTCCACAGTTGTTCAATGAGTATCAGTTGTAGTTCCAGATACATATGAAGATGCAGGCCTACATAGGACTGACGGTTCATTGTGAAGAGGGTGTTGTATCTGTCTAGGAAGTGGGATATCTGTCCTTGCTTCCAACACTCAGCAGATTGCCATTTAAGTATATTTCAAAGTCTATCTTCACACAGCGCTCTGACTACTGAGAGTATTCCCATCATGCCCACATCACTTCTGGGTCAAATTCAGTACTTAGACAAATGTACATGACCCTCAGGGAAGAACTTACTGGCACAAGCAAATGACTCAAAATTCATGGAATATAATTTCAGAAGTAAAATGATGCGAGCTATGATGCCACAGTAGTGTGACAACGACTACTTGAGAGGATGAGGCAGGAGGATTGCAAATTCAAGGCTATCTGGGCAACTTGGGGAGACCTTGTCTCAAAACAAAGTTTAAGAAAAGCCTGTAGGTAGAGCTAAACAGAACAGAGCTGAACAGCACACAGATATCCCTCAATTGAATAATGGGTAAAGAAAATAAATGTGGTACATTTACACAATGGAGCACTTGGTGGAAAATAACAATGGAATCTTGAAGTTGGCAGGCACGTGGATGGAACTAGAAGAAATCATCCTAAGTGAGATAACCCAATCACAAAAAGAGGAATATGGTATGTACTCACTCATATATGGATTTTAGACATAGAGCAAAGAATCGCCAGCCTATGATTCACGCTGCCAGAGAAACTAGGGTACAAGGAGGATTCCAAGTGATTCATACAAGGTCCCTCACAGAAAGGGAAAGGGACAAGATCTCCTGAGCAAATTGGGAGAAGGGGGTTGGTAAAGGAAGAGGGAGTTAGGAGAAAGAGAAAGGGAGGAGAGGAGGGAAGAGGAGAACATGAGGGGCAGGAAGATTGAGTTGGGGGAAGAACAGAGGAGAGCAAGAAAAGAGATACCATAATAGAGTGAGCTATTATAGGTATAAAGAGAAATCTGGCACTAGGGAAATGTCCAGATACCTACAAAGATGACCCCAACTAACAGTCTAAGCAATAGTGGAGAAACTACCTTAAATGCCTTTCCCCTACCTTATATGCCATCCTAGAGCCTTCATCCAGTAGCTAAGGGAACCAGAAGCAGACACCTACAGCTAAGCACTGAGCTGAACTCGTAGAATCCAGTTGCAGAGAGGGAGAAGTGATGAGCAAAGGGGTCAAGACAAGGCTGCAGAAACCCACAGAAACAGCTGACCTGAACAAGGGGAAGCTCATGCTGGGAAGACTGATTGCTGGGAAGCCAGCATAGAACTGACCCAGAATTCCTGAACTTGGGTCTCCATTGGGAGGCCTGGGAAATCTATGGGACCTCTGACAATGGAACCCTGGTGCAGGAAATGACTTTGGGAGCCCATCCCCCATGCCCATCCCCCATGGAGAGATACTCCCTTAGCCTAGTGACACTAGGGAGGGCCTAGTCCCTACCCCAAATGACTTGACAGATTTTGATGATCCCTTCTGGAAGGCCTCACCCTCCCTGGGGAGTATATGGGAGATGAGGTGGGGGAATTGGTGGGAGAGGGCATAGGAGGATGGGAGAGAGGGAACTGGGATTGATATGTAAAATTAAAAAAAAAATTAAAACTGCTTAATTAAATATGCAAACTCAGAAATCACGGGGAAATTTTGTAGTTCTTATAGTGATTATATTTATGGCCTTCTTTCCTTTCTCCCAATTGCAAAGTTTATTGTTAGCACTAAGTATGAGAACCTTGGAAAAGGCATTAAACGGTTGATGTCAGAGCCATATTGTCCTAGCAGGTCATAGACATGTCCCCTCAGACAATTGTTCCCTGTTAAGATCACTCAAAGCTGGGGAGCAGAACATACATATCTAACTAAAAGGAGAGAGGGCTCCACATCATTTTTTCCTATGCATCATCAAATCAATAGGAACAGGTTCCAGAGCCAGGCAGTCTGGCTTCAGAGCCCAGTGCCAGTTCAGGCTTCTTGCTGCAGCTAATTGTGGCTAATCCCCTTCCTTCATGGTCCCTTTTCTCACCTATAAAGCAGGAATCATGATGAGGATGCATTTGTCATCTTGAGAGAAAGAACTAAGACTCTTCGCTCTGTCTAGCGACAATAGCAGTTGCTGAAGATTACTCACACAACATCTCAGCCCCTCTCCCCACAACACAGATGGCAGTAGAAAAAAAAGGCTACAATTTTAAATATTGAAATTGGCCATATGTTCATTAAAATCTGCCATCTATATGACTAAATGGTGACCTAATATTTATAGATGAAAGAAAGCAAATGTGATGTTAAAACTAGTCTTAAGAACAGACCACACAGAATTGTTCCAATAGATCTACCCCTTAAAGCTTATCTTTTATACATTTTTTGTTTATTAATATTGTATCTATGTGTGTGATTGGTGGGGAGATGTGTACTAAGGTGCATATGTGGTGGTCTGAGAACAATTTTGTGTAGTCAGTTCTTTCTTTCAAAATCTATGTGGGTTCTGGGGATTAAATCTAGATCACCAGGCTTGCAGAACTTTTGCCCACTGGACCGCCTCACTGGCTCCTCTGTCATGCTGCTATTAATGAGGCAAATATGTTTATTCACCAGTAGGCGATATATGCACCAGTAGGCAATTTCAACATTGTGTGCTGTCTTTCCTCAAACTAAGATGGCTATGTAATGGGTGATGATCAACTCTTAAAGTGTGACCATCACACATTTGGACCACTGTTGATGGGAAGTGTCCCTCACGACTAGATTTAATTAGACATAATAGTAGAGAGACAAGGTAATTAAGATAACTCAGATAACGTTTAGACAAGTGACAAGACAAGGAAAGAATCTTAATATTTGAATTTCCTCCTGCCCTCCCCTATCCTTATGCCCTTCTTTCTCTCTCTCTCTCTTTCTCTCTCTCTCTCTCTCTCTCTCTCTCTCTCTCTCTCTCTGACATATACTCCCCAGGCTGACTTTAAACTAGTAATCTTCCTAACTCTGCTTCCCAAGGGCTGAGATTACATGTATATGTCACCATGCCCAGGTATTTTAACTTTTTTACAAGCCTAACTTTACTGAAAAATGGTTAAAATCACTCATTTTATGTTAAAAAAAAAGTTTAGAAATGGCTATCTAAAAATTTGGTCAATATTTGTGAAACCCAGGATATCTAATTTAGATTAGTTTATTCAGTTTTCTGGCTTTTTATTTTGTTGTTGTTATTTAGGTCTGGGAGCACAGCACAGTGATAGGTTAGTATGTATTTGATTCTGTGTTTTATATGACCCTGGTACTTTTATATGATAAACAAATAAATAACAAAATGTGAGATAGCTTTATACACACACTTCCCAGCAGCTCTGATCAGGCCAAGTAAGTCTCTGAAACACAGCACAACCAACATGTTTTCTAATTGTCTTCTCAAGATGCAATGTTACCCAGAAAGATTAGCTTAAACTAGACTTCCCATACCTTAGAGAAGTCTGATTCGGATGTAATAGGAATTTATTGGCTCTGTAGATTCATGAGACATTAGCCACTTTAGCATATCCTATATTTCAAAACCTGTTTTGAAGAACAAATTACTTTCAACCTGGAAATACATTTTAAGAAATCAGAACTAGTAACCAGTGATTGTTGTTTTCATGGTCTTTCTGGTAGCAGCCTTCCTCTTACCTTAGAGTGGGAGTCATGGACTTCTTTGAAGAGGCTGAGATCACAGTCCCTAGGGCCAGGGTCTGTTTTATTAGAAATGTTCCCTAGAGTTAAAAACAAAAAGGTGGGGAAAACAGATTATAGAGATTTTCACTTGAGAGGCTATGTAATCTCACACCACCAATATATAAGGGCATATATAGAGCCTGGCAAGTTGAGACTAAAGGAGCCTTTTCAAAGGAGGCACCATGTCCCCTGCTTCGGATCAGTTACTGTATGAACTTAAAGTTCATACTGGTCCGTAAGCCACAGGATGTGGGTTCACTTTACAAGGACAGCTGTCTCAGAGCTGTCTCCCTGTCTTTATCATGGAGAATTTCCCATCATGGGGTACATGTCTAGGATTGCATTTCTAAGTCATCTCCTCTCCACTTCTGGTAGATGATCTATCATGAAATCCTAAGCTGGAAGTTGTCTACCAGCTCCCAGTGCATTTTCCCTGACCTACTTTTCTCTTACCTTGAATGACTCAGTCAATGTGGAGGTTTCTGAGCCTCCATACTATTGATATATTGGATTGGACAAGGCTTGACTGTGGAGCTGTCTTAAGCTTTGCTAGTAGGATACCTGGCTTCTACTGGAGTTTAAAAGTGTCCTCTATATTCTCGTCCCACCTCCCTCCACTGTGACAACCAAAGGTATCCCCAGACATTGTCAAAACATCTCCTGAAGGACAAACCATGGCCATTCAAGAACACAATTCTACCCCACAAATCCCTTATAGACAAAGTGTTTAGTTCATCTTTGTTTTTCTAAAAGTATTTAGCAATGACTGGCATAGGATACTTTCCCAGAAGATATTTCTTAAGCTAAAAACAAGTAGTTATAAGTAAATAACAAAATTATCCTCAAAGCAGGTGTTAACTACAGTGTTATTCTATCCCACTCTATTAACTGGATACCTCACTTCAGCGAACCCCTTTACCAATGCCTGGTCTTGAGATCTTATAACAAATTTCCTACTCTAGAAGCTTCTAGAGCTTGGAATATCTTAGAACAGGTACAGATTTGTTGAGGTTGATAGTTCAATGAGTGTTAGCAACATCCACAAGGAGACAGGTAGTGAGACTCAAGCCTTGATTCTCTCATCCTACCTTTTACCTACAAGAGGTCAATTCTGCCATCATCTACCATTTGGAGTTGCCCTGGACAGTGTTTTAAAATATGGAATCAAGAGGACATGCATGGCTGCATGCTTTGGGAACCTTGGATGCTTCAGGGACAATCCAGCTAGACTCATGCTATTTGTGGCTCACTATAGAGGAACACAGTTTTGCTACATTTTTGACCCCACCCTGGTGAACTATGCCCAGCTACAGACACCAGGAAAGTGAGATCCACTAAGCACCCCTTCTTGGACACTGGATACTCAGTTTACTGAGATGAGATCATATAAACCCTCGGACAAGCTTATTTACTGGAAGTCTAAAACCAAGTTTCTTAGCAGCAAAGTTGATATGGTCAAGGCAAGTTAGAGAGTACAGAGAAGAGGAAAATGTGGGAAGCAACATGTTTATTTAGCTGTAGGTATGACTATTCTAAGATTCATGATTTTCATTCTCACTATATAGTTGCACAATAAACATTTAATGTAAGACATTTTGCATTTTTAGTATTTTCTAAGAATCCCATTTGTAGTGTATTGATTGCTATTGCATGCATGTGCGCGCACGCGCACACACACACATGCATGCACACACGCGCGCACACACACACAAACTAGTAACATTATACCATTCTACAGATTCAACAGATTCAGAAATTGAGACTCAGATCAAAGAATTTCCTTTGAATCAAATAGCAAATTAGTCAAAAATCCAAAATTTGATCTTGGTTCCATTTTACCTCAAAGCCCATATGTTTAATCTTTCTGCTGTGACTTTCTTGGGAACCCACACTATGTTTTCTACTTACATGAAACATATTAAAACATTTGACATGTGCCTTTTTGCTGATGGAACAAATTACCACAAATCTGTAGCCTAAAATGACACCCATATATTATATCACATTTTGTGTGTTTATGGCTTGGATGTCTGGGCACAATCTGGCTCTGTTGGTTTCACTCTGGAAAGCCTCACACAGCTAAGATCAATGAAGTAGCCAGGGCTGTGGTTATAGGGAGCCCTTGTAGGCTTCCTGGTTTGGGTAGAATCTACCATGTTCCACACATTATGAGTGCTCCTCTCTGCTTTCAAGTCAATAGCATCAAAGTACTTCTTTTCTTTTTCTTTCCCCCCCCAAGCTTCATCTCACTTCTGTGCACGAGTGTGCATGTACATGAATGTGTGTGCCAACAGAAGCCAAAAGAGGACATTTGATCCTGTGGAACTGGAGTTATAGGTGTTTGAGAGCACTTGGCATGGGTGCTAGCAACCAAACTCTAGTCCTCTGAAAGAGCAGTAAGTGATCCACCATTGCAAACCCAAGTAATTTCTTTTCTTGCTTTGAATTTCCAACTGCTTTGCTCTCAACAGCCTAAGATAGCATTCTACTTTTTAAGTTATATTCACACAGATGATCTCTCTTCCAACATATGAAAGTTCTGAAGTGCAGACACAGGACATCTTTTGGACCAAGTCTTGGGAATTCTACCTATCTGTAAATATTTTTTAGTTTCTTACATTAAAATACAGTCTTAGGGCTGGAGAGGTAGCTCACTGGTTAAGGTCTGCTCTTGCAGGGGATCACAGCTTGACCTCCTAAATCAAGAGGGTAATCACCAGGGGATGCAACACCCTCTTCTGACCCCCATGGGCACACATATACATACATTCATACATACATACATGCATGTGTGTATATATAAATATACATACATACCATAAATAATAACATTTATATTTCAGAAAATATAAAACAATGTGCATGCGAAGGAAGTAAAGTGTTTATCAAGAGTAGAATCTGAAAATTCTAATACTTTCTTGATTCTCACACAAAGACATTGCCTTTCCTATAATGGATAAATAGATGATAGGAAGATTGATGGATGGATGGATGGATGGATAGATAACAGACAGACAGACAGACAGATAGATACTCAGTTTAAAAACAATCATGGCATATATTTTTACATAAACTTCCATTTTTAATTCAATGAGAAATTAGCCATCTTCCTTTCAATCTATTTTTTCCCTTAAGTTGACCTCTTATCCCTTGCTCTCCATCAAATCATAGTCAAGTTTTATATCATAATCAAGGTTTTCCTAACTCTACCTATTCATGGAAACCATGCTATGTTTGCCGACTTGTGTTTTACATGCCAGATATATATATATATATATACATATATATATATGAAGTTATGCACACATGCATTGATAAAGGTACTTTTCTTTTAACATAAAGGATGAAAAATATTGTATGCCTCTTTCTACATTTGATGGAATTCCTTTTAAATCAGAAACTGAAGCTCCAGTGTATTCTTTACTTAGAATAGCATCATAGCTCCATGAAAGAGTAGCTTTTTGAACAGCTCTCTTCCAGTGAACATTAACATATTTATTCCTTAGTTATTTTTATTTGAAAGATCAAGATAAGAAAACAATTTCAGCAGTGTTTTATTTGATGGAACTCTTGACACAAAGATAATGCCTATCTTAAATATTAATAGATGATGCTAAATAGGTTTTCTTCTAATTTTTAACAGTCTTACTACGTAGTTCAGGATGCCTCCTCACTCATTATCATCCTGCCTAAGAGGGTCTCAGATGTTGGAATGATAGGTAGCAACTACAGTGCCCATCAGTGGATTGATTGTTCAAAGTATATATTTTGGGGCCTGAGAGATGGCTAAGTTGACAAAGCACTTGCCATGCAAGTGAGAATACTACAATTCAGGTGCCCAGAATCCTTGTAAATGACAGGTGGGCTTGTTTGCCTACCTAAATCTCAACAGAGAAAATGGGCTGTTTGGGGCAAGCAGACTAACTAACTAAACTAGCTGTATCAGAGATTTTAGTTCAATTGAGAGATTCCACCTGAAAAAAAAATAAAAAAGAGAACAACCAAGAAAGTATACCAGCATTAACATACACATACAAATGCAGCCACATAAATGCCAACATGGATACATCCATGTATATCATGCACATACACCATGTATATGTGTGTATATATGCAAGCAGTATATAATAAAATCCATTTCCCAAAATTGTTGCCACGAGTGACTAATTGGTGTTGTAACCAGAGAAGGTGACCTCTATCACTGAACTTATATATATAGAAGGATACTTTTTCAGCCTAGATACATGGGAAAGGTCCTAGGCTCTGCCCCAAATGACTTAATGGACTTTGATGATCCCTCCTGGAAGGCCTCACCCTCCCTGGGGAGTGACTGGGAATGGGAATGGGGGTTGGGGGAGCATGGGAGGATGGGAGGGAGAGGGAACTAGGATTGATATGTAAAATAAGATTGTTTATAATTTAAATAAAATTTATAAAAAAAAATCCTTAAACATTAGGTTCCTGGCTGCTGGCAGTGCCTCTTCAGATTTATTTTCATTCTATCTATTGTTATTTTTTGATTAATCTATAGGTACATAACTTTTATTTTTCATTCTCTCATGTGCATGTACTGTACACTCTGTATAATAAGAATTTTCTCATTAACTCCTTTTGACAATATATTTTACTAGAGGAATTTTCCAATGTCATAAAACACAATTTATTTCTTTTTACTTAGCTTGCTTTTCTACTACATTTATTCTGATTCTTTGTATTACTGATTAGATTGAACTGATATTAATTTTTTCTGGACTCCCACTCCTGAGGTCTATATTCTGCTATGTGTCTCAATTCAATTCTGATGTTTTCTTTCACCATGTAGAGTCATATGCAGCAGAACCAGTTAGCTGTGGCCTGGCAGGTGCATAGTTCTAGAAAGGAGTGGTAAGATAGGAAGAGAGGCCAAAGCCCTGGAAATCTGAAAGATGTGGAAAGGAATGTCTTTATTTATTTATTTATTTATTTATTTATTTAGATAATTTTTTAAATTTAAATTTGAAACAAGCTTGGTTTACAAGTCAATCCCAATTCACACACCCTCCTGCACTCCCCTGTCCCCCCCTAACCCCCATCCCATTCCCTTTCTGCTCCCCAGGGAGGATGAGGCTTTCTTCCATGGGAAGTCTTCAAAGTCTGTCATATCATTTGGAGCAGGGCCTAGGAATGTCTTAAGGAGCATACAAGTGTCCAACTGGAAAATGTCAACTTGGTAAGTGCCAGAAGCTTCATTGACCACACCGCCAACAGACACAGTGGGTCTCTCCTCCTCATCCCTGTATACACCAACCCACCAGGGCATCAGCAATGATGACTTTAAGGTACAGAGAAGACAGAAGAGTGAGAAATAAAGAACACTGTATCTTAGTGCTGCGGTTCATCCTCAACTTCTGCTCCAGCTTAAAGAAAACCATAGACAGGGCAAGGTCCCTATTGTAAAGTCATCTCATCATTGGTATTGTTGATGAAATATGAAGGGATACTGTAAGATGAGAGGTAGAGGCAATGATTCATCACAAACTCTTTTCACATATGTGCACAGCTCTGCACTCCAGCCCTGTGCTGCGTTTGAGGTAAAAGGCAAGTATGGGCTTACTTCTTTCCTTATAACGTCATCAATTTGGATGAGAGTCACCAGCAACTTTGTGTCTGCTCACCATGGTTATGCCTGGCTAACTTCAGAACCCTTGAATCTAATTACCACTTTGGAATTCAAATTATTGACTTATGATTTAAATATCATGAACTATACATATTTTATATGCATAGCTCAGAGGGTTTGACAAATCTAAGCTCCTATGTACCACCCCAGAAGTCAAACATCAGATATTTTTATATCACAATAAAAAATGCTCTTGGATCTTTTGTATATGAACATACACAAACACACACACACACACACACACACACACACACACACACACACACACACACAGCTCAAATAAAATGATATGAGACAAAAAGTTTACACAAACACCAGGGAGTTAATTTTATGTTGGCCATCTACTCCTGGGTACTAGGCCTGCCCTGAAATGTGATTTATATACCCAGTAACAGTCCATTGTGGAAAACTAATTTTTCCTTTGTAAGTGGAATCATTTGGAGATAGTTTCTGCGTTAGAGATGGGGTCTTGTGTCCATTTTCCCCACTCAGCGCTGGAAACTTGTCTGGCTTGAACCTGAGCAAGCCTTATGCAGGCCTCTATCATTTTTGTGAATTCATATTAATCCTGTGAATGCCTGGAAGGCACTGTACCCTTGTTGTCCCCAGTACCCTTTGCCTCCTATAATCTTTCTGCCTCCTCTTCCAGAGTCCCCTGAGCCTGGGGAGTGGGGTGATAAAGGTATACAATTTAGGACTGACTTTACCTACTCCCTACCCTAATTCCCTGCCCACTGAAAATTGTGTCTAATTTAATTAACCCTTCAACTTGTATTGCCCCAATATCCTTGGGTGTATGGCCCTTCACTGGAGGATGGTGAGGAGGGGCTAGACTCTTAGGGAAAGCTGTCTCTCCATCTCTCAGCAGCTAACAACTGCCAATGACTCCAAGGCTAAGGCTGGGTTTTGGGCTTGTTCTGACTTGGGCTTGAACAGGTTTTGTGCATGCTGTCCCAACCCCTGTGATTTATGTCCTCCATTTTGGTGATAGCACTGTTTCTTCTCTACAATATGTTGATTTTGCTGCTTCTTATTGTCAGGATTTTTACTTAACCATAGAAGTTCAGCGTGGCAGGCATGATACTATCTATCGATGCATGGCAAAGCATTTTGCATATATGGCTTTCATTTTAACTGAGGATGTTCAGCCTGTGAGTTTTTTTCTAATTTGGAGATTTTTTAGTAACTACTTTTTAAAATATTTTTTTATCATCAAGTCCTTGATAACATCATATAATGTGATTTTATTATATTACCTCCCACCCATTAACCCAATTTCTCCAAGTTCCAACCCTACCCCTTCTTTAAAAAGAGTTCAATTTGTGTCCTTTTTAAGTATATTTTTCTTCCCTCGTATTGTTCTTTTCCTTCTAAGTCTCTATCACACACACAGACATCTGTGTAATGTTGCCTGCAGGATTCTCTCAATCACTCTTGTTTTTCCCACTCTCTCTTTTCTATATTATAGACTGGTTGATTTCTGTCATTCTGTCCCCAAGTTCATAATCTCTTCTTTTTACTATTCTGATGGACTATTAAAACTTATCTAGTGCATTTCTTATTGAAGCCTTAATATTTCAGTTTTGTGCTTGGTTCATTGGCTGCTTATAGACCAAACTTCCCTTTGATTTTTCTTTAATTTTGTGAATATATTTATATTGACATCTTAAATAATGTTCTCTAATAAATTTAATAACAGAACCATATTGGAGTTATCTTTATTCACATTTCCTTTTCTTGTAATTATAATTTATAATTTCCTGTTTCTTAACAGGTCTGTTAACTATATTTTCATTTAGAGATAGTGTACAAGATGCTGGACTCTGTTATCTCTCTTGGAAAGACATTAGTATTTTTTGTAGTAAGCAGTTCAGTTACTTTCTTTTACATTTAAACCTTTGTCTTCAATATTACATTGGTCTGTGAAAAACCATGAGCTTACTCAACACCACCTAACTTGGCTGTAACCAGTGCTAACGATTACCATCAGTAGTTCTCAACCTGTGGGTCATGACCACTTTGAGATCCAATGGCCCTTTCACAGGGGTTGCAAATCAGGTATTTACATTATGATTCATAACAGTAGCAAAGTTACATTGAAGAAGAAGTAACAAGTATAATGTTATGACTGGTGGTTGTCAGGACATGAAGAACTGTATTAAAGGGTCACAGCATTGGGAAGACTGAGAACCACTGCTATGGGTTTACTTAATGCAATCTAGGAATGACTTGGAGTAAGCTTTCCAGGGGGTGGCCTTTATTTACAACATGAACACCTTGGGTATCTTGACTTGATGTTGCTGTCAGATACACAATAATTTATTAGCACGACTTCTCCTGCTGGACCTGACCTTCTCTGTTTCCACCCTTGTATTGCTACTGTTCCACTTCAGGTCTACAAGAGCTGCAGGAAGCAGTCACTCAGCAATGCCCAAGTCCAAGTTAGTCTAAGTCTTATTGTGTCCCGTTCAACTCTCAGGCCCAGGCAGGCAAGGACTTCATTGACACCTTCCTGCTGCCAGCTCCAGTTTTGTCAGCTGCTCAGAAAGATGAGTTCCATCTCCCAGCTCAGGGGAGCACCTCTGCTGTGACGTCATGTCACAGCTGTGATGCCATGACTGCCTAGAGAGACACAGATCACCTGTGAGGACTCAGACACAAAGGCCTCTGCTCTCAAGAGTCATGGTTATATTTCTTGATACCAGAACCCCAGGCAATAGCTTCAGTTTTTCTCTCTAGTTTGATGGGGAATTATATTAGAAGACCTAGTATAGTACCAGCTACCCTATGATAATTAAAACCAGAAATAGAAAAAAATGCTTAATATCTTAATTAAATGACTGAAATGAATACATGCCCTTGTCTGGTATACCTGTGGTCCATTTTATGTGTTAATAATATAAATTTAGGTTAATTATTTTGAAAGTCCCCTTTATTTTATGTAACAGGATTCTACTCAATGACCACATCCTCTTATGCTGAGAAAGAGATAAAATGTTTACAAGTAGCATTAGCCCGCAGATGCCTATACAGTATGTCAGCTGGTGTCACCAAGAAGAAATAAATGGAACAGTCATATTTTTAATAATACATGAGGAACACAAGAAAAACACTTGTCAAAATTGTATAATATTACTGTACCCTCTCTGTATATAAATGCATATGTTTATGAAAGTGTATTTTCTCCCTGTATGCTAATCTTTTTACTTGGCATGTTTTTTAATGGTTTTTCCAAATGACCTTTGCAAAATTAATCAAGGATCTGACACTGTCCTTTGGAGAAATACAAAGAAAGAATGCTGCTCATAATAACTTTTGCATTAAAAACAGCCAGGGAATGACAAAACAGAGAAAACATTAATACTGGAGAAAAAAAAATAAAGAAGAAAGAAAGAAAAAGAAACCTTGAGAGGGAAGTCCACTGAAACACGCTCCCTTCTTGTCAGAAACATTTTTATGGGTCTCTGAAATTCCATTTCCCCTTTATTTTTCTATCCTATTTGTTTTTGATGCTTGAAATCCGACAGATTTTTCAAAACAATTTGCTAAGTAAAGCACAACGACATTTTCTCAAGCATTCTGACACTGAGAAGCATCTCAAATTAAAGATTAATAAAACATACAGAAAGTGCATGTAAAATATAAATACAAAGGAAAAAATGCCTGCGATTAGACAAGATGGAGATCTAAGCAGAAATTAAATTCAGTTGTATTACATTTCCTATTCTTTTCTTAGAGAAAATTACAACTGAAGTGAGGCGTTTTTCCCCCTGTAATTTAAATGTTAAGCTGCCAGATGTGTGTCCCATGCTTCAAGAGGGAGGCTTTGCATTATTTAGCATATTAAGAATCACAGAATTTTAAAAAGGGCTCCTTTATTGCCTGGAGGTTCCAATTAAGTAAACCTTAGCCTGATACATTTAAAACTTGCAATACATGAGATCTGCTGCCTTTTCTCCCCACAGTCAAGTCTCATCTATATAATAAATAAGGAAAATCTTTAAGATGACATAATTTTTCTTTTGCTTGAGGAATTAAACCTATCTATTATTTTAAGAAGTTTTTAATAGAGGCCAGCAATCTAGAAGACAACTGAAGGTTCAAAATACTTTTTAAATCATTGCAAGTTGAGTCTCGTATTTATGCCAAGAGATGCATGCTTCCAAAAGGCAAACCTTTCCCATTGATCCTGTTTCTCCTTACCCACTCACTCTGCTGTATCTGTGTTTCCCCCAGTTCTGCTCTTGTGAAATGGGGCGCTTGTAAGAAGCAATAAGGTCATTGTTTTTGTATCGATAATAAGATTTTGTGTTTGTATAAATGTCTGTCTGTCCATCCTCATGATCTGTCTGATCACCCAGCAGTAGTTACTTGCCCCCTCAGCAGTTTGTGGAAAGAGTTTCAGTAGCTAAGCTAAAATCCGGAATGAGATGGAGGTTCTGGAGGCACACAACATTCATAAATCATAGCCTTAAATACAGCCATTTTTGCCATTTTAGAAAATGTCAAAGGTGTCAACTCTGCCCAAATATACCGCTTAACAGTGACTATTTTAGTAAATTGACTTGAAATGCATTCAGCTAAGTGACAGTCAGAAGCACATAATCTAGTTCACAGGACAAATGAACAGTTTAAAGGCCAAAAATAAGCAACAAACTACAAATTCTTAGCAGCGTGTTACAATGACCATGGCTGCAGCCACAGGCCAAAACCCTAGTAGTAATGTGTTTCTTGGCTCCAAAAATAATGGCTCCAAATTTTGGAAATGTGCTAATCAAGTCAACAAACAGCTTAATCAGATTCAAACGTACAGTCAAACATCTAACTGAAAATTTACAAAACAAATAAATTAGGATTTATACAAACGCAAGTAGAAGTTCACAGCACTCCCTGCTAGTAGAATGACTTGACCCAATCAAGATAACTGCAAGAGTGCTTCTAATATAAGTATGTCAACATGTGTTGGATGTTAAGAAAAAAACAATTTTCTCATCTTTATAGAAAAAAAATAGGATTGACAGGGCGCGCAGTAGTTGGGATTGTTGCTCTACCAAAGAGCTCAAGTTCTAGTCCTAGTACCCATGTCAGGTAGCCATGCAACCAATTATAACTGCAACTCCAGGTGATCCAGTGCCCTCTTCTGGTCTCTGTTAATAGTCACACACTTGGGTGGGCACACCCTCCCCCAATACAATATACACTCACACACACACACATATGCACACACCACATACATACACACAAAAAATAAATCTTTAAAATAAAATTAAATTAAAATGTTATGGTTGACAAAGGCATTAACATATTGAGTGTTTAACCTATGTTATTCTCCCTATCACCCCAAATCCAAAGTGTTTAGTAACTAGTAACTGATAGGATGTATCTAATATTTTATTAACTGTTTTCCTAGAAATGTGAAAATGCCTAATGATTTAATATTTAAGAATATTTTAATGTAACTGGATGCAAGAATACAATGAAGCCATCCATAAATTTCACCTGTCTAAACCAGCAAGCTCACATCTTTCCTACATGGATGGGCAAACCAAGGCACACTTGAGCGACACTTATGAGCATCCTCATCAGTCAGTTAAGAAGAGCATACCAGATTTCAGTTTGTAAGGACATTTGTATATACTATTTACTTAGTTCAAGTTGCTCGTGAATTATATGGCCAGCAGATAATGTCTACCAGCAAATTACTAATATTTGAGTCATTTTCATTCAAAAGATTATAAAAGAATTGTGCATACATACCTTGCCTGATAAAATACTATCACAATAAAGAAAATGGACATACTTTGTTATTCTTTTTAAGAATAAACTTCGAACACTTTCTAACTCTGCTATATAAAAGAAGAGTCTACCCTTTTATAAAAATTAGTTTCTTTTTCTCCCTTAGTCTTAAAAATGTTAAATACCCCTTTACATATGAAAAAAAGAATCCAGAAATTTTAATATGCTGCTTGTGAGCTTTTCCTGATTATCATCAATTAACACTTCTATTGAACATAGCTATTGGGAATAATGAATTATTTTACCTATTTAAGTTGCCACTAATACTAGAAAATTAGAAAGAGATGAAGTCATAGACTGATACTCCAATTCAGCAAGGTATGTATCTAATATTATAGAAATCTGCTGAGTAAAAATAGGGTTACACTCAACCTCAAGTGACTAACAGATGAACTTGTATGAACACAACAAATTGAGTTAGAAATGAAAACAGAATGACAGAATAAAGAGCATTAGGCAATAATCAATTAAACAACACGCTTAGAAATAATCTGTAGATCAAGAGAAAATCTTCAGTGGTGCTTTGCCTATTTCTTCATTCAAGAGAAGATGCATTGAGTCCTGGGCAAGAGTGAACCAGGGTCCTGACTGATGCTTTCTTTCCTGTTACCTGAGACATCTCTCACACATTTTGAAGTAGAACCAGCATAAAGGGTCCCACAACAAGTGTCTAACAGGTACCTCTTAGCATGAGGCCTGATAATACATCCCCACCCATGTACACTAGGTGGCTCTTCTATAGAACCTTTTCACCCTTTTAGGCATCCCCAGACATTTCCCACTGAACAACAAATTGAATCATTCAGATTACAATAATTCAGTATCTTTCAAATTCTAACTGCAAAATTTTCCCCAGCCACAAAATTTTATGTGATAACTATCATTAAAGAATGAAGGGGAAAATACATGCTCAGATGTATGAAAACTTAAGGGAAAATCTCACTTAAATATCTACCCTTGACAAGTAATTAAAACATGAAGAAAATGGAGGTGAAGGAACCATGAGGTACCTGGGGGAATAAAGAAAAATGGAAGAGCCAATGATATTAACACATGTTTAATACACTCAATTTTCTCTTATGGGCTTCAGAAATCATACTTGATGATCAGAACAAAATTTATAATCCCACATGTACTCAAGAAAATGATATTTTAAAGAAAAGAAGAGTAAAAGTCCGGGAATGAAAGCAAGACATGCCCAACTAATTCAAAGTGATAAACCATAGACAATTGAAACTGATATCACATATGTGTACTAACATGCATCATGGAATATACTTGCATTAAATAAGTTTATGTGGAACACATTAGGGAATGCAGTCTTATGGGACCACTGCCCAACAGTCAGCCTACTGTTGACAAAAATAGTGTTAGTGCAACCACTAAGACACCGTACAAAGAAACACTCTAAATCACTAAGAAAATCAGGATGGAATTATAACTAGTATTCAATAATCTATATACAGAAAAGCCAGAAGATAAGAACAACAACTGAAAAAGCAAGAAGGACACAAATTTTAACATGTCAGACATATTCTGTTATATCAGTAATTATCTTAAATCCATGGTCTAACTATTTCAATTAACATATATATATATATATGTATATATATATATATGGTAAAAACAAGTTTTTGAAAAACGCTCTAATTGTGCAATTATTATTGGTACATAATAATGATTATCCAACCTATCTGATCTCTGATCCCCACCACCGGTCCTCTGGTGGAATTCCAGGCCCCTCCCAGAGATCCACCTATCATCTCAGGACCATCCTGAGTCCCTGCCTGTTGGATCTTTGACACCTTTTGCCAGGCCTGATCTTTGACCCCCATCACCAGACTCCTGCTTGAGGAGAGACCTCCTAAAGAGCTTGGACCACCCAGAGCTACAGACATGGAACTTCTGACCCACTAAGCCCACTCAGGGAGTACCATAGAGAGAGAGAGAGAGAGAGAGAGAGACCCTACCTGCACCTACTGGAAGAAGTGATGGGAAGATGGCTATACAAGAAAACACCTAGCAATAGAAAGAAAAGCATGACACCACCATAATCTAGGGACTCAACAACAAGAGCTGAACACCCCAAAGCAAATGAAGCAGAAGAGAATGATTTAAAAAATATCTTCATAAAAATGATAGAGGCCCTCAAAGACAATGTGAGAAAATCCCTTAAAGAAATGGAAGAGAAAACAAACAAAAAAAATTGGAAGAAATGAATAAATCTCTTAAAGAAAGTACGGAAAGCCAAGAAAAAAACTATTAAACAGGTGAAGGAAACAGTTCAAGACTTGAAAACTGAAATAGAGACAATAAAGAAAACACAAACTGAAAGAATGCTGGAAATAGAAAAACTGGGCAAAAAATCGGGAACTACAGACATAAGCATAACCAACAGAATACAAGAGATGGAAGAGAGAATCTCAGGTGCAGAAGATAAACTAGAGGAAATAGATTCATCAACCAAAGAAAATCCTAAATCCAACAAATCCTTAACCCAAAACATCCAGGAAATGTGGGACACCGTGAAAAGACCAAACCTAAGAATAATAGGCAAAGAGGAAGGTGAAGAGGCCCAGCTCAAAGGTGCCAAAAACATATTCAACAAAATCGTCGAGGAAAACTTTCCCAATCTGAAGAAGGACATGCCCATGAAAGTACAAGAAGCATACTGAACAACAAATAGACTAGAACAAAGAAAAAAGACCCCTTGACATATAATAATCAAAACACCTAGCATACAGAATAAAGAAAGAATATTAAGAGCAGTAAAGGAAAAAAGGCCAGGTAACATATAAAGGCAGACCTATCAAAATTACACCTGACTTCTCCATGGGAACTCTCAAGGCCAGAAGATCCTAGATAGATGTTCTACAAGTACTAAGAGTCCACGGATGCCAGCCCAGGCTACTATAACCAGCAAAACTCTCAATCACTATGGATGGAGAAAACAAGATATTAATGACAAAGCCAGATTTTCACAATACCTATCTACAAATCCAGCCTTACAGAAAGTTCTGGAAAGAAACCTCCAACCCAAGAAAGTTAACTATGCTCACAAAGACAAAGAAAATAGATAATCCCACTTCACCAGAGCCCAAGGGTAAAACAGGGCAAATACATTCACAGTACCACCACCACCAACAAATCTAAAACAAACAAGCATTAACAATCAATGGTCCTTACCTTCCCTCAACATTAATGGTCTTAACTCGCCTATAAAAAAAACACAGGCTAACAGAATGGATACGAAGACAGAATCCATCTTTCTTCTGCATATAAGAAACACACCTAAGCTTCAAAGACATTACCTCAAGATAAAGGGTTGGGAAAAGATCTTCCAATCAAATGGACCCAAGAAGCAAGCTATCCTAATATCTAACAAGTTAGACATCAGACCAAAATCAATCAGAAAAAGATGAAGACAGTCATTTCATATTCATCACAGGAGGAATCCATCAGAACAAAGTTTCAATTCTGAGCATCTCTGCCCAAACTACAAAGGCACCCACATTTGTAAACAAAACACTACTAAAACTCAAAGCACACATAAAACCTCACACACTTATAGTGGGATACTTCAACACCCCACTCTCACTATCAGACAGGACCACTAGTCAGAACCTTAACAAAGAAACAATACAACTAGCAGATGTTTTGTCTCATTGGGTTTAACAGACATCTATAGATCATCCCATCCAAACACAAAATAATATATCTTCTTCTCTGCTCCACATGGGTCCTTCTCTAAAATCAAACACATACTAGGCGACATAACAAACCTCAATGGATTAAAAAAAATTTTTGGAATAGTCTCCTGTATCTTATCAGACTACCATGTTTTAAAGTTGGGTTTCAACAACAACACAAATCACAGAAACCCTACAAACTAATGGAAACTGAACAATGCTCAATTACACCATACCTGGGTCAAAGAAGAAATAAAGAAAGAAATTAAGGACTTCCTAAAATTCAATGAGAATGAAGATGTAACATACCCAAACTTATGCAACACCTTGAAAGCAGTGCTATGAGGGAAATTCATTGCATTAAGTGCCCATATGAAGAAAATGGAGGATAGTCACATTAGAGAAATAACAGCACAACTGAAAGCCTTAGAACAAAAAGAAACAAACTCATCCCAGAGGAGTAGATGCCAGGAATTAATCAGTTTGAAGGCTGAAATCAATAAAGTAGGAACCAGAACAACAACACAAAAAAATCAGTGCAACAAAGAGTTAGTTTTTCAAGAAAATCATCAAGATAGACAAACCTTTATCCAAACTGACCAAAAAGTAGAGAAAGAGCATGCAAAATAACAAAATCAGAAAAAAAAAGGGGGACATACCAATGGATACTGAGGAAATCCAGACAATTTTCAGGTCATACTTTGAAATCCTGTACTCCACGGAATTTGACAATTCAAAGGAAATGGGAAAATTTCTGGATAATTATCACTTACCAAAATTAAATCAAGAACAAACATCTTAAATAGACCTACTACTCCTAATGAAATAGAATCAGTCATCAAAAACCTTCCAACCAAAAACAGTCCAGGGCCAGATGGTTTCAGTGCAAAATTCTACCAGAAATTCAAGGAAGAGCTAATACCAATACTCCTCAAATTGTTCCATACAATAGAAACAGAATGTGCATTAGCAAAATCTTTTTACAAGGCCACAATCACCTTGGTACCCAAGCCACTCAAAGATACAACTAAGAAAGAAAACTACAAACCAATATCCCTCATGAACATTGATGCAAAAATACTAAATAAAATCCTAGGAAACCGAATCCAAGAATACATCAGAGAAATCATCCACCATGTCCAAGTAGGCTTCATCCCTGGGTTGCAGGGATGGTTTAACATATGAAAATCTATCAACATGATCCACCATATAAACAAACTGAAAAAGAAAAACCACATGATCATCTCCCTAGATGCTGAAAATGCCTTTAACAAAATCCAACACCCTTTCATGATAAAGGTCTTAGAGAGAGCAGGGATAAAAGGAACATAGCTAAAGGAATAAGACAACAAAAGGAGATCAAGGGGATACAAATTGGAGAGGAAGAAGTCAAACTTTTACTATTTGCAGATGATATGACCCAAAAAACCCTACTAGGGAACTCCTACAGCTGATAAACACCTTCAGCAAACTAGCAGGACACAAGAAAAAAAAAAAAAAAAAAAAAAAAAAAAAAAAACCACACTAGCCCTACTTTATTCAGACAACAAAGGGTCTGAGAAAGAAATCAGAGAAATATCACCCTTTGCAATAGCCACAAATAACAACATAAAGTATCTTGGGGTAAAATACCTATATAATAAGAATTTTGTGTTTTTAAAGAAAGAAATTAAAGATGATACCAGAAAATGTAAAGCTATCCCATGCTCTTGGATAGGTAAGATAAACATAGTAAATATGGCAATCTTGCCAAAAGCAATCTACAGATTCAATGCAATCACATTAAAATCCCAGCACAATCCTTCACTGACCTTGAAAGGATAATAATCAACTTTATATGGAAAAACAAAAGACCCAGGATAGCCACAACCACCCTGTAAAATATAGGAACTTCAGGAGCCATCACCATTCCCGACTTTAAGCTCTACTACAGAGCTATAGTCCTGAAAACAGCCTGGTATTAGAACAAAAATAGACAAGTACACCAATGGAATGTAATCGAAAATCCTGATATTAATCCACACACCTACGAATACCTGATTTTTGACAAAACAGCTAAAAATATACAATGGAAGGAGGAAAGCATCTTCAACAAATGGTGCTGGCACAATTGGTTGATGGTGTGTAGACTGCAGATAGACCTATGTCTTTTGCCATGCACAAAACTCAAGTCCAAATGGATCAAAAACCTCAACATAAATCCAGCCACACTGAACCTCTTAGAAGATGAAGTGGGAGGTACCCTCTAACAAATTGGTACAAGAGACTGCTTCCTAAACATAGCTCCAGTAGCACAGACACTGGGATCGACAATTAATAAACGGGACCTCCTTAAACTTAGAAGCTTCTTTAAGGCAAAGGACACAGTTAACAATACCAAATGGCAGTCCACAAACTGGGAAAAGATCTTCACCAATCCAACATCTGACAGAAGGCTGATCTCCAAAACATACAAAGAACTCATGAAACTAGTCACCAAAACACCAAATAACTCTATTAAAAATGGGGTACAGGACTGAATAGCGAACTCTTAATAGAGGAAACAAGAAGGCTGAAAGACACTTAAGTGCTCAACATCCTTAGCTATCAGGGAAATGCAAATCAAAACAACTTTGAGATACCATCTTACTCCTGCCAGAATGGGAGAATGACAACTTATGCTGGAGAGGATATAGACAAAGGGCAACACTCCTCCACTGCTGGTGGGAGTGCAAACTTGTACAGCCATTTTGGAGATCAGTGTGTCAGTTCCTCAGGAAAATGGGAATCAATCTACCATAGGACCTGGCACTCCCCCCTCTTAAGCATATACCCAATTGATACACATTCATGCAACAAAGACATGTGCTCAACTATGTTCATAGCAGCATTATTTGTAATAGCAAGAACCTGGAAGCAACCTAGATGTCCCTCAACTGAAGAATGGATAAAGAAGATGTGGCACATATACACAACTGAATACTACTCAGCAGGGGGTTGGGGGGTAATGGAATCTTGAAATTCCCAGTCAAGTGGATGGAACTTAAAGAAACCATCCTGAATGAGGTAACCCAGTCACAAAAATAGAGACATGGTATGTGCTCGTTCATATATGGATTTTAGACATAGAGCAAAGGGTCAGTCACCAGCCTATAATTCCCACCACCAGAGAAACTAGGATACAAGGAGGATTCTAAGAGATTCATATAAGGTCCCTCACAGAAGGGGGAAGGGACAAGATTTCCAGGGCATATGGGAAGTGGGGGGAGCAGTGAGTGGAGAGGGAACTAGGAGAAAGAGAAAGGGAAGAGAGGAAAGCATATAGGACTAGAAAGATTGAGTCAGGGGAAGAATAGATGAAAGGAAAGAGAGAGAGAGAGAGAGAGAAAGAAGCCATAAAAGAGGGACTGAACCTAGAGAAATGTCCAGAGACCTACAAGACTGACCCCAACTAACAATTTGAGCAACAGTGGAAAGGCTACCATAAATGCCCTTCCCTGATCAACAGCTAACCTATCCACCACCATAGAGCCCTCATCTAGTAGCTGATGGAGAGCAACACCTTACATGTGGAGTGGGGGGAGGGTATGAGAGGGGAGAGTAATCGGGGGGGGGGGCATGAGAATGTGGGAAAGAGGAAAAAATGGAGGGAGGGAGGGGGATGGAACAGGGATCGATATGTAAAATTAAAAGAAAAAAAAAAGGAAAAAAAGAATAGTATTATCAAAACTATAAGTGATAATTTAGTCCCGCCTCACCCTATTTTTGCTTTGTAATAGTTGATGATCCACTATTTGTCCATAAATTCTTGCGATTGTAACATCTTATTGGTACATTAATAATTTAGCTATTATATATATTCTTTATGTGTAATGATCTCTTTTTACTCTGAATTCTCTTTTTACCTTACATCAATCTAGTCAATACTGTATAATTATTACATAGATAATACAGTACTTAGGTATAGGCTTCACAAAACTTTTGGACTCAAAATTACTAAATGTGTGATTTACTTATTTAAACACATCATACTGAACTAAAAAATAAAATGGAAAACCATACCCAATATGATAAGACCATACCTCCCCCTGACTAGATTATAAATCTAATGGAAGTCCACCAACACTGAAAGGACACCAGCCCACTTGAGCTTGTAGCTCTGCAGTTCTTGCCCTTTTACTCAGTTCCTTCTGTCTTGCCAAAATTTGTTAGATTACATTCCTGAAGCTAACCCCAAGCTCTATTTCTTTATGTGGCCAATCCCTAGTCCCAAGGCTGACTACTAATTTCCAGCTATCAAAATATTGAAATCCAACAATCAAAAACTCCCTTTGGATCACCCAATTAACATGCCTGATTAAAATTAAACACCTCATCCTAAAGGCTGTCATTTTCCTATGTGTCATGCAGGTTCCTCCCTTTCCAAAGGCAGTCCTTTTACCCTCTGAGCAATGCCCCTGTCCCCTTTCCCTTGTTCCCTTCCTCTTCTCCCTCATCCTCTATCTCCTGTCTTTGTCTCTTATTTCCAGCCCTCTGTCCCTCTGGGGCAAATAAATCTCGTTTGTGCTGATAACTTTATCTGAGAAGTTGGTCTTGGGAGTTGTGAGCTGATACTTTTCCTTTCACAAGGTAATTTACTTTTGGTGTGGAAAACATAAGATTCTTCTAAAATTCATATGGAAAGGCACGGGCCTTAAATAAGTCGACATCTTCTCAACAAAGAAACATAAATGAGAGAAATCACCATCTGAGCTATCAAGCTCTATTACACAGCTGTGGCAATCAGGACTGTGGAGTTAGCAGAGTGAGAGGCAGGTCATGAAATTAATGAGAAATACAGAAGTAAGTCTGCAGAACTGTGCCCAACTGCTGCTGCTGTTGTTGTTATTTTGTTGTTTTGGTTTTATTTTATTTTATTTTATTTTGACAGTTTAAGTTGTAGTTTACTTAGCAAAGTAAAACAAACATTCTAAAAAGAGTTTAGTGAGAATTGCCCAAAGTGTGGTGCTGTAAGAATAGTTCTGCATTTTGAGTTTTATTTTTTATGATAATTTTTTTATTTAAATTTGAAACAAGCTTGTTTACATGTCAATCCCAGTTCCTGCACCTTCCAGTCCTCCCCTGTTCCCCCAACAAACCCCCATCCCATCCCCTTTCTGCTCCCCAGGGAGGGTGAGGCCTTCTATGGGGAGTCTTCAGAGTCTGCCATATCATTTGGAGCAGGACCCAGGCCCTCCCCAATGTGTCTAGGCTGAGGGACTATCTCTATGTGTGGAATGGGCTCCCAAAGTCCATTCGTATTCTAGGGATAAATATTGATACATTATTTTTTTTATTCTTTTTATTTTTTTAGTTTTTTTCCTTATTTTAACAACTGCTGATTTTTAAGACATGCATCAGGAAAATCTGCTATTCTCATGGGGAAAGAACTGAGCTAAGCTTAGCTCAGTTCTTTCCCCATGAGAATATATATATATATATATATATATATATATATATATATATATGCGCACATATTTAAAAACCCTCAAAATCTATTTGCACTTTAAGACAGAAAATTCTCTTATAAGATAGAAAAAATAACTAAAATGTTATTTGACTTGACATCCAAAATAGGAACCATAAAAGGGGAAACTAATAAATTGGAAATTTAAAAATTCTATGGTGAAATGAAAGGTTGAAACAGGAGGATAACCTGAAGCTGAGGGGCCAGCTAGCCTGCAGCTCATAGTAGGAAGCAAGAGTCCCTGTCTCGAATAAGGCAAAGGCAAGGGCTACACCTGAAGTTGGTCGGTCTCTGGCTTCTATAGGCCAGCTGTGCCATATGCATGCCAACATTCCTACACAGAGACACTAGATAGACAAGTAGATACATAGAAAGGTAATGATCCCTGTACTCATGTGAAGTCTCACAACCCCTCAATCTTTCACTCATCAATTTTGGAAGAACGGACCTGGTCAAAGGAGATGCCACCTTTTGTGGGCTTGCAGGAAGAGCCTGAACTAAAAGCCAGTGAAACAAACCATAGCAAATGTGAGGCCCGCCCAACTGGCAGTCACTTTGTCATGACTCAAAGGCAGATCCTCCTCAGCCAGTCTTAGTTTCATTCATCATGACTCTTATGTTAGCAAAAGTAGACTGAAACTGCATTTCCTCCCTACAGCTCCTTATTTTAACTCTCTTCTGTGTTCAGCTATCAGCACCCCTGGGAACCTCAGATTAAATAGTGAGGACAGAGATAAGTGGGTCTGATCAAAGCACAGTGGTAACTTGCCCTGTCTAAACCACTGCTCCTGAGGCTGTTTCAGAGGGCTCTCATTTTCTTACACTGATAGGTCCACCTCAGTGGCTAGCCTTTAGCCAAGAACCATAGTCTTGTGATCTATTGCCATTTTTGACTGGTATGCTAGCATTTTAGGCATTTGTGTAATTCTGAGGCACAGACTAAATGAGAGGAATTGACCAAAGACAAATGAGAGTATATCTTTATGAATGGTTATTGAATATATATCTATATATATCATATATCATATATTTTCACAGTGAGTACCCTCACCTGAAAAGATTAAGGAACATATATATCACACACATATTCATAAAACAGATTCAGGGAGCAGAGTGAAGAGAAGTAAAATTTTATCCCTTCTGTAAAGAGTGCTCTTAGAAAAATACATATCCTGGTAAATGTATACAAATACATTGTGCCATATAGCAAACCTTCTTCGGTAAGTGGCAGGTACCAAAAGCAATACTAGCTTTTTCACACTGCCCACAAATACACTCTACCATTCTCACAATGACACAATTGCCTGGCATTCCATCTCTCAGAACATAACCCTGTTGTTTAATGATGCATGGCTGTGCTTTCAAAACTGAGTCCCTTCATCATTCCTGAAATACAGATAATCTGAGGAGTGTTGAAATGGACTATGGCCATGCACAAGAAAACAATGTCAAAGCAGTATGATTGACAGTCTAGCCATCAGCCCTTGTGTTCCTTTACTGGACTGTTTGATCAACAGGGAGGATGCATGAGGCCTCACAAAACACTAAGCATAGGAACAGTCCTGGAATCTCAAGCTGTAGTGAGCCATGGCTCTAACTGACTGTTAATTGGAAACACACACTATGTACTCATGTCCTACAGTATAGGAGCAAACATGTATCTGCATCTTTTCCTCCATCCTTATTTTTGATCATTTGCATGTGACACATCTGTTTTTATTGCCACTTCTACTTACAATGAAGCACAGGGAGGAGGGAGGGGGTTCAAAGGTAGCTTCCCTACAACGTTTTGACTCCTGGAACAGCAGCAGACTAGTGAGTGCTGCTCTCCAAAGGAAAGAATACAGCATTTCCTGCTGGAAATGGTTTAAACCATTCTCATCTCTTTGCCCCTCACATCTTTCTGGCATGCCCCCTTCCCTCCTCTCTTGGCATTAACTGCTTTTCCACCTCCTTTACATCTGTGGGAGCACTTCCTGTATGGGTGTCAGGATCTGTGGAGAGGTCAGAGGCTGCCCTGCAGAGGAAATGACAAACTGTGAAATGGGAAAGAGAAATTCCTTCCACATGTTCTCTCCTTCCAGGAGCAGTGAGAGGCTGTCAGCCAGCATCACTGTGGGCACAGGCAGGACTCTGCACTGCAGTCCTGTCAAAACCAATCTACCGACTTGCATGGCTGCTTCTTGCCTTCTCAGCACCAACAGGTTTCAGACATGACTTTGAGATGGAAGTGGATCAAAGAAAATAAAATGTTGTAATGGACTGTGAAGGATGGTGAAGAGCCCCAGAAAGTAATCCCAAGAGGACAACAAATGACAATAATTTGTTGTTGTTGTTGTTGTTGTTGTTGTTGAAATCCACTAATGGTAGGAGTTACTTCAGCTCCAAAAAACACTGAGAAGAATTTTCTCAACTAAGCCTGTTTGGACAGTTCAATGCTACAGCTACCAGAAAGCTTGTTCTGTTTGTAAATAAAACTAAAAGGTGACAACCTCAATACTTAAAGGAAAGCAAGAGGAGGAGAATGAAATAAAAGGCCAGAGGACATGGAGTTAAGAAGAAGAGTTTATCAATTGTTGATTTTTTTTTTGAAAGGATCTAAATTAAAGAAATTTTAAGATTTTCTGTGACTCATTGTATTTTATGCATTTCTGTATAGTAAGTAAGGGCATTTTAAAATGCAGGTAATTAGCTCTTTGTGCAGATTAATCACTTTGAATCATACTGTGGTTCCCTGAGGCTCAGTTTTGGACTCAGATTAAGGATTCAGATCTATTAATGCTATCTGAAAACAAACAAACAAACAAACAAAAATCCTACAGACCAAATGCCACAGAGTCTACCATTTACTTTAAAGTTTCAACAAATAGGATTCTTAGTCATTCAAAAAACTTCAAATTATGGCTATCTTGTGTAGAAATGGTTATGTTTGTCTGTAACCTGGAACCATCTCAGAGAGTTTGTCCCTAAACTCAGCTCCAAATGACACCAGCAAAATCCTGTTGACTGTTTTCAAGTTCCAGATTCATGATTTTAGGATTTTTTCACAGAAATGGGGTAACGGTTAACAAATTATTGTATGTACATATGTATTAATATGTATGCAATATATATATATACACGTCTACATCATATGCATATACACATACATATGCATATATGTGATCCAGGTAGCTAAGAATGTCTTAGAGAAGTTCTAGGAGACTGAGACAAGAAGATCATCAATTTGAGGCCAGCCCAAAGCACATAGTGAGACTATAACTTGAAGAAACAAGAATAACAATAATAAATGATAAATGTATAAGGAAAGAGTTGCTTTCCTAATCTAAGTTCAACAGGAATTTGGGGCTGGGACTTTTGCAATGTAACATGGTGATCTAGTTCAAACTGGCTACAGAAACTTGACCCCAACACTCACAAGCTGTCTCTCATCACAAGGAAGACAGGTAAAACTGGTAACTCTCCTGATGTAGCTCTCATGTCCTTGTTTCAGATAAAGGATGACCATCCCAACAGGAAGTGTCCCCACTGAGATTCTACTTCTCATACTACTAGTCTTATTTGACCTGTGTGTTCTCTCACTGTCTTACATTGAACAGACACACTAGGCACAATCCTCCCACAAAGCTACTTAGAGAATTCCTAAAACAAGGGGGAATAAAAGGAAGAAAAGAAGGAAGAAAGTGAAGGAAAGGAATATTATCGCTTTTAAATGAAAGAATAAACATATAACTAATTGATTTTTTTTTTAAGTTTCGAGTATTATAATAAACCACTGACCAAAAAAAAACTTAAAAACTTAAAAAATAATTGCCAGGTTCGTTTCTAGGGCTACACCAAAGAGGAGTAAGTCATTGGGAATGAACAGAGATGTTGAGGAAACTAAACTAATTTCTGTAGTCATAGCATAGAGAACTTTAGTAAACACTAAAAATTCAGTCAATTGATTTTTGGCCAGTATGCAAAGACAACTCAACCTTATAACAAATCGATCCACAAAAGGATGTTAGAGGTAGTCTTGCCTGCACACAGAAGCATCTTAAGCATAATCTTAACCCTGTGCCTAATTCAAAACCAAACTTCAAATAGATCATCCACCTAAACTTTCAGAAGGAAACCGAAAGTCTTGTGAACTGAAGTAAGGCGACATTTGAAGCAGTGACATGAAAAGCCCAGTCTACTTTGCCTGATAGACAGGACTTAATCAAAATCCAGGAGGCTCACTCTATGAAAGACAGGTCTAAGAAACCAAAAAGGTCAAAGGCAGGTGAGGAGGAAATATTTGCAACTAGCATATTCCTGACAGAACTTGTAAGAAAAACTCAGCATAAAGAAAACTAAAAGCATAATTAAAAACTGCCAACAAGAGCCAGAGATGCCACACAATGGGTAGACTGTTTGCCTAGCAAACATGATGACTTAAAGTCAACCCAAGATACCATTTAATCCCAGTGTGGGTGTACTCAGAAGGTAAGGCAGGAAAATCAGAAGCTGAAGGTCATCTTCAGTTGCATAGTGAGTCCAAGATGAGGCTGACCAGCTTCACCACACTCGGTTTCAAAACAAACAAGCAAATAAGGACTGGTATGCCTGAACAAGTACACATGGAGATGTTTAGGGATGTCAGCACTCAAGAAATAAAAAAAAAAAAAATGGAAATCACAAGATGATGTGATAGTCAAATTAGGATGAGTTCTCAGAAAAATGGGAACATGGTGTGGGTGAGGATGCTGGGCAACTGAAGCTGCTGTGTAGTTGGTGCAGATGCAGGAAAGTATGGACATTCTGGAAGAAAGGGAGGTCCATACAGAGTTAAATAGACATGTGCTATTTCCCAGTGGTTCTACTGTAGTCAGTAGAAAACTAAGATTTTCAACAATTTTTTGTTTCTGACTCCATATTTCCTTGCTTACTCCTAGAATGCCATTATCAAATGAAAATAAGTCTTATCTCCTTCTTAGATATGTTAGTCAACAGTTACCTAACAAATGAATTAATTTATTCATTTAGCAAGTCTTTAATTGAACAATTGCTTTGTGCCAGGGACAGCATAGACCCCGTAGACTTAGTCAATTCTCATGAGGTTGGTCATCCAAACATGCAAATGAATACCTATCTTTAATGAAGAGAAAGGACACTGGGGTCAGTCAGCACTGAGTTGGGCTTCTTAAAGAAAAAAATTTAAAGCTAGTTGGCAAGGAGTCTTCATGATACCATAAAATTAAAGAATAACCAAAGATCAAACCCTCTCCCCTATATCAAGGAAAAAAAGAAACTCAGGATTATCAATAGCTTCCTATCAGACATCTGCTTAGTTTTGTTTTGTTTTTGAGACAGGTTTTATGTAACTCAGGCTGGCCTCAACCTTGCTATGTAACCAAAACTGGCTTTGAGTTCCTGATCCACCTGTCTCTTCCTCCTTCATGTGAGATTATAGATATGTACTACCATGCCCCAGAAACCTTCCATCTTTCTTGATTTGGAGTCCAAAGACTTTTTTTAACAGTAACAATGTCAAGGAGATGACCCTAGAGACTTGGAGTCATCAGGTGTGAGCAGAGTCTAGGTGTCAATGTGTATTAACAGCTCTACAGGAGACTAATGTGTGGACACAATTTATTGTTCCATTAATTTTATTTAACTGTAGTGTAGGAAATATATATTTGGTATTACTCAATTTTTACATGATTTAATGCTCAACAAGGCTGCTTTTTGACTTTGACAATGCCTCCTATTCTAGCCATGTTGGGTGGTCTCTTATTATACTGAAAGTCTATGTACTATCAGCTGCTTGTCTTCTGCAATGGGGGGTACACCATGAAGTACCAGTGCTCCTGGACTAATGATGGTGTCATGCACTGAGAAATCCAGCTGAAGTTAAACATATCCTGTAAAAGGGAATTTAAAAGGCCTAGAGTATGGTAGTTTTTCCTCATAACCATGAGACTGACTTCTCCTCTGACTCCATGCTGTTGTCCACTGTTAGGAGAAAGAGTCATGCTTTCCATCACTAGCCTGGGAAAACATCAATTTAGTACTAGGCAGACAATTTCTATTGAATGCTTAATGTTTCTATAGCACTGTAGAATGGAAAAATCCTAATTCTGGTCTTCAGATGTCAAAGACTCTATTATAATCAACAATGGTTCTTTGTTTCCTCTTCTAGTTGATATAATTTATAAGAATTGACAGGGAAGTGTTAGGAGGAAAAGAGAGAGAGAGAGAGAGAGAGAGAGAGAGAGAGAGAGAGAGAGAGGTCTAATATAATATCTATACCCTAAAATCAGTTTTCTTCTACAGTATGGAACCAATCCAGAGAGAGCACAAATATGACTCACTGACTACACATATTTCTTACAATCATTCTATCATCTTGCAACTACATAGCTATTTAGACACTTACACTTATTTCTTCTGTGGGTTTGGATTCTTCCCAAGAAGTTTTGTTATTTGTTTATGTAAAAGATGCTGGGAGAGCCCATCCCACCCACTAGCCATGCAGACATACATGCTTGTATTATAATGGAGCAGATGGGCTCAAGTAAACCTCTGGAGATCAAGAAGTGGACACTTTTGGCTAACAACTCCACTGCATATAGCAGTGTGGTTTGTTCATCATGGCTGCACAACAGAATGCTCCTGAATGCAGAATAAAATAGCATCCCCAGAACTTGCCAGGAACCACTGTTCTTGCAAGATAGCCATATGCAAAACAAAGTTGTCAAACACAGTCACCATTTCTCTAGCAATTATCCTTAAAAGTAAACAACTTGAAAGGTGGCGATCATAAAATTTATATCATAGATATTTTCTTCCAGCCTTTCCTAAACATTTCCTGCTCCCAGGTATCCGTGTGGTAAGAAGTTGATCACGGTTGAAAATATCAGCTATAGACTAAGTGCAAAATCCTCTTGGGAAAGACTGAGTACACTTTTGAGGGAACATGAGAACTTCCTCTGTATGACTTGGGGACAGTAGAGCAGATTTGACAGACTGCATATGAAGCCTATGGAGGTAGGGCAACTTGGAGAAGATCATGAGCACATTTTTCAGGTAGGGACTTTACAGCCACGAGCATACCACGTGGCCACAACTTCCTCACACTCCTTCCTTTAGTTGTAAATATCCAGAAAGTCATCAAGGCAGGGTTTAATAAACTTTTAATTTGAAATGAATTACCATGCCACATGTGATTGTTTACCCATTATTAAATCTCTTAACAACACATCAGTGGCAAAAAAAAAAAAAAATACAGTGTACTGTATCACAGCCCTGGTATAATAGAAGACAAGCCCATGGGAGATATTAACCACTAACCACTAATAATAAGCTTAGGAGCTTTCAAGAAAGAAAGAAATAAAAATAAAAGTAAGCAATAAAGGAGACATGTCCTAGGAAAAAATTTCCGTGTCTGGTTTTGTATAAATCTGTTTGAGACAGAAGGAGACAGCCCCTCTTCTGTCTTTGAACATGACATTAGTCTCTCAGCTCAAAACAAAGCAAAATAATAATCAGGTTTTCCTAACGCAAAGCATAAGAAATTCTCCCTATTTATACATCCTGTATTTGCTCACTAAATGTGTTGGCATTCTTCTTTTCCAAGGTTCACCTGTCCTCTTTGAGGACAGCTGGAGAAAATGCACTAAAATACAAGTTTATAGCATGGTGTGGTCCATCTAGGGAATGTAGCCACATTGCCTCAGGAAAGATGAGAAAGCAAGAAGGATCTGGTGAAAAATGATCCAAAAGTAATTACTTCTAATCTACTCAGTATTCTAAAAGTAGATAAAAATATCAGTGTCACGAAATATCATTAGTAAAGTCAGACCCACTGTGTTAAAAGTTAAGACTGTGTTACACTAAAAAGACAAAGAAAGAAAGAAAGGAAGAAAGAAAAAAGAAAAAGAAAAGAAATCCACTTTACAAGCGTACACATTTTACAGTATTCAATGACTTCAGAGTTGACCTTTGAACCTGATATTTAAGCAAAATCAATGCCATGCTTTCTCTTCTTTTTGGTCCAATGGTGTCACAATCATTCTCTTTCTATTTCTCCAAGCATTGGGAGGAGCTCTGACAGTGTCTCTCTTTTAAAAATCTTAGACTGCCAGTGTCTCTGAATTTCCTGTGGCTCCACTAGAGTTGCTAAAGCTGCGAAGCAAAGGCTTTGTTTCCGACAGCTCTGGGGGTAGGTGGTTCAAAAGGCTATGTCTAGTGAATGTTTTCAGGTTAGCTGGATTCTCAAGGGGAAAGTACTTGCCACAGAAGCATAAAGCCCTTCAGCTGATTCCCCAGGGTCCATATTAAAAAGAAAGCTAGACACGGTGGCAGGTGTCTATCATCTCAGTGCTGATGGAAGCAGAGTGAGTGCGAAGGAACTCAGAGCTCACTGATAACCAGCCAGTCTAAGTGCAATCAGGGAGAGACTCTGCCTCAAAAATTAAGGTGGAAGCCAGGCAGTGGTGGTACACACCTTTAATCCCAGTATTCAGAAAGCAGAGGCAGGCAGATCTCTGTGAGTTCCAGGACATCCAGGACTGTTACACAGAGAAACCCTATCTTGAGAAACAACAACAATAATAATTATAATGGGGAAAGTCATCAGTGAAGATACCCAGTGTTTATTTCTGACCTCTATAACACACACATGCACACACACACACACACACACACACACACACACACACACACGTATAACCTCCCACATACATGTCTGCAAACACACACATACATACATGCATACACACACATCCATACACACATGCAAATCTATATATGCATGCACATATGTATGCACATACATACATACATGCACAAATACACACACAGAGGAAGAAGGAGGACATGGAAGATTAGGAGGGTAAAATAAAAAGAACTTATATAAAAGAAATAGAGCAAAAATAGAATTGCCAAAGTAGAGGATGGACTATTAATAAGTGTCATGTTATTTTCTTTACCATGTAATTAAACCATTTGATAATTTCAAAGAAAATGCTCACTATAGAGTTTCCCACTGGTAATTAGTATGAGTGCCACTCCTTGCCATGATACGGTGACTGCTAGTACTGCAATATCGGCCACTCCATCACACCTTGGTGGGTAGACAAACATTATGTACTGTGAGAGTATCAATCCATTTACAGAAACCCACAACTAAAACCTTTGGTAAAGGTAATAACATTTTACTACAAACAAATAGTTTCAAAAGTGGCTCTTCTGAAAATTCACTGTTTCCAAAACCTGATATAACCAGTGTTTGATACAACCAATCTTCAAACACAAAGCTCCACAGCATAAACTATACCACTTGTGAACTTTGCCCTGAGAATATTTTATCATTTGTACTTACATTTTTTATTACTATTCCCAAAAACATACGCAAAAACGTTGAAATTGTAGACAGAAGATCCAAAAGAAGCCAAATAACCCTACACTTTCAAAATGCACTGAAAAAAAATAGTCTATAAACAATGGGGTCATGGAGAATAGAATGTGTTTCCAGGAAGTACTTTTATGCTTATTTGCATAATAGACAATGAAATGTGAAAACTAATATGCTTGGTGTTGGTTATAGTCTCTCTACGTGGCTTAGTCTAGAAAATGCATCCTTAGAAAATAAATACCTCTTAATTAGTTTCATTTAGTATGACACAGTTCAGAACACTGTATTGGAATGCTGAAGAAAGTAAGTCAACCAACCCTGAGAAGAACTGATGGAGCTGTCCATTGCAGCATGAATGTTTCCCGGGGCTTCTCTCTTTGAAGGGCCAGCTGTATTATCCAAATCAAATTCTGTGTTCTCTGCTTCTGCCATTAAGCACACAGGATGTTCAGGAGAAAGCTGCCTGCGGCTCTCATGGCTTTTTTGATCATCCAAATGCAAAGGAGTTTTAATTACCTATTAAGAGATGAATCAGTTAATGGAAACGGCTGCAAATATTACCTATGTAGTTAGATTTCTTCTGGAACAATGGAGGGGGGTTGAGATATCTAAAAGGACAATTCAGTTTTCCAAATTCTGAAATATTTTGTCTGGTTAAATTATAAAGGATGAACAAGCTCCACAATCACTTTAGATATTGTCATTGCTTTATATGTTTAATTTATTATTTTTAATGTCCTGTAAGAAAACACAGTATGAGTAAACTTCACGCTGGGATGAAACTAGCAAGTATTTATTTGGCTTTTGTTATCCCCAAGAAACAATACTTTAAGTCAAAAGAAACATGACAAGTGTATAGAACGTAATAGTGAACAGGTGCATGACCACTGTTCACTTTTTCGCCATGTGTTTAAGATAGTGAAGTACTCAGCAGAAAAAGAGAAAGCTGAGGACCCGGAAGGAGAACTTCCTTGGGAAGAGGTTTCAGCCTTCCTTGCTTGCACAATCTCCCCTCTCCAGCCCTTGCACACATTCGATGGAACTAAATTAGAACCATTGGCCAGCCTTCTTCTAAGGGCTCCAGACAGTGACCCTAATGACATGTGACCACAATACAAGTCAGGGTGAGGTGGTGAGGACATGAGCTCTTGATTTTTTTCTGGCTGGTTTCTTAGCAATTTCTTCTCACCCACCCACCCTGCAGGAAGGAAGGATTTCCCTGCATTCTTTAATCTCCCCTAAGCTTAAATCATAAAAACATCTTCTCTCCCATCATCTTTGTTGAGCTTTATGCCATTTGCTATATGTTTTATAGATCACCGATTTCCATATGGCTGGTTGGTGAGTTGACGGTAGGTGGGTGTGTGCCTGCCTGTGGAAACCAGAGGTTGACATTGTTCATCTTCCACAGTCACTCTCTACTTAAGTTTCTGAGACAGGACCACTTACAGAACCTGGAGATGACAAGAAAGGCTGGCAGGTGGGCTGCAAGAATCCCCTGTCTTTGACCCCACCTCCCATAGTGTCGGGGTTTACATATGCTGCCCTTTCTAGTGACTTTTGGGGGGTGGGGGAGTTGGTTTCGGGTATGGTCTGGTTTTGTGCTAGGGATCCAAACTTAGGTCCTCATGTTTGCAAGGCAAGTACTTTACTAACTGAGCCATCTCCTTGGCCCTAATCATAACATTTTGCACTGGAGAAAACTCATACTGGAAAAATTAAAATATTACAGAAGTTTATGTAAAAAAAACAGTTTTGTATAAGGATTTTTTTTTTTGTTTTCATCTTTATGACAAAGTGTCTTCATCCCCACTTATTTTTCCTCTCAATCAGAAAAATCTTATACCTTGTGCTGTGTCACTATTCTTGTAAGTCCCCAACTAGAGATGCAAAGGGCAACAGTTGCTAACATTGTCTAATACATAACAGAACTGGTGATTAATTACATCTATGTGTGATACATAGTGGCCAGACAAGCTCTATGAGTAACAGCATTACTTTTTTCCCCCATTATGTTTTATTTAGTGAAAAAGGAGGAAAAAAAAAAATATTGGTCTTTAAACACAAGTCGATTGTGCTCCAGCCAAATTATTTTAATATAGTTTAATAAGCAACTTTTTGTCTTTGTAGATTTGAAGTCTTGATTTACTCTCAACTTAAATAATCTTCATGATTAATACCAGGACTGTATAAATTGTCTTTTATGAATTCAGTGCCAACTTTCCAGGCATAATTTATAGAATACTGAGCTGTAAGTACCAGTTAATGAGAAAATTAAGGGCTGGGTATAGTATATACCTGGTATATGTGAGCCTTGTGTTCCACCCCAAGCGTGTACAGTGAGATGCAAAGGAAAGGAAAAATAAGGAGAAGCAGTTAAAAGTTCAGGCACCATGGGTGAGGAGATGGTGGTTGAGGTTCCTGGGTTCATATCCACAGTGCACAATAAAGTCATGTAGAGCAGCCTGCAATACTAGCAATGGCTGAAGCAGAATAGGAGGCAGAAAAAGGTGGGCCGTAAGGGCTCATTGCCAGCTAGTGAAAAGAGCAAGCTCTGGGTCTTACTGAGATATCATGTCACATAAGACAGAGAGTACTATAGGAAATACCCGAACTCAAATGTAAGGATGTGTGCATGTGTGAGCGCATGTATACACACATACATGCAGACACATACGCACACACACATGCACACATGCAGATGCCTTTCATATTGACTATAATATAATTTATTTTCTTTTGTAATTGTATTTTAATTTTCAGTTTATTTTGACTCATGGTATTATGTTTAAGACTACATTGTATAGTTGTTTTGTTATGGGTTTTGTAGTTATTTACACTCTGGTATTATTCTTCCATTTCAGGCTTGCATGCATCACTGTTTCTGATTTTTTTTATGGTAAGTGTTTTAATTTAAATTTGAAACAAGCTTGTTTTGCATGTCAATCCCAGGTCCCTCACCCTCCCCTCCTTCCCTGCCCCTCCAACACCCATCCCATCCCCTTTCTGCTCCCCAGGGAAGGTGAGGCCTTCCATGGGGATCTTCAAAGTCTATCATATCATTTTGAGCAGGGCCTAGGCCCTCCCCCATGTGTTTAGGCTGAGAGAGTATCCCTCTATGTGGAATTGGCTCCCAAAGTCCATTTGTATACTAATGATAAATACTGAGTGTTTCTGCTTGTTAAGAGCTGTAAGTGACCTCTAATTCTTGATGCACCACCACAAAATAATGAGTACAAATGCTTGGGGCATAGTGAGGATTTCTCTCTCTCTGAATCTAAGGGATAGTCACATTTATCTCAGGGTGGAACTGTTTATACAATGACTAGGAAGGTGTATATCTAAATTAGAACTATTTCCCTAATAGTTCTCTAGACAACCCTAACAAGGTATTTTAGCATAGCACTCTGAGGAGATTCCCTTAAAAGAAACACAATAAAAACACAAATAAAAAAGTACCAAAAAAAAAAAAATATCCACATGACAGATAGGAAATGCTCAAACTTAAGGTCAAAATTGCATACTTCCTGGAGATATCCTCGTCAGTTCCATCAATTAGGGTGGCAGGTAGGTAGGTAAGTAGATAGATGATAAATAGATGGAAGGATAGATAGATGATAGATAATAGATAGATAGATAGATAGATAGATAGATAGATAGATAAATAGGTAGATAGATAGATAGATAGATAGATAGATAGATAGATAGATAGATAGATGGTCAGAAAGATATGTAGGCAAAGAACAAAATTTTATGGCACTTTATGATATAATCAACCTGGGAAAACACTATAACTAAGAATAACAAGTTTAGACACAGAACAAAATAAATAGAATACAAACAGGTGGTACAATTTATTCTTAACATATGCAACTGTTTTCTTCTCTGGATAATATCATTTGCCTACAGTGACTTTATGTATGTCATGTGTGTTAAAAGGCTAGGTTCAGCAGTGCACAGAAAGCTAAATATGTACAAATGTATATGTCCAAGTCTACTTGTTTTGAATATTTGAGTTTGACAAAAAGCATGCTTGGGAGTGGAGTGACTGAGAGAGACAGCACTCTCATGATTGTTCTACATCTGAAAAATTCTGTATTTCTTTCTTGTTAGAGATGAGCATTCAGAAGGCAGAAGTCACACCTCATCTCTTCTGTATCCTATCACAGGCAACTCCCAACACACAAGGGAAGCTTGGTCAGTACCTTTGGTAAGGAAATCATCCGTGCCTGGGGCAAGAAGGTGAACTTACAGATTGTGAACAGCAGACAACCAGGAGGCTTGGGGAAGAGTTCTGTTTCATTGGATATACATGACTGTGTTAGGTTCTCTTTCACTGTCCCCATGAGCTCACAATTTAATTCCTTATTTCTACGTATTAATCGATGTGCATGATCAGAAACCAGTTATCTTGTGTAATTACTTTTACCTTTTTAAAGAAACTTTAGTAAATTTTGCAATTATAAGAAAGAAAGCTAGTGATTAGGCAGAAGTTTCTTTGGAAAACACTCCAAGTTATTTTCCAATTATAAACTCATATTGCGCACCTATAATTCCAGCTATGTAGCTTTCAAAAGGATGAGATATGAGGATCAAGAGTTTGAGAACAGCCTGGGCTACGAGTGGCAAATCCAGTCTCAAGAAATTAATAAATATGATGATCATATTGCAAACCTGAAAATACAGATTGCACAGCCACCGGTCCAAATCTTGGCAAATCAAATCTTCAATTTTCCTGAAGCTGTCCAGTTTCTGGTCATAATTTCCTCGGAGAAGGGGACACTTGAATTTTCCCTCCACTATCCGGAAGTTGTTATCACATATGGGAAATGCCGTCCAGCCCACAACCAGGTCACTGTAAGCACATGTTCCATGGAGAAGGAAGAGTTCGAACAAAAAACACATGCCAGGTCTCACAGATTTCCTTTGAGGGAGTACCTGGCCAAAATATTAAGACAGGAGGACATCATTACAGAAATACCCACAGACAGTTCAGACTTAAGAGCAAACGTGTTCTGTAATTGTCCTGTTGTCTTTGAATACTTGGATGAATTTACAAATAGGCCTCCTAGCTTCAAATAAGTTAGCAGCCATACAACCATTTAAGTGTGGCTCTGCCAGAGACTCCATTTTAAAAGTTTTAGGAATCAAGCTTGTAACATTGCAATTAGCACACTACCTACCCTACATTTTCATTCCTGTTGGTTTGAGTTATATCTGCTGTTGCTGAAGGTTGAATTAAATACAGTAACATACTTGTGCTACAAGCCTCATCTATTAATTCATGTGTTCATGGTGTGTGGAGACAGAGCATTGAGGAGATAGGATTAGATGATGTCATGAGGGTAGAGCCTTCAGGACAGTACCAGTACCTTTGTTAAAAGGGAACAACAGATTTAAACCAGTTATTGCCCTTTCCACAGGATTCTCCACCATAATGTGACACAGTAAGAAAGCTTACACCAGATGTCACCATACTCTTGAATTTCCTGGCCTGCAGAACCACAAACCCACAGAACTACTCTATTTTAAATGACCATGCCTGAAGAATTCTGTTCATAGATCAGAAACAGGCTAATAACATAACTATTTCTGTCTCCCATCACAATCATGATGTCACATCCCTATTTCATATCTTTTGGATCATCTGGGTACCAAGCTCAAGTGCTTTGGACAGACCAAATCCTGTCTGTAAAAGCAGTTGAATAAATTATCACACTCCAGAAATGCTAACCCCATTCATTATAGTTGTGAGAAATAGGAAACAGAGTCCATACAGATTTCTGACTACTGTTCATCCTAAGAGACACTATTGGAACCAAACAAACAGCAATAGGTAATGATGGATGGGTGCTCATGCTGGCCAACCCATGTTCTTAGGTGTAGATATAAAGTGCATTGCTCACCATAAAAAAAATTATGACTGCAAGATATAAATGATTTTTATTTAAAAATATGGTATACCAAATTTTCTTTACAAAAATCATATGTACATAGGTTTAAATTGACAGAAAAGTATCTTATCATAGACTATTTGGCAAAACATTCATTCAAACATGTGCAACTCTAGTTATATGATTTATATGAATACCCCAAGACTTAAGTTTAGGAATAAAATGTAACAGAGACATCTGTTGAAAACACCATAACCCTGTGGCAGCTGCTATTAAACCATTAACGGGATCAGGTTTCATTTAAACCAGATTTACCATTTTCAACAACAGCCCATGGGAAAGCTAAAGACATTAGGCACAAATTATTGACACAGGAGATCCTTAATCAAGCCGTACTTTTCATTTGGCTAGCTAGCCATGAGTAGCATTTCTAACAAGAGAACAAGGGCTAAACGGAGGAGGACAAATGGAGTCACTACCCTGGTTAGAACCATGATTTAAAAACAAAGTTGAACCCATGCTGTCAACAGTGATTTAGTTTTATCATTGGACACAGCAGTTAAAAATAGGATCCTCCTTGTACTAAACCAGTGAGTGTTTTTCATCAATGCGTTTGAAGTAGGTGGAATAAGAATACAATAAACAATGACAGTTCCGTGATGACTTTTGTGGTGGGTTTATGTAAGTTATATCTCTTTTAACACTTAAGTTTATCTGCACTTGAGTGTTTTCATCCCACCATGGAAAGGACTGGGCATGCAGCTAAGTGAAAGAGTACTTACCTACCATATGTAAGGCCCTGGGTTCAATCGTAAGAGCTACCAATCAAAAATCTAAAATTACAACAGAACGCGAAGCCACAGTGATGTTAAATATGCTCTTCATAGAGATGACATATTTATACTAAGTTAACAAGAAAATATGCATTATGCATTCATCTTACATTTGTATTTATGACTTATCCCAACCATTCCATAGATGACATGTAATAAAAGGTTTAGTATGAATCAGTAACCATGACAAACACTAGTATCCTTTTTTCTTTTGTGTGACATACTCCAAGCGGTGTGTGTGAACCCATGAGTACTGTGTCACCTGCTGCATTGCACAAAGGGATTTCATGTAAATCTATCCTACAACAGAGAGTGGTCATACACCACTGCTCCAACAGCTCCTGAAATAAAAAATAAAGGATCAGGACAAAGACTGTCCACTGATTCTGGAGAAAGCACAAGATAGGAACTACATATTTTTCATTATTCATTCATTCATTCATTTTTCATTTATTTTTATTTAAAGTGTCTGAGTGTTTTGCTTGCAAGTATGTGTACCATATGTATGCCCAATGCCCAGGGACATCAGACTCCCTAGAACTGGAGTTATAGATGGATGTTAGCCATATATGGATGCTGGAAATTGAACCCAGTTCCTTTGCAAGAGTAGCCAGAGCTCTTACCTGCTGAACCATCTCTCTGGCCTCAAAGGTATCATATATTCTTAAAGAAAGGAATCCACTCTCTCTGACTCCAGCTATCTTCTCAGAACACATGCTTTGAGTGTTTTTCCCTTACTGCTTGTTGTACAAGAGATCTTTAGCCCTGTAATGTGCATCCAGAGACTGGCTGTTTGTGCTTTGGCAAGAAACATTGCTAAGTTTTCTTGCTGCTCTCTCCCAGGGCCTTTTTCCAAGAGCTTGACTACTTCCACAGCTAGCCTATGAAATGACACTTCTTTGTGCAGCTTTCATTAACTTTCTATTTTAAAATTCTACATGAAATGAATAGGTGCTCATTTGCTCTGATGCCAATGCTATCTCATCATCAGAGAGTCCTGGGAGCTAGAGGTCAGTTATAAGGTCCTGGGAGGTGCTACATTTTCTGACCATGATGAATAATTATACAGAAGAAAGGGATTTTCTTCACTACATATTTCAACTGTGATGTCCTGGATCTTTCAATGAAGGATTTGCAATATACATGAAAGAAGAGTAAGAAAGGACAATCAAAGAAACAAAGGAGGATTTGGCAACTGAATATTGAGTGTAGGAGTAGAAATGAGACAAATGTGTCTATTGAAAACCAGGTACATATCAATTATTTTCCTGGAGTGAATTATGGTATAAACTCCTGTCATAGTTAGCGTTGCCTGTCAACTTGACACAAAGCTAGAGTTACCTAGGAAGGGGGTATCTCAATTGAAGAATTACCCACAGGCTGGCCTGTGACAATGATGATGTCTGAGAGGTATTTCCCAATTGCTAATTGATGTAAGTGGACAAAGTCTACTGTGGGTGGTTCCATTCTTATGTAGGTGGGATTAGGTTGCATAAGAAAGGTAGCTGAGAAAGCCAAAGAGGACAAGCAAGTAAGATACTTTCCCTCATGGATCTTGCCTCTGCTTCTGCTTGAATCCCTACCCTGACTTCCCTCGGTGATGAACTTGTTACCTGGAAGTGTAGGCTGAAATAAATCCTTTCTTTCACAAGTTGCTTTAGATTGTGGTTTTATCACAGCAACAAGAAAGCAAACTAGAACAGTGTTGAAAAGCTATGTTCATAGTATACTTTCTGTTTCTGCCTTTCTTAAACATTTGTAGAGGTAATATTTTGGGTTGTTTTTATTTTTGCTTTAACATATATATATATATATATATATATATATATGTGTGTGTGTGTGTGTGTGTGTGTGTGTGTGTGTGTGTGTGTGTATTTTAACTACATGTGTGTCTGTGCATCATGTGTGTGACTGATACCACAGAGGTGAGAAGAAGGTGTTAGATCTTTTGGAACTGGAGTTGCAGATGGTTATGAGCTACCATGTGGGTGCTGGAAATTGAATCAGGCCCTCTGGAAGAGCAGCCAGTGTTCTTACCCATTGAGTCATCTCTCCAGCATTGTATGATAGTATTTTCATGATCAGGAAATATACTGTAAAACAATTTTAAAAGTATAGTGCCTTCAAATCATGAGAATGGCTGGGGAGATAGTCTAGTAGAACTCTGGCATAGCATACCCCACAGCTGTAGAGCTCTGGCTTAGCATTTACCACAGCTGTAGAGCTTTGGTCTAGCATATTACGTGACTGACTTTAAGACAGCACCAAAAGAGGGAGGGGGAGAGAAGAAGGAAGGAAACAAAACAGATTTTTATTTTTTTTTTTTAAAAAAAGGTAAGCTATAAAATGATATGAATATACATCTTTCTGGAACCTGAGGAGTCAATAGTAAACTGAAATCCTTGCATCAGATGAAAGACCTCACACTGGATTCAGCAATTGAAAGAGAAAGGATAAAGCAAGTCATTACTTGTGGGCCAATTCTTAACCCTAGAACCTACACAAGTACTTAGTAGCATGTGGGCAATTGGGTCCAGGTGGGAAGGCAGAGAGTCTCAGTGTTTTATAAATCCTGTGGCCATACTGGATAGCATAACAGAATCAAAAGGGGGAATGGCAATTGCATACCAAGCCCAAATGGAAGGAGAGGCATTTTATAACTTAAGTCTACTGAACTCAGTGGGGCATTCAAACTAACTAGCATTATAATTCAGCCCCATTCAGTTCATTTCCCGATGTAAGCATAGAGGTCAGAGCTTGATGAGTAAATCAGTTATTTTCTATTTCCTTTTCTCCGGTTTGTTTGTAGACAATGACTACCACATGGCATGCATCTACAAGATAGCTATGGAGGAAAGAAAAAGTGAAGCACCAACTGATGAAAACTAGTCAATGGATACGGATCCAAGCATGATCAGAAAGTAGAATTAACAAAGATTTTCTATTATTAGAATCAAAATTAGAAGAAAATAATGCAGCATTTCAGGGGAAGACTTAACAGTGTTTGAGAACAGAAATCAAATATTTTGCATGGCCAAAATCATGATATTAGTGTATGAGTATAAATGGTTACAACAGAAAATACAAGATGAATGTAGAAGTCCCTCTGGCAGTGAACTTACCCCCAATGAAAGCACAAAGGCAAATGAAAAACCGAGGAGGAGGAAGCAGAGGAGGCAAGGAGGGAGGGAGGGAAAAGGGAAAGATGATAGCATGAAGGATTCATGAACTATGCCAACCCACGTAAACCTGAAGTCCTTATAGGGCAAAAAGAGACAATGGTGCTGGAAATATTTGAAGTGATAAATTAATAAAACTGATGAAAGACATCAGCCACCAAAAAAAGTTTCAGAAAATTCCACACAGAAGTCATAGAAACAATACCTAAGCATCTCAGATTCACCAGTGAAAATCAAGACAAAGACAGGGTCTTAAAAAAAAAAAAAAAAAAAAAAAAAAAAAAAAAGGACCATTGCTGATATTTTACTGAAAAGTCCATGTGGGACAGCCCAAGAACTATTCTAGGTCATTATCTCTATCTCCTAATCATAGAATCTTGAATTTTCATTGTCTAGCTCCTTTGCTCTGTACTCCAATCATGTGACATTATTTTGGGCATATAATTAAAGTCTCTAGAATCACTGGCTTGTTCTAAATTCTGCCTTTAGTCACTTTGTAGGTTGTTTCATGCAGTCAAATAAAGGTTCCACAGACAGGTCCAGAAGCCAAGCTGACAAACACAGCAATTCTTCAACTGGGTTTCCTTTTTCTCATGTATGTCAAGTTGAAAACCAAGATTACATGATTACATGTCACAGATACATATACACACTAAATAGCATCAAAATGGCTGTTGTTGAAAATATTCTCTGAAATGCCTGTGTGCACACATGCACACACACACACACACACACAGAAGGAGAGAAGAAGAGAGGGAAAGAGAGAAAGAGGGAGAGAGGGACAGAGAAGAGTCTATTATTTCATCATGACATTGCCTTCATTGGGAAAACATTTTGTACCCAAAGCTTTTCAAGTAGATGTGTTAGTAGAGGTACCTATAGACCCTGAACATAAGTTAGGGGGTATTCAAGTCCTTGAAACTTACACAAAATAACAATAATTTTTAAAGAAATATGTTTGACGCGATCAGAAAAGGACATTTTAAAATGTTTTGAAAATCAGCTACTAAATAATACTAATGGTACATATGACCTGAAATTTGAACAACTGTTCTATCTGGTCTCTGGCTCCATAGAAACTTGCCATGATATATTAGTGCTGTCCATTTGCCATCTGTAACCACATTAGAAGAATAGACAATTCAAAATGTAAACCAAACCACGTGTGACAGTTAGAACTGTTGAGAAGTGACTGCCCCCTGTCGAGTAGCCACCTTGCCGTGAATTCTATTTATCAATTAGTGCTACCTCCTCACATTCCAAGCATGATGAAGGATTGCGCCTTGTGGCCACTCTATCATTAGTTATGGACAAGGATCTGGGGTTGAGTCAAGTCATATTCCTCACTTTCAAGCAGAGAATTTACTGTTGTCTCTAAATCCACCTGGGTTGTCTTTTCTTCTCCACTGCCCTAGAAGGCAAGGAACATTCCAGAAGGTAGTTCTTCAACCTGTCTATGGCTTAGGGTGAAAACAATGAAGAATATTCCCTTCTGTTCTGGAGTATGTGTGAGGCAAGAATGAAAGCTAGGCACCTGTTGTGATATACCATGTACGAGCTGCTGGCTTCTTTGAAAACACAGAATAACCAAGCTTATAATGTCTGTTTCTCTGATGTTCCGCATCATATTAATGTGCCAAAATATCAAGAATAGTAACCCTAAGTCACTGCATAGGAGGAACTAGTGTGTTTGGATGAACACAAAAGTAAAGCTGAGTATAAAAACATGTAAATATTCACACAATTTGTACTTTAACTGGTAAACTAAACACTAGGAAATGTATAGGTTGTGCATGGGATGCTTACTATGGCTGCTATTCTTCCAAATGCACTGAAAGTGGTTCAGGATACTTGAATTCAAATAGCCATCCTGATCTGTGTAATTATTTCTCATTTAAGGGAGGGGCTGGAGCTTGAAAGCATGGGCTTTGGCATCAGGCAAACCTGAGAAGAAATCGCACCTTACCTTTGAGTAAAAAACCTACCTGGTACTTTCATATCTTGATGTCACTATCTATAAAGAGCTGTGAAATAAGCAATGGTGACAGACAAACAAAATAGAAATAAACTGAACAGTGCCTTCCAGAGCTGGATTCTACAGAGAATACTACAGAGACTCAAACAAGTATATCAGTGCTTAATTTGCCTCAGAGCTAACGAAATGTTCCTTTGGAGGCAGACAGCTCAGAAAGGTGCTTGGGAATTGATAGGGAGCCCAGGGTAATCTAGATTATCAGACCGAGTTTTATAGTGCTATTCTTTTTTGTCCTGTTTTCCCAGTTGTGAATTTAAAATATAGACGAATCAGCTCTAATCCCCTGTCTATCCGCTATGCACTAGAAGGAAGTCATTGTTCTTGGAAATTTACATTGGCCTAGAAGAAAAGGACAGAGGGCCACAGAAATCACAACCACACAGCTTTTCAATAGAAAAGAGACTCTCGCTGCCTGTACCCTTCAAGACACGTGCATAAGGTGTATGTTTTAGAGTTGTTTTAAGCACTTAATCCTAAATATTGTTATAATATCAACTATTAACACTTCTTCACTAAACTGAAAGCATTTTGTCCTGCTTGGCTTAACCACAACAATTGTCCCATGAAATATATTCTACAGTAAACCCAATTTTACAAACTCCTGGACTGAGCGATAGAGAATCTGGGTCCACAGACATCCAAACCAGCTGTGAGGTAAAGCTGTGATCTGAGTGTAGGCCTCAGAGAGCTATTCAAGCAATACTTCCCATAAACAGGAGGAATCAGGGCAAAAACCCAACCTTAGGTTCATGCCCTGAGGCCTCAGTATCATTTTGCTCTATCTCACAGTCTGTTCTTCATGGCTCCTATCAAGTAAGAAACATGGCCTCTTTCCCCACATGTCTGTCTTCAAGTCACTCACTTTGGGGTCAGGCATCTACAACATGCATAGAACTTACCAAGTAAAAACATACTTGTTCTAATAAAGTCCAGGATCCTTAAAGAACTAAGTTTTCTGAAAGATTTAATTTACCATCTCCTTTATAATTACTAATTCTGAATAAAAGTCAACCCTGAATTAAGGGCACAATCCTGTGATCTCGAACCTAAAGCCTCTACATCTAATTGTGCAATCATTCTACAACTAATTGAACTATTCAAAAGTCACTAACCATCTGAAGTTGAAGGCTTTAGAGCAACAGTTACCACTAAATTTGTTTTAATTACTCAAGGGTGCTGTCTTAGTGGTCTATCGCTGTGAAGAGACACCATGACCGCGGCAACTCTTATAGAGGAAAACATTCAATTGGGGTATCTCAATTATAGTTCAGAGGTTTAGTCCATTATCACGATGGTGGGGCATGGCAGCATACAGGCAGACATGGGTCAGAAGTAGCTGAGATTCCTACATCTTGCAAGCAACAGGAAGCAGTCTGTCTGTCACAATGAGGGAAACTTGAGCTAAAGGGGCCTCAAGGCCTGCACCCACAGTAACACACTTCCTCCTCATGGCCATATCTACTTCAGAAAGGCCACATCTCTAACCGTGCTACTTACTTTGAGATTGTGGGGACCAATAACATTCAAACTAACACAGGTGCCCGTTTCAAATGCTGATCACTATTCCATTTATTCTTAGATTTCAATCAGCACTGGGAGTACAAGTGAACTGGGTGACCACACTTTGAATCAGCAGGTCCTTCAGCTCATACTTTCAGACTCACTACCCCATGCAATGGAAAGACAGGTTAAGGAAGATCCGAGTATCTTCACTGAAATATCATCAACTCCCCTGATTAGGACAACTCGGGTCTAAAGTCAGTAAACTGTGTCCTATTTGAATAATTACTGACCTTCCCACCATTCTCCATGCAACATGACTGAGAAGAAGAGGAAATTCGTGGAATATCATCTCATTATGTTGCAATGCCATTGCCTGACCTCAACCTCAGCCTGCCGTAACTCATTTCTTTACACGCTACTCAAATGTGCAGCTAAGAACATTTCACTCCATGGAGTTGAAAGAACTTTAACTGAATATTTTAATTTGAGAAATCCCATTCTGTTTTTTTCCTGTTATTTTTTTTTAATGGAAAAAAAAAAGTTGTGTTTTCTTTTCCTTTTCTCCTTGTTAGGCAAAAGACAGATCTTTCCCTTCATTGTCCCTGAGAGTTGAACATTGGGGGAAAATTGGGCACAGCCCATTACTTTTACAAACCCCAGTGAGTGAGTCTCAATGAACAAAAAGATGGCGTTTCTGAACATCTGCAGTCTGATTAGATCAAAGACCAACAAATTAGATGCAAATGGCTTTACAAGGAGCATGCAAATATATCATTTGGAAAGGAAAAAACTTTGGGCAATAATTGCTAATCAACATTTTCCCTTTGGGCAGCCCACACTGCACCAGAGACATATAGCCACGAAGTCAATGCCTGGGCAGCACTCTGTATTTCCCAAAACTCTTGCATGTATACGATGGTGCTTGGTGCATACATCAGGCTTCTCATGTGATTGACATCAGCCCATTTCAAAGGTGATTAAAAAGAAAAAGGCATAAGGGGACAAAAATCACTTGTTTCCCCATCTACTAAATATCTATTTAACTCCTATTAACAGTTGTTATCTAATGCTGTTGTTCCTTCAGATATTCACTTGCATACATTTATTAAATGTCAATTATTGTAATTGAAGGACAATTTTGGTACTTGCATAACAAAATTCCAACTTCCATTATCGATAAACTGGTAGATAGGCAGCCAACTACTATGTTTTTATCAATAGTAATAAGTTGATAGTGAAATTGTAAGTCATAATGCAGTAAAACATGATAGGTTGTGTTCTATCAAGAAACATTTGCTTAAGGCAGAAACACAGCACTGAGACCTACTGCTATGTCAGAGTTTAAGGAAGACACTAAGCAGGAAGGAGCCTTGAGTTCAGTGGCTTTGTAGGAAAGATGAGTTTCATATTCAGAAAAGGAAATAGAAACTGGAATGAACATATAAGTAGGAAACCAACATTCAATAAAATCAGACAATGGGATAAAAAACAAAACAAGTTCTGTAGGCCCAAGTAAGTGATCTGTATTTTATTCCAGTGCAATGAAGATCCCAAGGCAGGGATGTTGTCTTAGGTTTTGTTTTGTTTTTCAATCACATTATTGCTGTAATGAAACACCATGATCAAAGCAACTTGAAGAGGAAAGGGTTTATTTGACTTACACTTCCACATCACTGTTCATCATCATGAAAGGAAGTTTGGATAAGAACTCAAACAGGGCAAGAACCTGGAGGAAGCAGCTGATGTAGAGTCATAAAGGGTGCTGCTTACTGGCTTGATCTCCATGGCTTGCTTGACCTGCTTTCATATAAAACTTAGTACCACCAGTTCAGGCATGGCCCCACCCACAAGAGCTGAGCCCTCCTCCATCAATTACTAATTAAGAAAATGTCTTATGGACATGCCTATAGCCCAGTCTTATGGAGGCATTTTCTTGATTGCAGTTTCCTCCTCTCAGATGACTTTTGCTCATGTCAAGTTGACATAAAACTACCCAGCACAGGTGTGATATGATTTGCTTTACTTTATTCATTGACCTTTATTGATCCTTGAATTTAGTAATGTGTTTTGGGTTTGAACGTGATTCTATTCCTGCCCCTCCCCCCAAGTTTTGAGAGTTTCATCAATTCAAAGTCATTGGGTGCTGTTTAGTACAAGTGTGAGTCAGATAGACAGGGAAAGATAGCCAAGCCTGTCCTTTGCAATTAACAGGCTATGTGGCCTTGGAGAAATTCTTTGCCCTACTCTGACCTTTGTGACTTCATATGATGTTCATATGAAAATTAATACCTTAAAAGGAATTGTAAAGCATTCTGTATAGATGTTGAAATATTAAAACATATTCCCTGTGAACATGAATGAGTTCAAATATAGAAGCAAGTTCCTCCTCTTTAGAGAATTAAAAATGATTTGATTGTTGACTTGCACGAGAAGTGAACAGAACTGCTGTTTTGTAACTAGGACATTCTGAACTCTGAATACAGTGCACGTGAACAGACACAGAGGACAAAGATAAAAATGCAGAATTCCCAGTAAAATAGAAATGTGTAAATCTACATAAAACATCATTTAAAAAAAAATAAAAGATCTTTCTAATTGTCCCGAAAATGAAGGGTACTCTTGGGGCAGGTGCTTAACTGTCTCAAGTCCTTGGGTTCAACTCCCTAGCATTAAGGTAAAGGAGGGAGGAAGGAAGGGAGGGAAGGAAGGTAGGAGGGAGAGAGGGAGGAACCAAGCAAATGGAAGCTTACCATTCTTTTTGAAGACGTTGATGGGACCCTGAAGGTCTCAAGTTTGTTGGCCAGTTTTGGAAATTCACACTGCGATGGCTACATTTTAGCAATTTCAGAGAACAAAGAGGCCTATGCAGATAATTCTTGCTTGTCAACTTGACAAATTTGGGGGTGTATCTATAAGGGTGTTTCTAGAAATTATTGACATATGGGTCTGTAGGAAGCAGAGGAAGGGAGAAGTCTTGGGTGAATGTGTGCTGCATGTGACCATTGTGAGACTATCCTTTCTGTGATCATATGAACCGATCAGGTAAATACAGTGTGGAAAATAAGAATCTGGGAAACAATAGGCTGATGGGTGTTTATTTGGGGAGAAATCACTTACACCAGAAACAGACGACCGCCACAGGTTCCCATCCCAACAATGCCTCTGGACCTCGACCAGACCTCGATCCCCACAGGTCACATCTACACCTGTTCCCAAGCCCCAATGGGCGTGGTCAGTGCAACAGGTACAGGCGGAGTGGATATCTCATTACATGTAAATCCCCTCTTAAAGTTCCCCATACATTCTATTGGTTCTGTTCCTCTAGGAAACATTCCCGAAAGCAAGGTCCCCACACTCAGAAAGCTTATGCCCAAAGCTTCATGAGGTTTAGCAAGCGTTTGCTGGCACGGGTTAGTAGAGCAACACCATTTACAAACATCTGCTTGTGAACAGAGCTTGTCTCTTCAGAGACAGACAGGAAGAGATTGAAAGGAGAGAATTTTTATTTTAGAAACAGAATCTACTCTGTGGAAAAAAATTATAGGAATGGGAGAGTGATTCTTCTTTCAGGGCAGGCTGTGAGCCTGGTACTTCAACTGTGCAGTCATCTATGTCTAGTTTTTAGGCTTATTTTAATAATTTGGGAAAGTCTAACCTCAATTTATCTTACTGGTAAATTGGATCAACAATGAACTGTGTTCTCAAATTCTCCTGTACAGTGTCTTTTAGGTGCATAGTGATGTGACTGGAAAAGTGTGAGTAATGAGGAATTGTAACTCTCCTGCCAAACCAGAGAAGTAATAAGTCATACAGATCTGAAATGCCCCCAAAGTCTCCCATGTCTCCAGCTTGGCTCTGGGAGATAGGGTCCTTAACAAGTAGGACCTGGCCCCTCAACTGACACCCAAGTTCGGGAGGGGGGGTAGTTCAGTCTTATGCAGGCTCCTGAGCTCTCAGTCAAGAGTCTGTGAGCTCCTACTTGCTCAGGTCAGCTGTTTCTGTGGGTTTCCCAAACATGGTCTTGACCCCTTTGCTCATCACTCCTCCCTCTCTACAACTGGACTCCAGGAGCTCAGCTGTGAATCTCTACTTCTGATTCCATCAGCTACTAGATGAAGGCTCTATGATGGTATTTAAAGTAGTTATCAATCTTATGATGGGGGAGGACATTTATGTTTCCCTCTCCACCATTAGATTCTTAAACTAATAGTTGGAGTTTCAATAATAATCATGATAGTGAATATTAGCAAAACCAGGAATCCTCTATGTCCAGCCTTAAAAATTCACTTCTGACTGGCATCCTTTGGACCTGAGGTCTACTTTGGCAGAATTTGGGGAAACAGGGCTGGACTTCCCTTCACCTAACTAGAGACAATGTGTGACCACCCTAGAATGAGTTGGGGAGTGAGTCAGAGAAGGTCATTGATGACAGTGAACGTCTCACTGCTATGGCCACACAAGTTTCCACAATCCTGGATTCCCTCACCCAACTAACTGAGAAAAAGGGTCTTCAACCAGCTGACACAATGGGAAACTTTCTAGAGTCATAAAATATAGTATATGCCAGGGCCCTGGTTGTTAATGGTAATAACTAATAATCAATAAAAGCAATCATGCTCAGGGTCTGGATTCCCTAGGACCACTCCTTCCTGTGAGTTATTAAAATCATTTCAACTCTTACATATTAAATGTCACACAGAAAATAACCTCTTGCCGAGTGTTGGGTTCATCATATTTTACGAATTAATACTTCAGGTCATTTTAATCAGTCTCTGATATATATGCCGTTTTCAGAAAGCACTTGAGGGAAGAACACTGTAGCCATGACTGATAATGACAAGAATATGAACTATATTCTTTATATACATATTGAAATTTGAGCACTATTGCAGTACTTTCCCATCTTAAGTATTTAGGAAGCTTTAAATAAAAAAAATAAATTTGCCTATTTCATTGAAATTGAGCATCCCTTTTTTCAGGCATAAAACTTCATACTTATTAATTTCATGGCCATATGTTAAAAATGAGAGCAAGCACCAGTGAGACGACGACATGATGAGTGTCTTAAAATTTCCAGAAAGGGCACTAAATTTTTCACAGTATTTGTGTTTCATTCTCAGTGTAATAAAAATACGCCACTCTTTTAATAATGAATAATAGATTCTCAGTTTGATTTACATGCATGGATTAGATGTCATGTGTGAAAAGTTGCTGTTTTATTCAGATTGGATTTCCCTCCAGTGAAACAAAAATGGTGCCCATCTACTACACTATAAAAATGATACCTTGTCACACTGATAAATAAGTATTAACTGGCTGATACAGTTTTTAAAATCCCGTATGTCCCCAAAATAGTCTGAGAGCACAATGAGTTCAGAGGAAGTTTTCTCTGTAGCATCTAAAGTGCCCATGTATACCCTATCATAGGGCAAAGCCTCCTGTCAAAATCATGGCCACCTAAAGGAGTACTCTTAACACAAAATAAACTGATTGTAATAAGGAAAGACTCACATTACAAGTTATAAAAAGTTGAAATCTTTTCTGACTCTTTTCCTAGCAGGGAAAACAAAACAATATAAACAAACAAACAAACAAACAATTTATTGTCTCTAGTTTTCTGTTTTGTTTTGTGTGTTTATCCTTTCCATTTCTACCAGTCCCAAATCCAGGTGTACCTGTGAATTCCTGGTCCCGTATAGGTTTACAGTCATGGCATCTTTCAGGGATACAGTCCTTTCTGAAGGCTGACTAAAAGGAATCTGAATCCAAGCTTATTAGGTGGTCTGGGTAGCTTTTGTTCCTGAAGGAGGCTGCTGGACTCAGGGCTTCCATTTCCTGGGGACTTTGCTAGTAACCACTGAGCAGTCTCTTTAGCCTCTGCTAGAGTCACCGTAAAAGGCTGCCTGCCACGGTCTCTCCTATCTCAGGGGTAGAGCCTGAGATAGGAGAGACCATTAAGCAATGACTGTGTTTATTCTTCAGTCCAGGCATTGATTTCCCATGGTGAAGTGTTATTCATGCTAGCTTCTTCTGGGGACCTTCCTTTGGCTTCCAGGTAGCCAGCTTCTCACCATATTTTTGTATTGTTGTCTCTTGGAGTGTGTCCTAATTGCTCTCTTATTCCCCTCCGCTCTCCCTACTCTTCTCCCCTCTTCTTCATTTCTCCAATCTCCTCTCTCACCCGCCTCATTGATCTATCCCATTTTGTCCTATTTACCCATTTAAAGATCCTATCTCCAACAGTTATGCCCTGAGATAGTATTATAGGGACCAATATTTTAACATATAAGTTTGGGAGGGATACACAATTCGGTCCATAAAAGCCCCCTATAATCTACTTCTCTACTTCTTTCTCCCACTTTTATGGTTCTACATGCACACAGCATAACTGAAACCAATGCCATTTCCCTGGAGATGCAAATGCCTGCTAGAAGATCCAATACTAAATAGAGACATAATCAAATGTTAATTTCCCCCATTAAAACATACACGATTATGCGGATGGAAGCCATGTAGGTCGTAACCACTCTTACACCACTGCTCCTCTGTTTCCCTTCAGAAAAGAGCAGGTCAACCAATGTATAACAAGATGCCACAAGACTAGGCACAAACCCTCATATCAAGATTATACAAGGCAAACCAGTAGAAGGAAAAGGGTCCCAAGAGTAGAGAAGAGTCAGAGACACCCTTGTTCCCACTATTAGAAGTCCCACACAAACTCTAAGCTAAACAACCACAGTATGTACACAGAGATCTAGCACAGCCCCTTGCAGGCTCTGTGGTTGCTGCTTCAGTCTCTGTGAGTTCTGCTTAGTTGATTCTGTGGGCCGTGTTCTCCTGGCATCCTCCACACCCCTGGATCCTTCTCCTCCATCTTCCGCTAGGGTGCCCAAGCTCTGCCTAATATTTGGGTTTGGGCCTCTGCATTTGCTCCCATCAGCTGTTGAAAGAAGTCTCCAAGAGGGCCTTCTAACACAACAGGAAAAGGAAGTTGAACTGCAGACTCTACAATATTACTTCCATAACATTCCTTTAGCTAAGAGTCAACAAGTCCTCTTAGATTAAAGAAAATACAGCTCTCACCCTTCAGTGGAAAAATTGCAAAGATTTTATAATTTTCTTACAGAATACATTATTGGTAACTAAATTGATGGAATAAAATATAAAACAAAGTAAGTAATACAAATAAAATTAATCTATTTGGCTGTGTACAGTGTAATAACCTTGCACTAACTCAGAACCTCCCATTTGAATTAGGGCCAAACACCAAAGATTTCCAATAACTCAAGGAAACTCATATAATTAAAGAATGCTAGCTACCAAGTTTCCACATTTCTTATTTTTAAATTATCTTTTATGATTTTTAATTATGTGAAAGTGTATGCACACCAGAATGTAGATGCCCACAGAGGCTCTGCCCTGGAGCTAGAATTCCAGGCCATTGTAAGCCACCTGATATGGTTGCTGGGAATTGAACTCTGGTCCTCCAGAGATGAAGTATATGCTCTTAATGACTGAGACATCTCTCCAGCCCCTTGCAGATTTCTTTGACTCTGCTGCTGTACACATTGCTCTAAGCATAGGGATGATCATTTATGTAATTGTTCTGCTTCTCGTTTGCACGTTTGTAATGGACTAAAGTGAATACATAACACATGCTTAAGACTCAACCCCCAAACAAGTGGCCCTCTGTAAGGTACTGGGGTTTAGATGAAATGATGAGGGTGTCAGGAGAGAATTGTAAGAGGAAGGCCGACAGCTCCCAGCTCTTTCTCCTTGGACGGGTACTGAGGAAAGACCAAGTGACCTAGAGGAAGGTTGGTCACCAAAGAAATAGATCTGCTAGAATAATAATCTCTCACTTCCTAGCCTCTTGTACTGAGGTAAATGAATACTTATTGTTCAAACCATCCACTGTATGGTATTTTTCACAATATCCTGAATTGAACAAGACACACAGTGAGTGAATAATTTAATCTGTCCAGGTTTAATGGCCATGACCAAGAAAAGGAAGGGCAGTGTGTATACAGCTAATAAGGTTCCAGATCAGGAATACAGGCTTGATGAGAACTATTTTTTATTATTATTATTATTTGACTGATTTTCTCAATAAAGACATACTTTTTTCCTCCACAACATGGCAAACAACTGTGATCTTCACGTGAAAATAGCAAGCGTGGTTTAGAGGAGGTTTTGTTTGGTCTTTATAAACATCAAGGCTGCCATTAGCAGGTGAGGGTGCCATTGTAAATCTATGCATATCAGAAGTTCCCCAAAGATGCCTGAAAGACTTCCACCTCCTTTTGCAGCTGCACTTGTGGTCAACACTGGGCTGTAGAGGAAGGTCGCGGGTTCTCCACACCCTGCTCTTGGTCAGCGACAAGTAAGAGTTTAGGCTTGAAATTTCTCCTGTAGCTACAGCCTCACTCTCTAGTCTCTCCAGAAATGTGCTTGCATTTTACAAGATGACTTGAATATCCAAGAGCAAGACATCCAGCACAACAGATAAAGGATGCTGTCAGTTCCTAAAGGCCTAACTAACCTTGAACCCCAAAATTTCCTTTCCACTTGAGAATGAGCTGTATTGAGTTTGCTCGTGCTTTGAGGAAGAGAGGGGGTACATGAGGTCATCTCTGTTTTTAAAAACTATTTTTTTCAAAATGTTTTTCTAAAAAGAGGATATCAAGTTACCTTGAAGAAATCAGTCCAAAAAGTACTATTATTTTCTCATGCATTATCCATTTCTAGATATTAAAATAGTGTCTCTGAATTGATTTGTTTGTTATCCATCCCTTATGATCTGATTTTAAAAATTACTTGTTCTTAATTCTTTACACACTAGCTTAGCATTTCCTTCACTTTCTGTTCTTCAAGAAACAATCCATATTTTTGATAACCTGAATTCCCACTAAATTTGCCTAATCCCTCTAAATAGTTTTACATTTTGTTTTGCTCTCATTTTAGAAGCAGTTTTTGATTATCTGCTAAGTGTAAGTGTTCTGTGCTCTGAAGAACCCTGAGTCTTATTGGAGGCTAATTAACATATAGAAACAATGGTAAACACAAATGAGTTTAGAATCTGAAAGTAAGCAGAAGTAAATACTCTCTGACCAATGCCAGGTGGCAAATTAGAACTCGGAGAATACACGAAATTAAGTACAGTGATAGTTCAAGTGTAACTGAGTGGTGAGTAGTTGTATCAGATGTGGAGAAATACCAGAGAAAGGAGGCAGAACCTATGTGACTAGGGTCTTCTAGGATACAGAAAGATTAAGTTTTCCTAAAAGAAACTAGGATTATACAAACGGTTTTAAATAAGATGTGAGATGAGTTTTAGGAAGATTATTTTGCTTGTGGTGTTTGAAGGTGCTATTCAATAATTAGATATTGGATAATTATATGTTAGATAATTAGAATATCTTACTGGAGTTAGAGAACCATACTTAAGTACCCATAGCTTTAGGACAAAGGTTCCATTCACAACATTGCCCTAAGAATCTATGTGCTATTGAATAATTTGACAAACTTCTCCAAAATTTAGATACTCATGTATGAAATACAAATGATAATGTTGACCCCAAATATTTCCTTCAACTTTACATGCCACGATATCAGTGGAAGCAGGAAACTTTTCCATGTGGTTTACAAACACTTTGCTGTTTTCACACAAGATTCAAGAAACAAAAATGTAAGTATTTCTCACAACCACTCACGTATTCTTTCAAATGGCATAACCATAGGTATGAAAAGGGAGTAAATAACCCTGGCAGTGAATTGGGAGTTCATAGAAGGTACATACATTGGTTGTGTTTGCTTATTGGAGCTAAGATCCTTTAGCGTCACTGTCGCATTTACTCCAGATCACTAATCTGTTGGTAACACGCTTCAAGGAGACAGGGTTTCCCATGATGACTCTTACGGTGAAGATCACAGAGACAAGAGTAGATAATTGCACCAAGTTCTATCATCAAGGAAGTTTGCAGTTAGAATTTGGGTTTCAGAGCACACATCCTGCCACACCCTGCCTCCTGTACTTACTCATAGAATTTAAGTATAGACTGAGAAATGCCTTACAAGAGCCTTTGCAAATGATTTTAGGAATAGAAGTGTGTTTCTACAGGATGCCCATCTGTTCACAAGCAGCTTAAGAGGAAAAGCCTCCTGATAAGTGACCACCAAATGCCTGCTCTCTGATTCACCATCTGGAAGCCTGTGTCCTCAGTATATTCTCCGAGACCCTGGTCCTACAGACTCTTTGCCTTGGCCTGGGCATGAATATACTGCTCATATGATGGCAGCCATATTTTTCTTGTTTGAGGAATACTCCAGATTGCCATAAGTTAATGATTTGTGTAAACAATTTTTTTTTTTATTTTTTACCTTCAGACACCCTCACACACTGACACATGATCCACAAAACAGATGTGTTTATCAAATACAAAATGGGGTTAAGTGGTACCAAAATCAAGTGATTTTTTTTTTCTTCCTTTTCTTTAGCTGACACAGACCCTCCATCCTAGACAGGTTTTCATTTTCTCTGTGTTGTGGGGTAATGTGAAAAATGAAATATGTTACCCTAAATTGAAGGAAACCATGGTCTTAATGGAATCATTAGAGAAATTGTTCCAGAATGCTGCATCCTTCCAGAAATAATAACCCTGTAATGTCAGCAAATTCCGAGTCAGCACGGGTTACCTGCTGCACACAGAGGGGCCTGGTCATGTTCATTAGCTCTGCCCGAGGCTCAGCCAAACTTCAGCACATGACCTTTAAGAATTTTAAAAAATTCATTAATCAATGTTCTTTGCCTGAGTTTTGCTGGTTTTGCTTCTTTAACCTATTATTTGTATTCTTTTCTATAAGTTGGCTGATACCCATACCCAAGGAAACTAAGAATTGCAAGCATAACAGTTCTAGCTAATAATTAACAGAAGTTCCTTTCAGTTTGGCTACCATTGCCAAAGGTCAATAATGATATTTTAAATGTCACCCAAAAAGAATTATCATACAAGCTAAGAAAATAATGGTCACAATTCTTAATTCATACTTTACTTTCCATTCTTAAGAGTATTTTTGACATCCTTTCTCTTTGACTCTCCTATAAAGCCCTAAAAATGTTGTATTAACATTTGTATTAATACATTGTATTAAATGTATTAAGACATTAATGTCTTAAAACCCAAGCAGAGAAAACAACCGAAGGTATTCTTCATCAAACTTTAGGATTGCTATGATTTTCCCGTGTCTCCTTGGTGTTCTCTGGGTGGTCTATAGCATTCTGTCACCATGGCAATAAGCATGATGTAGTCTTATGCACTTACAAATGGTTTAATGCAGTGGCTCCCTCTGCCCTGACTTAGGGACAATATAGAGATGCTGGAGTCCTCACTGGAACTTCCACTTTGAATTTCTGATTGTGTTATTAAGATATAGCCACACACTTATCTGCATTATGTGACCCTTTAGACTTTCTTTTGAGGTTCAAATGCTTTAAATTATCAAATATTTTTATCAAAGTCTAGGAGAAAAGGCCTGTCCCCTAACATTACATTTCGAATGGGTTTTAAGAAAATACTATGAAAATGTCACTTGCTCTTGCATTCTTCCTTAATCTTAAGTGCTTTTTTGTTAGTTCTTTTAACAAACTTCTAGCAAGAAAATATTCATTATAGAGTGAATTGTGAATTCCAGAAGGATGTACATTGACCAGTCTAACATTTCAAATGTACACTACTTCAGAAAATGGCTATATTTGGAAGCAGGGTCTTTCTATTTAACCAAATTGTAATGATGTCTTTACCATGGCAACGTCCTCATGAAATAAGAGTAATTTGTATGGAAACAGACAGACACACGCAAGGAAGATGTGAAGAAGATCATAGTGGACATCCAGAAACTGAGGAACCCATGTGCCTGCCAGATTCCATGAGAAACACACAAAACCTCTCCTGCTTTCATCTTAACTTTTGTTCTTAAACCTTAGGGAAAAAAATCCTATATTTTTAGTAAGGAATGGTTCTATTCATTTGTGGTACCTCTGGCCCAATGCCTGGGTGACAGATAAGGTGAACTGTGTTGTCTCAGTCTCTTTTCCTGCTGCTGTGATAAAATATGGACAAAGGCAACTTAAGGAAGAAACTGTTTATTCTGGCTCCGAGTTCAAGGGTGTATGTAGTCCATGGCAGGGAGATGGAGGCAGTAGGAGCTTGTAGCAGCTGATGCAACTCATCCATAACCAGGAAACAGAGCACAGTGAATGCATGTTGCTTCTCAGCTCTGTTTCTCCATCTATGCTGCTCAGGATCCCAGCCTGAGTGGGAATTATGCCACACACTGTGGGTGTGTCTTCCCACCTCAGTTAAGGTGAAGGTAATCAAGATAGTCCCCCACAGGCATGTCCAGAGGCCTGTGGAATCACTGCTGGATAATTCCAAATTCAGTCAAGTTAACAATATTCACTGTCAAGAGAGACATTTATTTTAGAATTATAAATGTGCAGCTAGAATGTGCTCATGTGGATTGATCTTACACAGTCCTACTCAAGAGTTTGTGAGTCTCTTGCAATGAGTCTGGAAAATTAATAGCACCTATTTCTTCATATAATATTTCCTTATTCTTTCCTTCTGGAAATTGTCAAAGTGGTGTGTGTGTGTGTGTGTGTGTGTGTGTGTGTGTGTGTGTGTGTGTGTGTTCATGTTTTCTATCTTTTTTCACCAGTAAATGTCATAATCCAGGGAACTGCTTCAACCTGCTGTCTGATCATTTATTGTTGGTTGAAAAGTCTTCAATGTGCCTTTCAAATTTGCACTTCAGTCACTGCATTTTGGTTATAGAATCATATTGTAGATTATCAGGAGAAACAGTTTTAAAAGAGTTTTTAAGTTAAGAAATAATTCTTGTTATGTCCCTGATTATATGAATGACATATTGGTACCTGAGATAGTATCTACTAAGTGGATTGCTTATTTTATCTTATTTTTGGTCTTGTCTCTTCATTTGGACACTGTTGGATCATCTATAATTCATGCAGAAAATTTCCTAAATTCCATATCTAATAAGTTCCCTGGGTGGTTGTTATATTTGCCAAATTTGACCATCCCTGTTTTCCTCTCTCACACTATCACTGTTCAGTCTGGCATTCTTCTCTCTGATTTGCGATTTTTCTTGATTCTTTATGCACAGGGCTATCTCTTCTGTTTTTAAATATTTGCCCACATTTATGGAGAATCAAGGTGTTTGTAGAATAAAAATCTGAAAATGGAATATGCCTTTTAACCCCTGATTCTAGCAGAACTATGGACTAAGATAACCTAAATATTTAACCTATTCCATCTTCTTGCCAGGACCAGAAGTCAACAAGTACATATGTCATGTTGCATATTTCTCCCCAAAGAGCCACATCTGTAGACAGTTAATGGATACTGTCAACAAAGATGGCAATCTCTTCATCAGAAATGTTTCTGGGACAAATGTCAGAAGACAAGCATGTTCTCAATGTTTCTACATAAAAATCTTCAAGCAAGCACTCAGCACCAACAGGTCTAAGCTTAGAATCCACAAATGAACTTGACCTACTACACTGACATAAAGTAATTTCTATTATTCATGTGTTATAAAGAGCCTGATGCTTGTATTTTTCCCTAAAAACATCTCATTTGATGACCTCTACCTCACAATATAGCAAGAACCATGTTAATATGTAGAGGAATTATTTGGGACAGTAACAAAGCTCTCTATATATGGGATTTGTACCATGGATACCTGGAGTGGTACACCATTGGGCTTACACACATATCTGTTGCCTCCCTTAGGAATCCTCTCCAACATCTCTAAGCAGCATCAGTTCAACTTAACCTTCAAGTGTTGACCTGCTAGTTCAGCCTGATGCCAAAGGTATAACACTGTGATGATGTAACATTGTGTCCTTATTAAGGTTCCGTTCCTAAGATAATTTTATAGGTATGTGACATAGATATTTATTCCTCAAACTCAGAGTGCTTCCTGTAATTAGGCCTTGTTCTTTCTTTTAAATAATGTCTTCTGTGTTCTTTGATTTTTTTTCACAGATAGATGGTCATCTCTTTCCAGTTAGCACAAGTATGGTGCCTTGTGCCCTCCTTGTGCCTTAGGGAAGATCATCGCTTCCACTCATGAAGTAAGAAAAGAATTGGCCTCTTTGACTTGTGTCTTAAATGAAATGAAATAGATGTCTCAAATGTCTCAATACAAATTACAAATCCAAGGTATGGCTTTATGTTTCTGAATTTGTTTTTATTATTAGAAAACTATGTTGCTGCTGCTGAGGGTATGCCTCAGTTGGAAGAGTATTTATGTGGGATGAATGGAGCTCTGCATTCAAACCATAGTATTACATCAACCAGGTATTGAAGAACATGCCTGTAATACCAGTCCTCAGGATGAGGACTGGAGGATCAAGGACATCACCCTCTGCTATACAATGAGTCGAGGCCAGCATGACATACATACACCCTGCTTTAAAAATAAATAAAATAGCATTACAGCATGTTGCTTGAAAACTCACTGTTTTTACTGTCAGTCTCATACAAACTACAGCAGTGAGACCAGCAGGCAGGGTTGTACCCTTAATGAGATAACATGACACTACAGGTTTGAGTCTAACAGAGCAAATGGGATTTCCAGCAACAGCCTTTCAACTTCTGGAAGCAGAAAGGCTCTAGTGACTTCTCTTTCCAGTTAAATCCGGTTGTTTTAGGCATTTTTATTGTTTTTATTTTTTGTCATGAGTATTATACTCTTCTAAAATACATTGTGTGTGTGTTTGTGTATGTGTGTGTGTACCTATACATACATACATACATACATACATACATACATACATATATGAGATTGAGGATTTTGCTATGGATGGGTATTAAAGGATGGACACAATTCACTGTTATTTTGTCAGCCTGCTAGCACTGTTTTCCTGGGCTATGGCAGGAGGTAATTATGATTTGTTTGTATCTGACACATGCAGAAAATTTGAGAATGCCTTTTTAACCATTCAAATATGCTTGCTTCTCTGATGTGCTTTTCTTGTCACAGGCTCAGTGCAGCTCTGACACTGTGAATGATCGTTACCACCTCACTTCTTTTAACATGCAGCATGCTTCCTTCTGGACCTGCCTGGTGAAACTCTTCCCATTAGCACTTTGCCCAGAGCCTCTCCTGTGTATGAGTCAGCACCCTAGCAGTATAAAGAAATACCTGAGGCAATTAACTTACATAGAGGAAAGAGTGTTTTGGCTTATAACTTGGAAGGTTCTAGTCCAACTACAGTGATGACTGTGGCTCTCAGCCTCTGACAAGATGGAGGAAATATAGAATGGAAATCAGAAAGGAGACATGGGGCCTGGCTAGAATGACTTATATTATGAACCAGGAAGCAAAAATAGAGGATGAATCCACAGTCTCCTTCAAAGGTAGATCCCCAGTGAACTAAGGGCCTCCCACCGTGTCCTATCTCTAAAAGATCACCATCTCAAAGTCTTAATAGTTCTACTCTGTAGTGACATAGTCACTTTGTCTGCACCTGTGGGACTGACCACACCCATTGGGGGTGGGGACAGTGGCAGAGATGATGGGGGTAACTAGGTCTAGAGAAGCCCCTCCCCCCCGAGTGGTCTCTTGCTTGCAGCATGGGGACAGAAAAGCATCCGGAGGCATCCTTGGGACCAGGAACCTGCTGATGTTCATTTGTCTCTGTTGTAAGTTATTTCTCCCTGAATAAACATCTATTCAGCCTATTTGTTTTTCCTGATCCTTATTAAACCACAATATTACTCTGTGACTCTAGCCTTTCAAACTCAAAGGATACTGCTGCACACATGGGATCATTATAATTACTCAAAGGTTGATGTGGGCTAGTCTTTACAAAGCCAACAAGAATAGATGGGACTCCTACATCCAGATTTCACATTTTTACCAGGAACTTGAGAGTGCACTTGAACAAATGCCAGTAATAACAACAAATGATAGCATGCCTCAGTGTAAAACATTTAAAAACAAGATGGCTTAAAAGGTACCAAAGCAATATAATTGTACAGTATTGCTGACTAGACTCCTTAAAACCATTAGCTCAACTCTTAGCTACTCTTGCCTTTTTGAAAAAAAAAATTGGGGCTGGAACTATGCCTGATGCCTGCTGTACCAGTCATCAAATTCTACTACTGGAAGTTAGTGGCTTGGGGGGGTTGGGGTGGGCGGGGATTATCTCTATAACCAACTCAGAATAAAACCTTACACAAGTACCCCATGCTTTTTAACAAAGTCATTGGAATCATTTAGTAGAGGGGGATAATGTTAACCTGTATTGTTCCTAACCAAAGATCCAAAGGGTAAAATTTTATGGGCTTCTCTATCAAAGAGATAGCATGATTACAACAATAGTAATGGGAGATTTTTGGATTCCTCCTATGCACTGGCAAGGCATCTTTCTGCACACACCTCTGGTAGGACAGCATCACTGTACCCATCTTCGAATGGGCTCAAAGTAGTGGCTTGGCGGTGCCTTCCCTTGGATCTTGTCAGTCAAGGCCCTCTTTCAATTAAACCTTTTCCTAAAATGAATTTTTACTTCTCTGTTTCAAAGCACCTCCATCTCTTGGCTGTCTACACACATATGCATGTGTAATATACCATGTGTGTGTTGGAGTTGTCTACTTGAAAACCCTGAAAACAGGAAGATCAATAATCCATACAACACTCTTGATAAATAAAGAACATAAGAATAAGTATGTCTTTACCTACAATAGGGGTTGAGATGGATGGATACATGGATAGATAGACAGACAGACAAAAGGACAGATACATTGATAGCACTTATTGGATATTTATTGAATAAGTGAATGCGATCATAGAAGATTGTATCAATATGATCCTTTGTCTTGACTACAATGGTTAATTTTGTACAGCGACATGACAGAGAGGAAAGGTGGACAGTGCCAGCAGAATCTAATTAAACACAAAGTAATTTATGTGCATAGAAGGTCAGCTTACCACAGAAAGTCTTTCATGGAAATACAGCCCCACATCATAAAAGTTGCCACCATGATGAACTGGACGTGTTATCACCTTCAGCTGCTCAGTTTGACACCACTGTGAGACACAGCTCCCCAGCTGATTGAGCAGAGACACTCTGAGAAGGTAGGAGCCTTGGGGAGCCTTGTTCTTGAGGCCCCTAATACAGCTGATTTGTATTTGTAGACGAAGCAACTGAGACTGCTCACCCTACATAAAAGGCATAATTCTTGAATTACACAGGAACTGGATAAAACCAAGCAATTAGCAACAATGGGCTTTTCAGAGGGTAAAGAAGGGAGACAATTATTTTTGCTCAACCTGTAATTGTTAGGTATTAGCAATGATAACAGACAAGGGCCCACAATGTATAATTAAGAGGTCAAAAAGCAAACTCCCCGATGACGGGAGGGAAAGTTTAGCTGGTGTTTAAGCACTGTATGTTAATAAGTTGTGACATCAAAAACCATTCATCTATTATAGTAAGATGGAATTAGCAGGAATCCAACACTTCTAGAAACCACACAGCATGCCCACTAAGATATTAGGGAATGGGAAACCCCAACCACAAGCCTCACACATGGCATGAGAAAGGCGACAATCCTAAGCAATACTAATCACAGACAAAAATGCCACAATGATAAGTGACCTGCAAAACATGCCAGACTCATACCTCACCTGATCCATTATATTCCCTATATGGCAGCTTGACCCACAGGCTTTCAATGAGAGGCCCTCCCACAACAGGAAAGGGGGAGAAAAATTAAGGGCTGAGTTTTAGCCCACAACATGTAACTGAGACGGGACTAAGCCTTTTATGGAACATTCAGATTTCATTGTTTGTTCACAGTTGACAAAGCAGACCATTTCCATGTTCTATAACTGCCAAGTTTATACAAATTAATGATTTGAATGAACTATTATTTCAGATTAAGTAAACACTGAAACAGGATTGTTGAGAATTCAGAAAGCATTATGTTTTATTTCTAGACTCACAAGTCCCTGAATAATTCAGCCTTTAGGAATTCACTGAGATTTTGTGCTCCAGTCACCAATGAGATCATTTTTAAGAGCATGTTACTCTTCCATTCAGGGTAGTGGTACTGCTAGGTGAATCTATAATCGACAGGAGAGACTTCTTGCTCTTGCTCAGAATTTATTGAAATAATGTATATTTCCATATAGATAGTATGCTTCTAGAATTAAGTAAACAAGAAAAGTTGTTCAATTTCTTTTGTTTTCCCATTCAAATCATACTTAAAAACTAATCAGAATAACAATTATTTTTGGTTTAATTAGAAAATCTTAATTAACAACAAAGACTTAACCTTAATATTTTGGTTTCCAAAAATATTTTAAAAGTTAACACCATCTGAATAAATAAGACAATCATTTTAGACCTCAAGGCAGGATTACTGATGCAAGCAGACTGAGTTATTAAGCACATTCTAAATTAAACACCTCTATGAATTTTATACTGAAATATATTGTGATAGTTTTGCATGCCAAATGTGACATTTTGTGTTTTAGATTCATCTTCTGTACTAATTTTGGAAATGTCATACAAACAAAGATTTTGTCATTTACCAATAGAATTACTATGCACGGTCACCTAGCTGTCTCTGTGCAGGCTCTTGTGGTTGTTTCAAGTCAGCAAGCCATAAAGAATCTTTATCTCTCTGAAACACAGCAATTTGGAAGATAATCGAATGGTGACTAGGGGGCAGAAATGCCAGTCTGAGAAATTATACCACAATCTCTCTTGCATTTACAACCTCTGTCAAGCTCATGTCAGACAGAGGAGGAGAAGGGGAATGGAGATCCATCAAATCTCAAGCCTGTGTCATTTGCATTGTGGCAGGCCTGCCTCCATGTATGGCTAATACTGAGTCTGGTCATATTATTACTCTGTGGTGAAAAATACCACAGATATATTTATGGACAGCTTTTAGACTATGTTTTAGTGTGGAGTTAGCATCAAAAATATTTAGTAAGACCTACTTTCTCTGAAGAACCCCTGAGGAGGAAAAAAAAATGGGTAAGGGCAATCACACAATGGATGTCATCATCTGACATTTTGTATCAGGAGAAGCCAGTCGAGAATGCTCACCTTGTGCCAAGCTCCTTCTGCTCTTTGGGATTCTTTAGCTGCTTCTGGACACGAATTTGGCTCCATGACACTGCCCTTTGTATAGGGATTCCCATCTGCAGTGCACAGCTGACTTGGAGCAGCAGGTATGAGAAAGAATTAAAATGAAAGAAAAGATGTTGAAAATGGGGCATGAAGGCAAGCCTTGCCCTTAGAGCTACAATACAGTGCTTTGTTGGATTGAATAGGAGTTAGAAGTGCCACATTGCAGGTGTTGCACTTGACTAAAGCGGGGTTTCTGAAGTATAGCCCCATAAAATACATAACATACTATATAAGCAACTGAGCTTGCCACAATTAAAGCATCAGTTGTTTCAGAAACAACCAGGAAATCAAATGCTGTTGTCTTCCCTTGTCTGAAAGGAATGGGCTCTAGGGCTCCCTGTGAATGCTAGAATCCAAAGAGACTCATGTCCCTTATATAATATGGCTCTCTCTCTCTCTTTCTCTTTCTCTCTCATATATATATGTGCGTGTGTATATGCATGTATTATGTATATTATGTATGTATATGAACATATATTTTTCAATTTTATTTTGCTTTTAATTGTGTGTGTGTGTACACATACATGTACATGCATATGCATGCCTGTGACTTCAGAGTCTCTTTGGGATCAGAAGAGGGCATCAGATCCCCTGAAGCTAGAGTTAAAAGTTACTGTGAGTCACCCCATGTAGGTGCTGGGAAGGGAACTCTGGTACTCTGTAAGATCTGCAAGCCCTCTCAACCCCCACAATGTCTTTCCAGCTCTACTTCTTATCATGTATTTTAAATAATCTCTAGATCACTGGTTCTCAGCCTTCCTAATGCTGCAAGCTTTTAATCTATTTCTTCATGTAGCGGTGACCCCCAACCAGAAAATTGTTTTCACTGTTATCTTTGTAACTGTAATTGTGTTACTGCTATGAATTGTAATGTAAATATCTGTGTTTTCTGATGGTCTGTGAAAGGGTCATTTTTTTTTTTAACTTCAGGGGGTCACCACCCACAGGTTGAGAACAACTGCTCTTGATGGATTATTAGTTGGATGTTTAATTAATGTAATACTATAAAAAATATCTGCTATGCCATATTGTTTCTATAGCATACCAATAAGAGTGAGCATTTTGCATATGTTCATTATGGCTTAAGCCATCACAGATCTAACTAAATTTCCTTCCATTAGTAGTTGAATGCATAAATGCAAAAACCACAGATATGGAGGGTCATCCATATTTGATAAGATTTCTTGTCACTTCATTTTTTTCTACCCATATTTCTTTGATCATGCACATTGTTCGTGAAAAACATTCATTTAAAATAGAAGTTTGGCTACTATGACATAAACATTTTTTGCCTTTAATGCAAGGGCCAGAGATCAACACTAGTTTCTCTCCTTAAAATGCTCCCCAGGTGCTTGTCCTCCTGTTGATATGTACTAGATTTACTAGATCTTTTCCCTTGTTGACTTTTGTGTTCATCAAATCCTTGCATCGTCTCCCTGCTTTCCCAAATGTATTTGAATTAAGAAGGATCATATCTCCCACTTCTCCTGACTTAAGCTTAATTCCACCAGCAGGGCCATCTGTGACAATGGCTGTACCCCCACCAGAGGAATAGCCTTTTGGGGTCTCACTGCTGATTCAGTTTCTATGATACAAATTATCTCCCTTAATGTGGTTAGAGCTGCATTGACACAGGGGTTCATTAGGACACCCATTTGCTGGCAATCCAATTTCAAATTAAATACACTTTGTTGTAAATTTTATTACTTTTAAACTACTGTATCTATTGTCTTTAATGGCCCTATTATACAGTTATGAAGGTAAACAGATTTCATTAGTAAACATCAAACATCCCATGTTAACCACAGTGAGATGGCTTCCCCCGGTTTCTTTCTTTGTTCACTTGGTCAGAATTGCAAGGCATTCAGAAATATTCTAAAAATTTAATCTGAATAATTACATGCTACATTCACCATTATCATCTGAAAGAAAACAACAAAAATAAATGAATAAATAAATAAATAAAAGAAAATGTGGTCCCTGGTAACAAGCCGACTATTCGTTTTTCTATTTAATGGTTTTCTAAAAATCATTTCCTTTAAGTTAAACGGAAATAAGTACAAGGGAGCAGGTACCCAGATGCAATGTTGACTTGAGCTCCTGTAAAGCAATTGTAGTCAAGGTCAGAAGCCAAGAGAAGGCACGAGATCCTGCCTGCCTTAAGTCCTGTGGAGATGTAAATGCAAATGGCTTCCATGGGCTCATAGGGCGCTACTGGGCACTGTGTCCTTGTTGGAGTAGATGTAGCCTTGTTGGAGGAAGTGTGTCCCTGGGGATGGATGGGCTTTGGACTTCAGAAGCTCAAGCCAGGCCCAGTGGAGCTCCCTCTTCCTGCTGCCCCTGGATCTAGATGTAGAACTCTCATGCTCCTTCTCTAGCTCCATGTTCTCCGTGTGATGCCATGCTTCCTGCCATGATGATAACAGACTAATTCTCTGAAATGGCAAACCAGGCCCAACTAAATGTTTTCCTTTGTAAGGGTTGCTATGATTATGGTATCTCTCTACAGCAATAAAACCATAACTAAGACAAGTCCTAAGTAGATCACCATTCCTGTCTTATCCTGTAATGGAGCATCATTAACTTATGATAATGAAGGCACAGTCTATATACACAGGAGGGCAAGTTCTAGGCCAAGACCCTCTCAGGTATTAAAACCAGAGATGCTCAAGAACCTTATTTACAACTTTGTGCTATTTGCATGGAGCAGACACACACAGGCTTACTTATATGTGACTTACAATATTGACTATAATGCAAAATCTAGGCAAATGGTTTTTGTGCTGTGTTGTTTAGGGAAGTGACAAATGGAGAGGGGGGACAGACAGCTATATATCTTCAGTATATATGTTGGGTCTATTTTTTTTAACAAATACTTCCTTTTTATTACGATTTATTTCATTTTAAATTGTGTGTGTGTGTGTGTGTGTGTGTGTATGGGTGAGTATGTGTGAGTGTAGAATTCCTAGAGCCCAGGAGAAGGTATAAGATCACCTAAAGCTTGAGTTACAGATGATTCTGAGACATACAACATGGTTAATGGGGACTAAACCTAAGCCTTCTCTGTGAGAGTAGTGTAGCATTTGCTCTTGACCATTGAGGCATCTTTCCAGCTCCTATGCTTTCTAAGGCTGCTTGAGTCTGTGAATATGTGTTCTAGTAGTCACACAATTCTAGCTGTATATGTGTTCAACTGTGTATTATCAAAAGTCCCCCACCCACCTACAGACTATATGTAACCTCTGCACAATACGGGCTTCTAATCTTCATGTCTAGAGGGTTAAATCATTCATTTTTTTTAATACAAAGTTAAACTGATAGTATATATATTATTTTCTAACTTCTATTTTCTGCTATGTACATTGTATGCATTTTTTTTACTACAACTAGATTTTTTTAGGCATCTTTAGTGTTTAATTCTGTCTACCACAATTTATTTAAATTGTCACTTATTGTTGGCTATTTAAGCTAGTTCCTATTTTTGCTGTTGCAAGTTAGCCTGGAATTATGTCTCTTACATATAAGGTCTTTTGGACTACCCTGGCAATTTCCGTAGTACAAAGTCCTATCATTAGAAACACTAGGCATGGAAGGGATGCTATTCCATTCTCTACTGGCCTTTATTTGAGCAGAGAAATGACACTGTAGTGATCTATAATCCTTAATGCACAGCTAGTGTCTCAGACACTATGTAGTCTTCACAGGGATGCAGACCCCACTCTGCTGGTTATCCTATTTGCACTGCAGTCAGAGCACATGCAGTAAAGAGGCTGACAGCACCTATGCACCACAACAGTCTGCTCAGCATAACCACTATTGATATTTTTAACCAGGTAATTTTGTGTGGTGGAGGCTGCTCAGCACACTACTGGGCTATTTAGTGGAACACTGTCCTCAACCCACTGAATACTCCTGGACAACCTAACTAATGCCAATTTCTATAATCTACATGTTAACAGATGTTGCCAAATGTTCCCTACGGATGACACTGACCCTTGATGAGAACCACTACTGTTCTCAGTATGGTGTAACATTGAGTGTTCGGCGTGCTCAGAGAAACTTTCAGATGTACTCTATTTCTGACCTCAGTTAACCCACAGGATACTCAATGTGGGGTTAGCATTTCTGCCTCACTGGCGGGCAACCGATGCTGAAGTATACTGGCAGCCTTGTGAAAAGACCTACAGGACAGGCAAACACTATGAGACTATCCCAGCTGAATTCTTACTCTTAACACATACTTGCTCTGGCTACAGTGTCATGAAGTGACCATCTTCCAACATCTTGGAGATGAAGAATAGTGACCTATCCCAAGGTGGATATGAGGACATAGTTTCCAAAATCCAGACCTTCTAGTTGAATCAACCTACAGGTGTCTATCACCTGCAACTCACCCATACCATACTTAATTCATAAACACACACACACACACACACACACACACACACACACACACACACACACACACACCAAGACACAAACTCTTAACATTAAGGAACATACTTCTCAAATGGCTTTTCCTTCTTTAAACATGACATGTGAATGTTCTGGCTGAGTCCTTTCCTTTCAAATTTCAAATCCTGTGTAGAAGAAGAGGGAAATAAAAGCAAAATTATAAATCTATTTAGCACATGCCTGAAGTATCTATGGAGCAACTGGGCTCACACTAAGACCAGAATATGCCAATTCTCCAAAGTATGATTCTCTCTGACAAATAAGAACAATGGAATTTTACCTATGGTAGCTACATTTTTATAAAACTGATTTTCTTCACTCATTTAATTACTGCCCAGGAAGGTACAGGGAGTAATATAGTCAAAAGAGGACAAACAGATGATGGATACATACATGGATTCCCTTGTCTTTTTCTACCTATTAACCAAGCTCTAATCCATCATCCTCCATGCATCAGCCATGCCTTTTTTACATTCCCCCCAAACATGGTATCACCTGGTTTTATAACATACCTGGACATGTGACTAAAAATATATAGAACACAGTGTTTTAGTCATGGGCTACATCATCTAACCCAGACCATTTTGGAAGCAAAAAGGAAAACAATTACAATAGAACAACAAGTCTCACTTGAGCCTATGTACACTAGGACATGCAGAAGCCTTATTAATACCTATGTAGATACACTAATATAATTCACCTGGGCATACTCTACAAGGGGGAGGGAGAGCTGGACACAGGTGTGAGTTTGTGGCTAGGATCACAGGTTCATGCACCTGTGAAATCCAGATGTTACATGCTCTTTCATGAAGTCTAAACATCTGGAAATGAGTCCCCATAACTCTGCACCTTTCTCGTCTACACTCCTGCTACACAGGAGATGAGCTAAAGATGGCAGGTCCAATGATATATATGTATGCAAAGGTCACCTTGGAATCCATTATTTTATATAATTAAAATCAGGTTACATATTCAATAAATGTATGAAATTCAGAAGTCTATAAATTGTTAATAGAGATAAGAGACTTCATCGGAATCATAAACAGCATATATATGTATGTATATATGTATGTGTATATGATATATATACAAATATATACATATGTATATGTGTATGTGTGTGTATCCTAAGTCATTTTTTTCTTCCTCCCCTTCTGTCTCTCCCTCTTCCCATGTAAAAAATTCCCAAGTCTACACAGCAATTCATCTGTACATTAAAATTCCATATATCAGATGTTTAAATTCTCAGTGTCAAAATTAAATCATTAAATATTAAAATGGCCTTTGAATTCACTGTCAGATCTTCAATGTCTTCAATTAAAATAAATATTTACATTAGTCACCAATTTGCATGAAATATTTTCTATAGTCATTAAAGCATTTAACTTTTTTCCATAAGAATTGTACATATTTAAGTGTGTACTTGTCATTAATTTTGACATATTAAACCTTTATGTATCAATCATGTATATATATTATTCTTGTATGTGACAAATCTATGTGTGTGCAGTATAATTAATAACTCTACTGTGGTCATTGAAATGAATACCATTGAATTAAATCTAAAGTTAAAGTTTTGAGTAATGCAAAAAAATAAAATACTATTCTTTAATTTTTATATATTTTTGAGATTAAAATATAATTATACCCTTTCTCTTTCCCTTTCCTCACTCCAGACCTTCTCATATACACTTCCTTGCTTGCTTTCAAAGTAATGATTACTTTTCCATTAGTTGTTATATACATATGTGTATGCACGCACACACACACACATGCACATACACACACATTCTTAAATACATAAGTACAACCTGTTCAGTCTGTATAATGCTACCTGTATGTATGTTTTCAGAGATAATATTTGGTATTGCACGAGCAATTTGTGTGCTCTTCCTGGATAAGACTATTTCTCCCTCACTCAGCATTCCTGAGTTGCCTGTACTTCTTTGTGCAGGATTGAAGCTTCCTGGGCTTTGCCCAACCATATTAGTATGTCTATTGGTATCATCCTTGTTCTACTGTTTAGACAGGCATGTTGGTGAGACTCTGTAAGTGTAGCTTCTGGCATTCTGAGCAAACATAATCTCATAGGGAACTGCCTGTTCCTCTGGCTCTCACAATCTTCTTGCCCCCTCTTCGCACTGATCCCTGAGCCTTAGATACAGCAGTTGTAGTGTTGATGTTTCCACTGGGACTGGGCTCTACAACTCTGCATTTTGTTTGGTTTCTAGAATGCATTTGAGGGGTATAATCTTACTAAAAATTAAGAATGTTAGAATGGCTAAGATTGATAACACAAGTGACAGCTCATACCAATGAGGGTGTGGAATAAAGGGAACACTCCTCCATTGCTAGCAGAAGTGCAAACTCATAATTCACTATGTAAATCAGTGTGGCAGTTCCTCACAAAATAGGAATATATCTACCACAAGATCCAGCTATACCACACTTAGGCATACACCCAAAGGACACTTCATTCTAACTACAAGGACACTTGCTCAACCATGTTCACTGTGGCTCTATTAATAATAGTTAGAATTTGGGAAAAACCTAGGTGTCTTTCAACAGATGAATAGATAAATAAAATGTAGTACATTTACACAGTGGAGTATTAATCAGCTGTTTAAAACAAGATATGAAATTTGCAGGCAAATGGATGGATGGAATCAGAAAACTCATCCTAAGTGAGGTAAGATAGACCCACAAAGATAAATATGATGTGTATTTACTTTTATGTGAATATTAGCCATTAAGTAAATGATAAACAAGCTACAGTTTATAGGTCCATAAAGATATAGAGGAAGGGACTCTAGGGATGTGGATCTCCCTGGAAGGGGGAAATAGAATCGATTTTATGGGTAGACTGGGGACTTAAGGGAACAAATGGTAGAACCAAGTGAGGACTGGAAGGGGAGATGGACTTGAAGGAAGAAATATGGGGAGAGACAACTAGATTTGAGGGGTATCTGAGGGTTGTTATGGAAGCCTAGAGCAGAGAAAACTTCCTAAAATATATGAAAATGATCCTAATGAAGTCTCAAAACAATGGGGGAGATGAAGTTCCAACTGGCCATCTCTTGTCACCAATGAAATTTCTAATACCAGGACTAGGTTACACCCAATTGAGTTGTTGGTAAAAATGAACTCATGGAAATCCTCAAGGAATTTAGACTGTTTCCAAGACAATAGGTTTCTCTCCACAAACTGACAGCAGGGCCCCATTGCTGAACACAACCATACAACTCATTGAACATGGAAATATTGAGCTGGTCCCTAAAAAGAGTCTTCACCCCTACATCCCATTGTCTTTGATACAGGAATATACTCCACATGCTGTCAAACGAGAAATGCAAACACTCAAGCCAGGCCCCATACCTTTATCTATAATGATGTACTACTACCTGCAAGATATGCTAGGGCAATGGTGACACAAATATTGTGGAAGTACCAACTAATAACTAATCTGACTTAAGGCCTACTTCCTGGGATGGAACCAATTTCTGACACACCTTAGGTGACCAAAAACCAGAGACTAGATAGTAGTATGAATAATAAAGGCCCAGAAACAGATATTATGGTTAAAGCTGAAGATCAGACAAACAAAGTGGCCCAGCCACCAGAAGTTTTCACCTCTACCAGTGCTCAGACTGAAGGGATGACCCACCAAACCTCAGACTTCTCTGCTCTCCACCAAAGCTCAGAATGCCTTCAGCCCTGGTCTCCTGCCTTATTTTCTTCTCTAGTGCTGGGATTAAAGGCACAGGATTACAAGTGCTGAGGTCACCTTTGTGTAAGCTCTGTTTCTCTTTTATACTGGATCAGTTTCTTTCATGTAACTCATGGTGGCCTTGAATTAACAAAGCTGTCTGCCTCTTTCTCCCAAGTATGGGGATTAAAGGTGTGGACCACCACTGCCTGGCCTCTATGGCTAGCTAGTGTGGCTAGGTTAGCACTCAGATCTTCAGGCAAGCTTTATTTGGTATACCATAAACAAAAATATCACCACATTACATAGCCCAGAGACCTAGAGTAAAACCAAATAAATACTGATCTTAAAAATATTGATAAAATGACTTCTAATGATACTCTGCTATACTTACAAATCAGTAGCTTGTTCACTCACTCATCAGTGAAGCTCCTTTGTGCAGTATATAAAAACAAAGAAACCCACATCCAGAATTTATATATATATATATATATATATATATATATGTATGTATGTGTGTATGTGTGTGTGTATATATATATATACACACACACAGAGAAAGAAAGAGAGAGAGAGAGAGAGAGAGAGACTTTGGATCATTCAACTCTAAATGGAATGTTGGCATCAAATCCCTCCTATCAGAGTTCAGGGAACACCACTGAAGAGGGGACAGAAAGAATGTAAGAGCCAGAAGGGATGGAGGACACCAGAAGAACAAGTCCATCAAAATCAACTGAGCAGAGCTCATATGAATTCGCAGAAACTGAAGCAGCAAGTTTGTTAGAAATCTATTAATAGCAGAATCATGGAGCTCCAGGTTCAGTGAGAAACCTTTTCTCAAAAAAATAATATAGAGAGTAATTGAGGTCAATGTTGGCCTCCATGTGACAGCTACCTATCTACATACCGCCCATACACATGGGTACCCAAAGACGTCTCATACAAAAGAAGAAAGACAATGTCAAAGTAAAAACAAGGGTTTTTGTAATCTAAACTTTATATCAGCTTCTCAGATAAAAATACAGAAGTCTTCTGCCCTTCATCTTGCTCCTAATTTGCACTATAAACTTGGCTAGAAATAGGTAAGCAATAATGATGTTATTGTAAAGATGAACTTATTTGCATATCCCTCATCCAAATTAATTAGCCCATCATTCAGCATCAACTTAGCATCTTCTGAAGTCTCAGGGCAAGGACAAATTATAGATAAATAATTTGCTACAATTTAATGCAAATGACCAAACAAGCTCCCATCTCCATCTGAAACCTTAAGATCACAGTCTTTACTATCAATCATCTTAGCATTCTAGTCATCTGAGTTATTCATTAAGCTTAAGTCATATCCATCTATAGATTTTCTCTCCTGTATCTCTCAATGTTTCAAATTTCTTACACAAACTACTCATAACACTTTTGAATTTTTTTCAGAAATACAGCCAAAACACCACCACCATTGGTGCCAATTTTCTTGGCCAGTCAGACTTTCTGTCACTGTGACAACATAGCATAAGCACCATAAGGAGACTATTTACTTTGGCTTACAGTCTGGTGGGGATGGTATGTCATCCCAGAGAAGTTCACTTCATAGCATCCAAGGCTTGGCTTAAATCACAGTTTTGGAGTTGTAAAGGCCAACATCTCTTCAGCCTCTAGCAAGACTTCTATTAACTATATTACATGGCAGGGAATAGGAAAGGTCAACATCCAAATGCAGAAATGTCCATGACAGTAGGACAGATAGGCTTTCTTACAACCTACTTTTACAGGACTACCCTAGTCTCAGAAGAACATAAACTCAAATGCATAACCCTAGATTCAGCCCTAATCCACCCCTGGGATGTTACCCCATGCTCTAATTTCATATCTCAGAGGCTTCACCTCTAACCAGAATCTGAACCCAGTATCCTGCACACAAACCTTTGGGATTTTAGTAGAACAACACCCTAATTACAGTAGGTATTTATCAGCACATACAGGAATATGCAAAAATATATAGGTCAAGAAAATACATAATTGTAATGTATAATCAGATACAAAAATAGTAACTTGGGGTGGCACAGAGATGTGTAAAACCTAAGGATTGATGAGAACATTATATAATAAGTGCATGAAACTGCATTCCTGACAGATTCTCCGAACTTATTGAATCTTTAAGCTATTTTAAAAGAACTGCTTTATGGGACATACCTTAGAGCCCAAAGGGGGAAAATATGTTTCTAATGTTAAACATAAAGTCACGCTTTCTGCCTTTCAACTAAATAATGTAACTACCAATGACCTAATGCCATCCGAACGGTTTCTCCACATATCCTGTCATTTTTTTTTTTTTATAGAAACAGTATCAGGGAAAACAAAATGAAATATTCAAAGATGAATAATTGCTTCCAGGAGGAAGCAGTGGTACAGCGTGTCTATAGGATGTCTGCGGCCCAGCTAATCCAGTCAGGATGTCAGGCCAGCTTTCTGGACAGAAGAACAGCTGCAATATATGCTTCTGGCTGGGTACTGCTAGACAAACATGTGGTAAAGGCTATTTAAGGGAAAACTGGTGAAGTTGGAGCACAAACTGAATGTTACATAAAATGACTATGAATTTTATTAACTATATTGATGTTATTTGGGTTGCATTCTGATGCATAATGAAGTCTAAGCTTTTGGGTTTACTCTGCATGCTTGTTACAAAACTAACAGCCATTCCTGAGTTTCCCCCTCCTCTGAGAATACCCAGAAGTTTCTTATTAAGCAGCTACAGGGACCTCCTCCACAGGCCAGCAGTAGAACCAGTTAGGGGAAATGGGAACCAGGCAGAGGAATATAAATATTTTATTTTCAACTTAACCTTTGGGAATATTTTTTTTAATAAGGTAGAGTATTTGGGCATGGAATATTCAGTCAGGCACTGACGTATTTTTACATCACAACCCTCACTCTGCAGTTCAGCATCTTTGCTCCAATTATGTTTTGTTTTTCTTCCTGTATATTCCTCTAATATGGTCATACTTCATCAATTCTCTGTTCTAAATTGTGACACCGCCCCCCACCCAAAAGGAAAGCCCTGAACCTATTTGTGCCTTTGGAATACTGTGTGTGCCTGTTTCTATTTCATTTTTGTTTGAGATAGGGTCTTTAATTGTAGCCGGACATATCTTCTGCCTCAGTTCCCTAAACTGGGATTACAAGCATGTACCACCATGTTCTCTCTAGAATATTTTTTAAAACATAAATTTCATGAAAAAAGAATTAAATACCACAGTCTTGAATATATGTCTTGCAAACACATTTTATCGATAGATACTACCTTCTTTCAAAGTGAATGAAAAATTAGACATGGGGGAAAAGCCATCACAAAGGTCACCAAGATGCCATAACAAAGTCCCACAACCCAAGCAAAACTGCTATAGTTGCAATTTCCTACTGAGTAATGCAATGGGATATAATGGGATATAACTACGACTGGCCATTTCCTTACCCAAACTAGGAAAAGATGTCAGAGATTCTGGATTTAAGATTCTTTACAAAAATTACCCATAAACATATATAAGATATGATTTTTAACTGGAAATGATAAAATACAAATTATTCACTTCATTTCACAAACTTTCTTCCTTTCAAAACACAAGTGATCAATATTGGTTATGCATATTCAGCTTAGGGATAGTAAAGGGGTAACAACACTATACATTTAAAAGACAATTTTTAGGTTTTTCTGTCTACTAAAATAGGTAAAAATGAGGAAAGTATATAAGGGAGCTTTATTGACATTTATTAATTTTTGCTCTGAGAGCATCATATACATGGTAATTTTCAAGCATACTGATTATTAAATTTTAGCACTATGTATACCCTTATCCTGAAGTTATTCATCTTAAAGAAGACTTCATATTTCTATTTTAATAATGAATGTGGATATCTGTTAGGGATGAGAAAATTCATAGCCCACATTACTATTATAAACTATTGAAAGGTTCATTACAGAACAAAAATCATCAGGAAGTTTCTTGCAATAATAAAACTAAAACACATATATCAACAGAGGAATCAACATATATTATTCCAAATAACAATAAAGATACTTCATAAATTATTTCAGAGAGCCAAGTTAAACCCAGAGAAGTTGTCCTCAACCTGTGGGTCACAACTTCTTTGAGGGTCAAAGGACCCTTTCACTGGAGTCTCATATCATATATCCTACATAACATATATTTACATTATGGTTCCTGACATTAGAAAAATTACAGTGAAGAAGTAACAACAAACATAATTTTATAGTTGGGGGGGTCATCACAACCTGAGGAACTATATCAAGCAGTTAGAGCACTGGGAAGGTTGAAAACCACTTCCATGGAGGGATCTGCTGGCATCTGAACCAGATAGACAAGAATCTTTTTAAGAAATCAGAATGTTATACCTACCACCACTGCTTAGTCATTAATTTTGCAAAAAAAATTATTTTTCAATTTAGATACTTAATAAATGATTTTTATTTGGCACTAATTTAACACATATACAAGTACTTATTGTGTAGAGAATGGAAAAAGTGTCTATTTATAGTTATGGTGTTATGGTGAAAGCAGAGCCACAAAAATATATTTGAGTAATGGTGTAGTATAATACAAGATCAAATGCTGAATTGGTAGGAGTTAATACATAATTAGGAATTTCCTGGCTAATGCAGATACTGGGTTATTATATATCTTAATAACTAATACTTTTATCATTCTACAATAATTTTTTAAACTTGATATACAATATAATGTGATACGAATTGGTTAAAATACTGATAAATTAGAAACTAGGTGAAATAGATGAGGTGGCATATTTCATAAGAGTTATTGTCATTCTTATTAGTTACCACTAAAACTTAATAGTGAGACTCTATTGCTAAAGACACCCCATGCCTAAGTCATAGAACAATGACAAATTAAGCTGGTCCTGGCCTCAAAGTTCATCCCTACTGTCTGGCTTTCACAATGCTGAAAGATGCTGTGTGTGCTACAGGAAGAGAAAAGCAATCAGCAATCTTACTCATCTGACAAACCTGTGAACTAAAATAGCAACCAGCCTGGCAGGTGTGCCTGTTGGCACAATCATAAAAGTAATAGTAAGGAAGTATCAAAGCACATTCTGATTGATTTGGGGCCTATTCTACAACACAGAACTCATGTTGTTGGCATGGCATGACATTGGAGCCAAGAACCTGTGACTAGATAGGTCATAGGTTCTGGAGGAGAACCTACTACTATTATTTGACCAAATGGGCATAGGATTAAACTGACACTTATTGACTTACTATTTAGACTCTTAGGTTAGTCTATCTCTCAATCTTCATCAGGGAAGCAACCTTTAGCAGTAGAAGCAATTAACACAGGAGCCCACAATGGGTGTGCATGAAGAGAATAAGAGACTGCTGAGTAGTTAGCCCTAAATGGGTTCTGCATATCACACTCCCTCAAGGATAAACTGAGCAAAGGCAGCAGAAAGACTGAAAGAGTCAAAGGGGTGTTTTCTGGACACAAGGCAGTTGCACAAATGAATGTAGCCATTGAAACAGCATGCACAATAAGCCTGAAAAAAATCTTGGAATGGAGGAGCAGGTTCCAAAGTACTTTTTTTCCCTGAAGAAGGAAAGATAAGGGAAAAGAGGAATGAACATATACAAAAAGTGTAAGAATTACTCCAGATTTCCTGTTTATGAAAAGATGTCTGTAGCATTGTTTACCTGTTTGCTATTAAAATCCATATGGTCATCTCAGATTCCAAGATGGCTACAGAATTAGCAGGAGCTAGGAGGAAATGTTAATGACTTTAATGAGCTTTGTACTTATAAGCATTTCCTTAGAACATGTTTAAAATGCTCATCTCAATGAGTTTTAATAAAATGAATGAATCTTTAAGGGTTCATTTGCCTTATTCAAGTAAAATATTGCTATATTAATATCTGAATACAAGGATTAAAAGATCATGATATCAAATGCTCTTTGGCCAACCTAGACCAGTAGAGGATGTCTCTGATATCTGCCTTCTTATTTCAGAACTTACCTTGGAGAGGGGAGCAGATGTATCTTTGAAATGTAATCAGTTACTTTAGCACCCACACCTAGTTGAGGAGTTATTGACAATAAATGTCTAGTAGGAGAAAATAATTTTTCTTTATGAACATGGCCCCTGAGAAGATACCCGTGCTCCAGTAGATCCTCACCCATGCATATTTCCACAATGTTAAATTAACTCAGAGGGTTTAACAAAACAAAACATGAAGCTGAGATGGAATGGTAGGGGAATGATGAGGGAGGAATTGAAGGAGCAGAAGTTGGGGACAGACTTGACTTTTTTTAAGGGAGAAAAGAAAGAGAGACAAGAAAGGAAGGGAGGGAGGAAAAGAGGGAAGGAGAGAGGTAAGGAGGGAGGGAGGCAAGGAATAGAAGTCAATATAAAAAGAAAATGAAGTTCAAAACAAGTTATACTTACAACTGACAAAATAGAGTTAAATCCAAAAAAAAAAAAAACCTATTAATCTCAAAATATTTTACATTGGTATGGGTTATGATTTATTGATATAAATTAAAAGTGATTTTTAGTTTTACTATGTTTCTACTTTTATTTGTGGTATTGTGTCCATGCAAGCTTTTTAAAATGTAATGTAGATTCCGGTGCCCTGCTCGGAGCTTCCTGAGGACTGGGGGCTGAGTTCAGGAGAGCCTGTCCCTGCAGACCAGCCTATCCAGAAGCCTGCATCCTAGTCTCACCTCCACTCACAGGAGGAGCTAAGCTTGGGCCTATTTCTGGGCTGCATTCCAGTGCCTTTCTTGGAGCCTCCTGAGGCCTGGGGCTGTGCACACTCAGGGAAGCACACCCAGGCAGACTAGTCTGTCCACAATCTGCCAGCTTCCATGTTTGGCCTCCATCATGGAAGGAGGCTGTCTTCTAGGTGCCCTGCTCCGAGCCTACTTAGGACTGAGGACTCCACACTGGGTAACCTGTCACAGCGGACCAGTTCATCCAGCATCTGCCAGAGACCTAGTCCCACCTCCACCCGTTGAAAGTGGAGACCAATCAGAGGCTTGGACCTGCTTGCATCCACCGGAAGAGAACCTTGGCCCAGTCACCAGGAGAGTGAGAGCCCACACTGGTATGCACTGGAAGAAGGGATGGGTAGACAACAGTATAAGAACACAGTCAACAACAGAAAGATCAATATGACACCCCCCAGAGTCTAGGGACTTCACACCAGCAAGACCTGAACATCCCAAAACAGAGGAAGAAGAGAATGACCCTAAAAACAACTTAATGAAGATGATAGAGACCCTAAAGGAAGAAATGAGAAAATCAAACCCCACACAGTATGAGGGAAGGCTAGGAATAGAAAAGCTGGGTAAAGGATCAGAAACTACAGATGCAGGCACAACCAACCAAATACAAGAGAGAATCTCAGGTGTTAAATATACACTAGGAGAAATAGATTTATCGACCAAAGAAAGTCTTAAGTCCAACAAATCCCTGACACAGACACAGACACAAACCCCAGGAAATATGTCAAAATGTCAAACCCAAGAATAATAGGTATAGAAGAAGGTGAAGAAAACCAACTCAAAGGTGCAGAAAATATATTCAACAAAATCATAGAAGAAAACTTTCCCAACCTAAAGAAAGACATACCAATGAAAGTACAAGAAACCTACTGAACACCAGAGTGGACCACAAAAGAAAAAAAAAATCACTTGCCACATAATAATCAAAACATCAAACATACAGAATAAAGAAATAATATTAAGATCAGCAAAGTAAAAAGGCCAAGTAACATATAAAGGCAAACCTATCAGAATTATACCTGGCTTCTCCATGAAAACTCTGAAGACCAGAATGTCCTGGATAGATATTCTAACAACACTAAGAAACCATGAATGCCAGCCAAGACTACTATATCCAGCAGAGCTTTCAATCACTATAAATGGAGAAACCAAAATATCCCATGAGAAAAAGAAAAACAGATTTAAACAATACTTATTAACTAATCCAGCTCTAGAGAAAGTTCTGAAAGGAAAATTCCAAGCCAAGGAAGTCAACTATACCCACAAAAATATAGGCAATAGATAATTCCACTTTACCAACAGCCAAAAAAGGGGGGTGGTAACCCACACATAATACCACCACCAATAACAAATTCAAAACTAACAAGAGTTAACAATCAATGGTCATCAATATCTCTCAATATTAATGGCCTTAATTCTCCTATAAAAACACATAGGCTAACAGAATGGATACAAAGACAGAATCCATCCTTCTGCTGCATACAAAAAAACACACTTCAAAGACAACTGTTACCTCAAAGTTAAGGGTTGAGAAAAGATTTTCCAAACAAATGGACGCAAGAAACAAGTGTGTGTAGCAATCCTAGGATCTAACAAATACGACTATAAACTAAAATAAATCAAAAGAGATAAAAGTAATTTCTTATTCATCACAGGAGAAATCCATCAAAATGAAGTCTCAATTCTGAATATGTGTTATGAGTAGGTTTTTCCTGCCTGTCTGGCCCCACCGCCATGCCAGCCTCAAATAACTCACAGAGACTCTGTATTTGATATAATGCTGTTGGCCAGGTACTAGTTTCTTATCGGCTAGCTCTGTCTTAATTATTAACCCATTTCTATTAATCTAAGCACTCCACGTGGTCTTATCTTACTGGAGAGAGGGGCTCCTGGTGTTCTGCTCTTTTTTTCCTCCATCTTGGATCCCCTCCTCACTACTTCCTCTCTTCTCCTTGTCTCCTAGTCCCACCTATCTTGCTTTCCTATTGGCCAACAGTGCTTTATTCATTAACCAATAAGAGAAACATATTTACAAAATGACATCTCCCATCAAACATGTATGCCCCAAATACAAAGGCACCCACATTTGTAAAAGAAACATTACTAAAACTCAAAGCACATAAAACTTTACACACTTATAGTGGGAAATTTCAACATCCCACTCTGAACACTAGACAGGTCCACCAGACAGAAACTTCACAAAGAAACAAACTAACAGAAGTTATGACCCAATTGGGTTTAACAAACATTTATAAAACATTCCATCAAAACACAAAAGAATATACTTTCTTCTCAGCACCACATGGAACCTTCTCCAAATTGGCCACATACTCAGCAATATAGCAAACTTCAATAGGTACAAAAAAAAAAAAAAAATGGAATAGTCCCCTGTATCTTATCAGGCCATAATGCTTTAAAGTTAGGATTCAACAACAACACAAATTGCAGAAACCCTACTAAGTCATGAAAATTGAACAATGCACAATTGCACCATTCCTTGGTCAAGGAGAAATAAAGAAATTAAAGACTTCCTAGAAGTGAAGACACAGCATACCCAAACTTATGGGACACTTTGAAAGCAGAGCTAAGAGGAAAGTTCATTGCACTAAGTGCCCACATGAAGAATCTGGAGATAGTCACATTAGAGAATTAACAGCACAACTAAAAACTCTAGAACAAAATGAAGCAAACTCACCCCAGAGGAATAGACACCAGGAAATAATCAAATTGAGGGCTGAAATCAATAAAGTAGAAACTAGGAAAACAATACAAAGAATCAATGTAACAATAAATTGGTTCTTTGAAAAAAATCAACAAGATAGATAAACCTTTATCCAAACTAACCCAAATGCAGTGAGAGAACATGCAAAGTAACAAAATCACAAATGGAAATGCAGACATAACAACAGACAGTGAGGAAATCCAGAGAATTTTCAGGTCATACTTTGAAAACCTGTACTCCACAAAATTCAAAATGGGAATGGACAATTTTCTGAATAGATATCACTTACCAAAATTAAATCAAGAACAGATAAGCAATTTAAATAGAACTACAACCCCTAATGAAATAGAAGCAGTCATCCAAATCTTCCAACCAAAGAAAGCCAGGGCCAGATGGTTTCAGTGCAGAATTCTACCAGAATTTCAAAGAAGAGCTAATACCAATACTTCTCAAAGGAGTATTGCCAAACTCTTTTTATGAAGCTACAATTACCTTAGTACCCAGGCAACACAAAGATACAACTAACAAAGAGAACTATAGATCAATGTCCCTCATGAACATTGATGCAAAAATACTGGCAAATCAAATTCAAGAACTCATCAGAGAACTCATCCGCCATGACCAAGGAAGCTTCATCGCAATTATGCAGGGATGGTTCAACATATGAAAATCTACCAATGTATTCCATCATATAAACAAACTGAAAAAGAAAAACCTCAACATAAATCCAGCCACACTAAACCTCTTAGAAGAGAAAGTAAGAGGTATCCTTGAATGAATAGGCACTAGGGAAATGCCCAGAAATATACAAGGATGCTAACAATCTAAGCAATAGTGGAGAGGCTACCTTAAATGCCCTTCCCTGATAATGAGATTGATGACTATCCCATCCTAGAGCCTTCATCTAGTAACTGATGGAAGCAGAAGCAGACACCCACAGCTAACACTGAGCCGAACTCCTAGAATCCAGTTGCAGAGAAGGAGGAGTGATGAGCAAAGGTGTCAATACCAGGCTGGAGAAACCTACAGAAACTGCTGACCTGAACAAGGGGGAACACATGGACTCTAGTCTGACAGCTGGGAAAGCAGCATAGGACAGACCTAGACTCCCCAAACGTGGGTGTTATTTAATAGGACTGGGCAGTCTATGGGGCCTCTGTTAATGGATCAGTATTTATCCATAGTATATATAAATGGACTCTATATTCCATATAGAGGGATACTCCCTCAGCCTAGACACATGGAGGAAGGCCTAGGCCCTGCTCCAAATAATATGACAAGCTTTGAAGATTCCCTATGGAAGTCTGCTCCCTGTGGCGCTGAAAAGAGGTGGGATGGGGTTTGGTTTGGGGAACAGGGGAGAAAGGGAGGGTTTGGGAACTGGGATTGATATGTAAAACAAGCTTGTTTCCAATTTAAATTTTAAAAAATTATCAAAAATAAAGAAAGAAAGGGAAAAGAAAGAAAAGAAGGGAAAAGAAAAAGAAAGAAAAGCCCATGGGATCAGTAAGCACATCTTTGGTGAGTCCACACTGGTGATCCCCAAACAAGTAGATCTTCTGGCCTAGGTTTACTCCATGGTGTCTCAAAGTCTGGAAAGAGTATTGGATTGTGAAAGGGTGGAAATGTGAGAGGTAAGGTCTGGTTGCAGTCATCACATCACTAGAAACATGCCCTTGGAGCTATATCTTGATGGTTCCCTTCCTATTACTGCTTGCTGTACTTCCTGTCAGCCATGGTGTGAGCCACAGTACCCTACCATGCCTTCCTCACCAGAACAGAATTAAAATAAACAACCTCTCCTTTTAGTGGCTTTCTTGAGTATTCACAATACTGCAACATAAAAATCTGGCTGAAATATTCTCTACAACAATGGTTCTCACCCTTCCTGATGCTGCAATCCTTTAATATTGCTCCTCGTGTTGTGGTGACCCCCCAACCATAAATTTATTTTTGTTGCCACTTAATAACTGTAATTTTGTTACTGTTATGAATCACAATGCAAATTTCTGATATCTCCAATGCTCGTAAGTGACCCCTATGAAAGAGTCATTGAAGCTGAGGGGTCATGACCCACAGGTTGAAAACTACTGCTCACCATAGCCATGCCTACCCTAGTTTCTACTGAGCAAGTCTTCATACCTTAGCAACCTAGCAAGAGCCACTCTGAGCTCTAATTTAGGTTGCTTCCAGGTTCTGGCTCTTACAAATAATGCTTCTATGAACACAGCTGAACAGATATCCGTGTTGTATGAATGTGCATCTTTTGGGTACATGCACAAAATCAGTAGCTTTTCCACTGCCAACAACAAAGATATGGAGAAAGAAAATAGGAAAGCAACCCAATCCACAGTAAACTAAAAAATACATATGAGAATAAACCTGAAGAAGGAGATGAACAACCTCTGCAATTAAAGCTTTAACAGCTAAAGAAAGAAAGTAAAGACCTAGAAGGTAGAGATAGAATATCTCGTGTTCTAGGACTTGTAAAATTAATATTGTGAACTATTTCTGGAAGCCATCTGCATACAGAGGCATATAGACCTGGAATACCCACAGAAATTCTAGGTGGAAAGAACAATGTTTCAAATCCTTCATTCCAAACCATATTGGAGATGAGGCAATTTAAGTATCATGGTACTGAGAACTGGATTCAAGAACCCACAATGCTATATGAGCAAGAGTGATAATAGTCAAAGTTGTTCAGTTATTACGGAAAGTCATAATTGCTGTATATGCTGGAAGAAAAATAAAATGACATTGTCTGAGATAAAGAAGGAAGAAAGGGGCAAGAAAAGTGAATGCCCTCTACAAGAGCAAACTCAAAAACTATGTCCTGGGTGTATGGGAAGGGTATTAGCTTAGATACATTTTCCTAAGTGTATTTTTAAAGACCATCCCTCTCCTGTAAAATTAATTTTGTATTCCTTTCTTTTTGAAGATCTAACTGAACTTAATCAGCTCTTGAGACAACATGTGTTGGTTAATTTTAATTGTCAACTTGACACAACCTAGAATCACCTTGAATGAGAATCTCATGGGGAAGTAAGTGTCTAGTATAGTAGGCTTCCTTGCACAGCTAGTCCCCAAATCATGACATACAGACTTACTATTAATTATGAATGCTTGGCCTTAGCTTAGGCTTGTTTATAGCTAGCTTTTTTTTAACTTAAATTAACCCAGTTTTATTAATCTATGTGTTGCCTGGAGCCATGTTCAACTCATGTATGTACTACCCATCTTGCTTCCTCTCTGGCTGGCTGGCTGAACCCTGGCTGACTGGCCCCTGACTGGTTGGCTGGTTCCCCATTTTCTCTGCCTGCCAGCTCTGCCTATCCATCTTCTGTCTAGCTATTGACCATTCAGCTTTACATCCTTACACAGTTAAACAAATGCAACATATCTCAACATAGTTAAACAATAAGTCTGCAACATAAACACAGTACATCTTTATATAGATAAACAAATATTCTATTCCACAATAGTCTAGATTAGGGTTGGCCTGTGTGAATGAGATCCACCTTTGAGAAATTTTCTGAGTTAGGTCAACTGAGATGGGAAGACCTATCCTGAATGTGGATGGGACTATTTCATGAGCTAGGCTAAATAAAAGAAAGTCAGCTGAGTTTTGAATTTATCATACTTCCTATTGTTTAGCTACATCTCACAGGGATTTATTTCACAGGGATAGATGTGTGCTTCCTCACTTGCTTCATTGGGATTTTCTGAGGTTAGATCTATTGCTTTCTTTTGTGGTTTGAATTACTCCTTGGGGGACCTGAAGCAAGTGACTTAACACCATCATTGAAGTTGCTTTCCTAACTGTGAGGGGTCATTTGTGCATATTATAGCATAAGCTATGAATCTACTAAGATAAAAAGTACTTAAGTAGTTCATGACAATTGCTCATTAATAAATACCCATGCCTAATTTAATTATGAATCATTATCATCACCTATAATTCCCTGCTAATATTGGGTAGTAGTGTTTTTTTGTTTTTAGTAGCAATGTTTTAAATTACTATACTATGTATTTATTTTCACACATTAAAGTGAGGCAACTTAAGAAAGAAATCATGAATGAATGAATGAAGGAAGGAAGGAAGGAAGGAAGGAAGGAAGAAAACTTTTTCAACTAGTTTCAGTACTTAAGTATCATATCATCTCCACACTAGGACACTTGTCCCTTCTAGTCTATATTTATTTAGAGTTTCAGAAATGACAGACTTCTGGGAAAACAGACATTCATGGCAACTACGTGCATCTACAGCTTCAAATCTAAAAGGCAAAATTTCTTTCCACTGTGAAATTCATATCTTCTTAAGCAACAAGTGTTTCAACAGCTGTTTTTCAGGGGCTCAGCAATCCCTTCAAAGCAGTTAGGATATTTTGCTTCCCAGACTAACCTCTGTCACATGCTTATATTGGTCTAAAAGTCCTTAAAGTTTTTGCTGGAGTTATTTCTCTGATTACTTTGCTTTGGTTCAAACTTCTCACCAACCCTGGTTACAGATTTAAGAGAAATCAGCTTCCCCATGGCACATCACAGAACCAGGGCAACCGGAATCCAAATTCTTTAAGTCCCCAGAGCCAGTGTGCTCTCCTGCATGTGACACATCAAACATCCTAACAGCTCCACTTGAGGGACAAGCAAGTAAGACCAGGACAGAAGGTGTAAGCATGAAAACATCAGCTATTCAAATTATTTCAAACACTTTAAGATGGCTCACCACACTTGCCTTCCACATCATAATGAGCAAATGCAGGACCATCCTCACTGCAGTACAAACAAGAAAATCGAGCCACCAAGAAGCCAAATTCTTGACCAAGATCACACAATTAGAACAAGATGTCATAAGATTCCCAGGCAAGAACGCCGTTTTATGACTTGGTGAATTATTTTCTTGTGCTTTTACCATGTGGCAGAGAGTTTTTCTGTCTTGCTTGCAATTTTTAAAACAATAAAGTAAACTGTCTTTGTTGTTTAACCTAAGGATAAAGCAAAAGCTGATACCCATATGCTTTTCTGTGTTTCTGGTTAAACTGCATAATTGAGAGAGGTGTCTCCTAAGTAGAAGCTCCTCTCCTACCAAAGCCAAGCCTATGACATCCCTGCCTTGCCAGAGGGTACAGTGAGACTGGAAAGGAATGGAATAATGCACTCATGCAAGGAATAGACCACACAGGAACTAACATGAACTTATGTGAATATATACTTCATTTAAAATGATCTCTGAGCCTTGGAAAAGGGAGTGTGATGTCCCATTTTGGGCTTAGAATTCTGAATTAAAAGCCAAAAGTGATCTTAATTTAAAATCCCAGAGTGGGGAGGGAAGTGAACACAAAGTCTTACCCCTACCTGAATACCTACTGGGAGCTAAGAGTTTCCAGGGGAAGAGACTCAGTTTTCTTTAATGGTTAGACCACTACCAGCAAGACCACTCTTGAGTGAGTGCATACACAATCAAGAATGTGTGGGTCACACAAATTTGACTTGATGCATTTATGAAATGAAGAAGAAAGAAGACATTAATTTTGTGGGTAGGAAAAAGAGATGAATCTAGAAGGAGCCAAAGTGGAGGACAGTTAACATTATCAAAATGCAAAATGTGAAATTCTCAAAGAACTAATAAAATGTTTTTTGCTATTTATTTTTAATTAGCTGGAACTAGCAAGATGCTTCAGCATGTAAAAGTCCCTGCAAGCAAGCCTAAGGACCTGGGTCTAATCCCAAGAACCTATATGCTGGGAGAATATCAATTACCAGAAGCTGTGCAACTTCCATGGGTTCTCCAATAATCACATATAATCTGTGGTAATTATTGCATGTGCACACACACATGCACATGTACACATGTGTGTATGTGCACACGCACATGTGCACACACACAGATACCTGTTGTTTTAAATTTTTAACTCAAATCCCCAGGCCAAGAATAGATAGATTAAATAGATGATAGATAGATAGATAGATAGATACATAGATAGATACATAGATAGATTAGATAGATAGATAGATAGATAGATAGATAGAGATAGATAGATTAGATTACATAGATTGCAATATCAAGTTCATCTTTTCTCATCAATCCATGGCTACTGTGCTGCCTCTGTATCCCCTACTTTCCCCTCTACAATTAGTTATTCCTGAATTCTTCTACCTACATAAACCCCAGGTGTTGAGATAACCTCAATAGTCCAAACCTTCTGGATAGTTCTGAAAGCCAGTAAACTTCCTCCTGCTGCCTGAACTACATTTACAATGGGCTTTGAGATTCCTTCCTGCTATGTCAACACTCATCATATAATTAGTCCAACATAAAGGAAAAAAGATCCAAAGATTTCCCTCAATATTTCATTACCTCTTCTACAGTGCAAAATAAAAATGAAAATTCTATCTTCCTACCATCTCTTACTCTGATCATGGCTTAACTGAATGTATCTTGATCTTTTATTAGTTTTCTCCAAATAAAATAAATATTTACTTAATATGTGATATGTTACCCTGCTCCATAGACTTTAATTTATTTGAACCAGTTTCTGGTTTGCTGTGTTGTAAACTAATTGAAACTCACACCCTAACCCTTCTATGTTTTTGTTCTTTCATTCCAAGCACATTAGTACATGCAAAGACACTAAGTATAAAATATGATGTTAATCATTTTTAGTATATAATTCCTGAAAGTCTGATTTTCAATAAAAAAGATAACTAATTGCCAATACAGTAGTTCTACAAAGCTTAGAGCTAAAGGACCCAGGTTAGTGTTAGCAGGAGGGATCAATGAAAAGATTCCCTTGGAAAAAATGGAAAAGCACATTTATGTTAAGGAGGTTTATTGCTAGAACCATAAAGATCTGACAATTATTAAGGGATGAATGAAGGACAAAGGGCAGCTAAGTAGGAGGTCAAGTTGGAAAAGCTAACAAAGATGAGAAAACAAAAGTACTAAATGTATTTCAATGTTCTTCTGATTCTTGTTTGTGTTTCATTGTTCAATGATTTTTGCCTATTATGTGTTAGGCTCATAAAAGGACAAAAACAGGTTTATAATGGGAAAAATCCAATCATACTTTGACTCTAGAATGACAGTAGCGTCAGCCTGGAAGACGTAAGTCAGATTATACCACAGAGAGGTGGACAAAAAAAAGTGAGCATAGACAAACAGACAACAGTGCTAGAGAGAAGAAATTAGGGCTATGTGTGGCAGGGGATGTTGGAGATTAAATGGTTGGTTTGAGTAAGAAAGACAAAGAGGGACCACCTGGACCAAATGCAACCCACAAAGACATACACCCAATAGCCTGTCCTTTCCCATATCCTAATGTTTCCCTCCAAATAGCATCACCAGCCAGGGACAAAGCATCCAACATATGAGCCTATCAGAGGCATTTCATCTTTAAACCACAATATCCCATGCCTGTCCTCAAAGGATTATGGCTATTTTATAATGATAACTGCTGTGGGATATTTGTATACTGTGTGAGGATGTATTGCTGTGATTGATGTAATAAGAAGCTACATGTCCACTAGCTGGGCAGAAGAGTATAGGTGGGACTTCTGGGCAGAGAGAGAACTCTGGGAAGAAGAAAGGCAAAGTCACCAGCCAGACTGAGGAAACAGGGTGGGCAGTACAGAAATGAGGTAACAAACCACATGGAAGAATGTAGATTCTTAAAAATGGCTTAATTGAAGTTATAAGAACTAGTTAGGAATAAGCCTAAGTTAAGGCCAAGTTTTCATAATTAATAATAAGTCTCCATGTTATTATTTGGGGCTAGTGACAGAAAAGAAAGTCCAACTGTAGAAAAATATACTGACCAGGTAGACCAACAGATAAAGATGTTCACCACAAATCTGAAACCAATCCCTAGGACCCACATGGTAGGAGTAAATAACTTAGTCCTACAAATTTTCCTTGGATTTCAATACCAGTGCCGTGATGTGTTTACATGTATGTGCACGCACACACACACACACACACACACACACACCAATACATGTAAATTTAAAACTTCCAAACTCTTAACTGTTGCAGTATTTTTCAAAAGTTCTAATTCAAAGTATCTGCTCTGACCCACAACAAACTGTCAGTTGTGAGATCTTATAAAATCCAAAACACTTTATAAATTTCCTATATACAATAACAGTATAAACATTTCCATTCTAAAAGAGAGGAGTAAAAGAATAACAAGGAAAGACTACACCAAAGAAATACTGTAGCTCTCTGTAAGACAAACAAAAACAAACAAAAGGTCCACGTGTCTGGGACCTCTAGCATCCTGGGACTTCCGCTGAAACTTAGACTTTACCACCATCCCTGCATGCATTTGCCTGCTTGCTGAACTTCACTGTGTTTTAATTTTCTATTGCTATGATGAAACACCATGACCAACGCAAGTTAGGGAGGAAAGGGTTTGGGGGTTTTTGTTTTGTTTGTTTTTTGCTTATGCTTCCAAATCACTATTCATCACTGATAGAAATCAGGACAGGAACTCAAACAGGGTAGGAATCTGGAGGCAGTAGCAAAGGCAAAGGCCATTGAGGAATGCTTGCTCTTCATGGCATGCTTAGTCTGCTTTCTTTCTTTTTTTATTAATTAATTTTTTCATTTTTTAAAATTCATTTTACATACCAACCACAGTTTCCCCTCCCTGTTCTCCTCTCATCCCCCCTCCTTTTTTTCCTGCCCCCCATCCACTCCTCCTTTGTCTCCAGTTAGAAGGGACAAGGCCTTCCATGGTAATCAACAAAGCATGCATGACATATCAAATTGAGGCAGGGCCAAGCTCCTCCCTCTTGCATCAAGGCTGAGCAAGGCATCCCATCCTAGGGAATCAATTCTAAAGAGACAGCTCATTCATCAGGGATAGGTCCTGGTCCCACTGCTAGGGGCCCCACAAAATACCAAGCTACACATCTGTCACACTCCCCACAACACTAGTTTACCTAGGATAATCTCATATATTTCTTCTTCCAAAGGAGATTCATATGTCCCTCTCAGGATACTCCTTGTTACCTAGCATCTCTGGACTTGAGGATTGTAGCCTGGTTATCCTTTGCTTTACATCTAATATCCACTTATGAGTGGTACATATAGTGTTTTTCTAATTAATTAGATGTTTTCATTTATTTTACATACTGGCCACAGTTTCCTATCCTCCTACCTCCCATCTGCCCCCTTCACCATCTATTTATCCTCCATCTCAGTTCAGAAAGGGGCAGGCTTCCCATGGGAATCAACAAACAAGGTACATCAAGTTGAAACAGAACAATCTCCTCCACCTGCGTCAAGGATAGCTAAGGCCACCCAGTATGGGGAATATGTTCCCAAAAGCCAGCTCGAGCAGCAGGGACAGGTCCTGGTCCCACTGCTAGAAGACCCACAAACAGACCAAGCTACATAACTGTCACACACATGCAGAGGGCCTAGATTGGCTCCATACAGCCTTCTTCCTTATAGAACCAAGAACAACCAGCCCAAGAATAGCACCACCCACCATGGGCTGGGCCCTCCCACATTGATCACTAAGTAAGAAAATGCCTTACCACTGGGTCCTACAGAGGCATTTTCTCAATTGAAGTTTCCTTTTTTTTTTTAGATGATTTTAGCTTATGTAAAACTGACATAAACTAGCCATGACACTATACTATATACTTCCAAGGTTCCCAGACCTTTCTTTGATATCATAATACTTGATTTCTATATGCCTGCAAAATCAGCATCATGTAGACAAATATGATGGTATTCTGGAACTTGAACAAAGGGTTCCCAATACCTCTCTCTTCAAGGTAAAGTCTTTCCAATGAGTTAAAAACCTATGAAACTTTAAAATGGGTAAGGTCCAGCCAATTTCTCATGAGTTCTTGAGCTATACCTTCTATTGCCATGGTGCATAGCACCTAACTTCTTTACATTGGCATTCCAATGTTCCATAATTAAAGAATAACAAGGAAATGCACCATCGTTGGCTGCATCTTCATGCATATTTATTCTAGAATAAAACTGTTAATTTTTAAGAGACTTTCAGCTCTGCTTTTTTGCTCATTTATTTTCATTTTACAGTTATTAAAAGTATCCAGAAATAACCACATCACAGCCTGAATACCAAGTTGCCTTGAAATTTTCTTTACTGGGTTGAATAACACATCACTTTTAAATTTGTTCTCCCATAATGACTCAGGTCAAGGACAGGATGTAGACAAGTTCTTCTCCATGGGTACTGGGAATGGTTTCTGGTATAGTGACCAACAAAGTCCTTATTCCCATCTGAAACCTGTGAGTATTTGCTGTTTCTATCCATATCAGCATCCTTCTCTTCTAACTTCCCATCATAGTTACTCATTGAGCATTACTTCCAGCATTCTAGGGCTCCCAAAGCCGTATATCCAATGGTTTCCTAATCCCTCCCACTAGGCAGTTCCAAAGGCCCAAGAACTAGATAGTCAAGTTTAGTTATAGCTTCCTCCTCTAACCAATAAATCAAAATATATTAAGAATTTATGGACATAAAATAACTTGATTGAACTGGTATAAACACTATTGCCAAAGATAGTCATAATACATAAAAACTTCAGGTCAAACCATAAACTAATAAAAAACATACTTTAAATTTTAAAATGCCAGTAAAATAATCAAAATTACATAAACTGTGCAATCAATAAGCTCAGGAATCAGGGATGGTTGTATTAATAACCAAATTGAGCCAAGGGAAAGGGTATCCCAGAGACAAGATGGCCGTCTCACAATGAGAGTAATCAGAAGCACATGCAATTATGATCAGGTGGCCAAAATACAAACGTGGGTAAGAAATTTAATCTCTCTCTGTTCAGAGGGAGGAAGTTCAGAAAAACTACATAAAATTTTACAAGTTCTCTAAAACAAGTTGCATATTAAATAAGAATCAGACTCTGAAGTAATAACAAGACAAATACTGAAATCTAGGGATAAGGGTCTACCCCACGGCCTCATGCACACCAAGCAAGCATGTACTCAACTTGCAGCAGACTCATCCTTCAGACAGCTTCCAAACCTTCTTCTTCCTCTCCCTTTCTAGACCAGGGGTGAACAAGCCCTTTGAAAAGGCCAGCCTCTCCCTTCTTTCATGCCAGTGGAAAGCTTTCAGGCCCATCACCTAATTGCAGTTTGTAAAAAGCCAATTCAGTTCTCTGCTGCATTGTTGAATGAGGCTGTGAGGGTGCCCTGCTCTCCCCAGAGTCTGATTATCTGAGTGTAAGCTTTGCTATCGTCTCACAAATGTAGCGTCATCAACCTCGATATCCCTAGTAAATTTGATGTGAGGGGACCATTCCATAGCCATGGAGTGTTCCAAACCAAGAAATAGGATAAATGTGGGGATTAATGAAATACAAAATGAACAACTAATAGATAAAAGCCAAGAAAGCAAAACAAAACAAAAACAAAAAAAACAAACGAAGGAACAAAAAAAAAAAAAAAAAACAAGCTGAATATTGAAAAGCAGTGTCGTAATCAAGGGTTCGGTGAAACTACACAACTAGACCACTCTGTGGGTAGAAAGAAAGGTTTATTGGGGATCAAACTGCCAAGGTGATGGGGAGGGAGAGCAAACAGCAGAAAAGCAAGCAGATTTTATATGACAGTCAGCAGGGTGAGGATGCTGAGCTGATGCAGGTTGTTCAGTTAGCAGAGAACTAGATGTCCTTGTGCCAGGTAATTGGCCTGTGAGGGCAGATTAACGGAGGTGCCTGGGAAACAGAAATCCACCTTAGGAAATTCCTGAGAGCTTCTGTTTATCATTTTGAGGGTTCTCTTTGGACCTAACAATTCTATAACGGGGGAAGGAGGACAGAATAAATAGTTGATGAGAGAAGTAGATGTAGGAAAGGGGTACTTGAAACAGAAGGGAGAGTACTGCCACAGAAAGAAAGGTTAAATCCACTTTATGATAAAGGGCTTTGACTTTTTTTTTTTTTTTTTTTTTTTTTGAAGTTCTTTGCTTTCTTTCTTTTTCCTCTATGAATTTTTAACACTAGGATGAGTACCTTGAGTCAAAATCATATGTGAGTTATATACAGAGTTTCATATAGTGTTAGTCTTCCATTTTTGTTCTGTTTCACTCTATCAGGGAAGGGTGTGGCAGGTGGAGCATCTCACACCATGACAGCCTGGTAGAGGCGGAAACTCCCCATGATCCCTTTTTACTCCTTTGATTCCTTCTAGCCCCTCAGCCCACAGGACGGTGAATCTACATTTGGACTGTGCAGGTCTTCCCTTCTAGGGAATCCTCTCTGACCAAGATAATCCTCTCAGCTGTGCCTCCTAATCCGGATATCTCATCCTGTGGCTCTTACCACAGTGTAAATCAGACTGGCTTCCCACAAGGCCATCTGCTGGCACCACCTACTGTTAGCATCCCAGCACCTGACAGACTGTGTCCCTCCCCACCCCCTATGTGCACACCTTGCTAGCACTCAGGCAGTACTCTGACCTGCTCAGGTTCTTCAGCTACCTTGCTACAGCTACAGCCCCTTTAAAAGGGCAGAATCCAGCCCACTCTTCCTCTTCCACTGTGTCTAGCTCTCTGCCTCTCCCTCCCTCCCTCCCTCTCCATTTCCCTTCCTCTCTCCCCTCTCCATCCTCTTGAAGCAGCTCCCTGCTCCCTTTCTCTCTCCTTCTCTCCCTTTCCTTCCCCTAATTAAATGTCCCACATAAGCTCTGTCTGCATGGCCTGTCCCTCATCTGCTGCAGTTTGAATTCAACCTGCCAAAGTCCCTCTTGTGCAGGATGGTAACACCTACCACTTCCAGAGAACCATTTCACCCACACAGCTGTTCACTTTATGTTGAGGGCTCTCAACTTGTCTTATTAGCAAGGTGCTTAGAGAATCATTGAGGGGAAAAAAAGAAAGAAACCTATTTGCATGCAACAGTCTGTCTCACTGTAACTGAACACTGCAGACTGAACGATTTAGGGAGAACAAAGGTGTGGCTGGCTTGTGGGTCTGAAGATTTGTAAATTCAGGTGAGGAAGCTGCATCTGGGGAGTCCCTTCATTGTGGTGGTGAGGCAGAGTTCTCACAGTGCAGGCAGCATTTGATGAGACAGAGTACCCTCTCACATCTTTGCTCTTCCTCCAACACCATAGTCCTGGAGCTGCTTACAGTACCTGCTGCACAAGCTAAGAACCTGAGTTCAGACTCCCAGCACCCACATATCAAACCAGGTGTGGTGGCTCACATCTGTAATCCCAGCACTGACAGGTATAGGCAAGGGGGCCCCAGAGTCTTTCTAGCTAGGCAATCTAGAGGAAGTGTTGAACTCCTGGTTAAATGAAAGACACTGTCTCAAAAATAAAGAGAAGTTGGATGGAGGAAGACACCTGATGCCATCTTTAGGCCTCCATGCCAAGCATGGGTGTGAGCACCCACAAGTGTAGGCTCTTGGAAAAGAAAAGCCATGCTTTCTTTGGACCAGGACTACACCTAAAACCTTAATTTAACCTTAATTCCTTCCCTACCATCCCACCTACAGACACCAATGTGAAGTTAAGTTTCCTGATCTCACAGTGTAGCTTACACTTTGAACAGGAGTTTTATGGAGGCTTTTAAGCATCCTGCCTGCTGATGACTATTAGAAAAATTCAAGGCCCTTTATCAACAAGAATTAAACAGTTCCTTATAACACTGGCTGGGGAAAATTTGTATCCAAATCATTTTAGATGACTGTTTACTTGAAATATAAATTCTTGTTCCCATCTTAAACCAAATAAGTTAAAACTTACACCCTGACAAGTCAGAACGTTTCTGGTGTCACAGTGGTTTAAAAGTTTAGAGGTATCTGCATAAAGTTTCATTAACTCAAAAGAAGGGAATCTCCACCAATCCCACTGGTCAGGCCATGAACTTTAGGGTCACCTGATATCTTTTTAAACTACTGTAATAGAGTATAAAATGGCCTTTAGACATCCAAACTGAACAGAATCTTCCTGGTGGCCAACCTGGCCTTCTGTGAGAATGTTTGCTAGAGAGTGTTTCTCCTGTAATCTGGAGCCAGTCACAGACTTCAGACCCCGAATTCAGGTCTCTTACATCTCTTACCCTTTGCACACAGGGTCTTCAGCCCATGGACCATCATGCCTTCTGCTCAAACTATGAAGATCTCTACCTACTCCCGTTGGAAAATTTTGTTTGTAATCTTAACTTGTGTGTGAATGCACACACACACACACACACACACACACACACACGGAATTATAAAAAAAAAAAAAAACTGAATTTCCAAGTCCAATCTCCACCCACAACACACCACGGTGGTTAGCGTCACATTGCTGCTGATGACATGGTTCAACACAGGGATTCCTGCTATCTAAAGGACAGATAGCTACATCCTCTCTATCTTCACACCTCCTATAAGGGCCTACTATGCATTAGTGCCCCAAGTTGTTGCCAAATAGGGCACAAACAAGGCTTTAACCCATGGTCTGCCACTGTTTCATTTCCTACATAGTCACCACCCCTTCAAAAAATGTTCTGGGAGATTGCTATTGGAGTCATTTTCTCTGCCTGGGGGCTAATTACTCTATTTGGTTCATTTTTGAAAATATTATGTTACATCCAAAGGCAAGAAATTGATGGCGGCTTGTTTCAGGTTTGCTTATGTAATTTCCGAGAGATTAAATTAGTTAATCAGAAATTATGCGGGCTAAAATAGATCCTTCGGTTTCTAAATCTACAGTAGAAAATTGCTTTTTAAAAAATAATTTAATGGTGTTTTGTTTAAATATTTTTTAGTCTATCCTTTCAAACAAGAGACTTGCATTTTAACAGGGAAATAGGAGAGCAATGAGCAATGAAGAAGCCACTGGGAATAGGAAGCATCCATGTGTGACCTCCTAGAGATGAGCACACAGCATGTGCGGCAAGGAGTTGGCACAGGGATCCTTCAGGAGGTGAAGGGAAGGGACACCTAGAAAATCCACATGTGGAGAGAATGGAAGAACTTCCCAGCTTCAGTGCCTTCTTCTAGAACATAGCCATCATCATGCCTAGCTCCTGTGCATTTTTAAAATCAAAAAGAAACTCAAAATTACCTGACTCAAGGTCTTCTTACTCAATGTACTGACACTCAACTTTAGTAGACTTGATCTTTGGTCTAGTGAGCTAGCAAGCGTATGTACAACGCAGCTTGTGTGAGAGCCAAATTTAAGTTTTAAGTTTTAATTACTGTGTCTAAGAGACCTGTGAAATAAAATGTTTCTAACCTATAAGGCCTTTGGCCAAGGACAGCCAGTTCCTGAAGTGCTGGAGGCTATTGTGTATGGGAGATAACAAGCCACATGTTTTCACTGTTCTCCTAAACAAGTTTGAGTCAATTGCACCAGATGTGCTTAATCACCTGTAGGAGGAAAATACGTCAGGATGTACGCTTGACCCTGATTGGATGTAGGTGGGAGGTACGTAAGGAAGGAAGTATATCAGGTTATATATGTTTGCCCCCAATGGGAACCTGATTGGGATTGAACCTGATGGGAAATAGGTAGCCTTATGGGGTTGCCTTTTTACGCCTCTGAAAAATGTGACCTGTTGACATGTCCTGGGAACCTGAGGATGGATCAGAACAGAGTCCATCATGCTGGCCAATATTCAATTAAAGCTTGCCTCAATTTTGGCTCAAAGATTTTAGCAGTGGTCTTATTCTCAGCTGGTGGGATTAAGACTAAGAGGAAGTGACTATGAGTCAGTGGCCTTGAGAAGCTGACACTGTGAAACCATGTTCTCTATGTTTACAAGTGGCGAATAGTTATCTAGCTGCATGTAAGGCAACAATAAAAATTTAATCATGATGTCATCTCCATGGGGATCAGAGGAATACACTTACCATAGTATGTGTATGGAGGTCAGAAGACAGTTTGAAGGGATGGATTCTCTCCTGATATGTGGGTTCTGGAAATCAAACTCAGGTCATCTAGCTCAGGGGCAAGCTCCTTTATACGCTGAGCCTTCTCCTGGGCCACCTTCCTTTCCCCCCCCCCAGAGGCTAGTTACAGGAGTGATTTTATTAGCTCATGATGCATGTTAGAGCTTCTTAAAACTAGGGGTGCCCAGCCCCACTCCTCTCCTCCACCCTTGACTGCACTATTCCATACCCAGGTTATTCTGCAGTATGGAGAGCACTGATGTGAGTGGTCTAAGCTGACAGACCACCATGGTGCAGGCTTGGAGTCTCATTACCACAGAGCCTGAGGCAAGATGAGACCAAATGGCAGAAGCTTCACCAGCCCAGAAATACCAACAAGTAAATGTCTGATAACATATAAAAGTAAAAAAAAAAAAAAAAAAAAAAAAAAACTGCATAATGAAATTACTATGTAGCTATTGCCTAGATTTAATAATGGCTATTACTATATAAACATTCATATATTTATATTAGTCTATAATTTATGTATAAATGCAAGGGTGAAAAGCTTAACCCACAGATATTTGATAGTTCACTATTAATTATCTCAGTGTGTATCTCTTTTTAAAAGTCCTTTTCTTCATTAATCTAAAAATCATTATCACTCTTCAAAACTTGGCACTGGTTATTTTTTTTAAACAAAGTTACTGTTTTGAGTATTTTTTCATTTTTACAGATGGTTGTTTTCAGATGGGGAATTCTGTAGCACAGGCTGGCCTCGAACTCACTATGTGGCCACCATAACCAGCTTAAATGGTGATCATTTTTACTGCAGTTTCAGGTTGACAGTGAAACTGAACAGAAAATAAAGGTTCGTGAGGGCATTCCCTCATATTTCACACTGGCCCTGTCCCAAGGGCCATACACTCAGCCTCCTCCACTGTAAACCTGCAAGCAGTGTTACTTATCAGGAAGAAGTGATGACCCCTTGCTGACCCATATTCATTCACCCCAAGGGCACAGCTACCAAAGGTTTGCTTTCGGTGTTGTGCAATCTGTAGATTTGAACAGATGCATCTGACAATTGAATGTCATGCAATACACTTTCACGGCCTTAAACAGCCCTCTATGTTCTCCCTCGTTCATCTCTCCCTGACCTCAAACATTGACAGCCATTAATCTTATCATGTTCCCGCAGATATTCTCTGTCCAGAATTCCATACCCTTGGAATCACAAGAGTTAAGCTTCCTTTTCCTACTTGGGTTTTAATTCTCATTTAATAAGAAGTATTCAGAGGTCCTCATTTCTTTTCAGTGCTAAATAATGTTCCATTGTCTGAATATACCACAGTATATCCATTCACCTATGGAAGAATATATTAATTGCTTCTGAGGTCTGGCAATTAGGAATAAATTAAGAACAGAGCTAGCCACTTCGGGATTAGAAAGTGGCTGACAGCGGTATGTCCATGGGGAAAGATTTGCATGAGCATAACCTTTTTCTATGCTACAAAAAGTCAAAGGTTTCTGTGAACACTGAAGATGTTCTTGTACACAAAGTACCTAAAGTCTGATGCTCAGTAAGGCTGCAGAGGGTAAGCTATGATTATGAGACATGAAAAGGTCTTGAGTTTAATGTGTACATGAATTTCCTAGAGGGTTTGTGTTAAATTATACAGTTTAAGGCTCCCATCACAGAACTCATGAGATGTTAAGTCTGTATTTGTACTCAGGAGTATACACTTTAATTAGCACCTCAGGAGGTGTTCCAAAAGAGGGTGATGGGCCATATTTGAAAAGAGCAGCAATGTTGGATTTCATCCGAGGAGCCCTGGAGATAATGATATGAGAAGCATGATGTTCCAGAAAACAAAACAGGCTCTATGAGAGAGGTAAACACCCAACCAAATAACAAGAGGATCAGCCTTGAAGGGCTGCTATGTATAGAACTGTTCTTTGTAAAGAAGTAAAATGCCAGTTTCCTTGTTTGTATGTCTGTAGGTGTGTGAGCTGTATGTGGTATATGTGTGTGTGGGGGGGGGGGGAGTCTGTGTGATATATTCATGTGGTGTGTGTGTGTCTGTGTGTGCTGTAGGTGTGTATGAGAGAGTGTGAATACATATTTGGGGTATGTGTGTATGATGTATGCTTGTGTCTACACATGCATTTGTTTATACAGGCTAGGTAATCCCTGTTCTTATAGATCATGCCCCTGCACAGGAGTCCCAAGACATAAGCCTTTGAAATTTTAAGTGCTCATAATACAGCAATGTCATGTGGAGTAATTATGTGGAAAAAAAAACCCTTTATGCTAGTAATTCATGCATCGCTCCCCCAGAGACTCCTTTAGCACATGGATGTGATCTGTTGTCTTTGAAGGTGTGAGCTGATGTAACAAGCAGTTGTTGGTGAAGTGTGGTCCTCCGAATCTACAGTTGCTTATATTGCAGTTCAAGTGTCTTCCTCCACTGCCCTCCTTCATTTTTGAGGCAAGGTCTCTCGTTGACAACAGTGCTCGGTGATGTAGCTAGACTACCTGACCCACAAGCCCCAGAGATCTGCCTCTCCAGAACTGAGGTTACACTTGAACACTGCTGGACCCAGGTGTGTTTGTGTGTGTGTGTGTGTGTTTGTGTACGCGCACACGCACACAACACACACACACACACACATACGCACAGTGGAAATTCATACTTAGTTCCTCATGTTTTGTAAGACAAGCACTTTACAGACTGGATCATCCCCCCACCCGACCCCCCTTTCTGATGTTTTAAACAGTCTTCATGGAGAGTTGAAGATAGCTCTCCATCATGTAATAGAACAAATAATTCAGAACAAGACCTAAATGAAGATCATTTGTTTTCAAGTGATGCTGCATACAGTTCCTCGCCAGTGTCTCAGAAGCTATTGGTTTCTGCCTAGCACAGCTTATCTTTACTCTAATTATCTGGTTAATGTGTCATAACCCGATTCTGCCAGACCCTGAGTGACCTTGGCATAGTTTCATGAAAATACCTCAGTTTCTCTGCTGGCGAAATGAGAGTAGTAATTCTTGACACCTCTGTATTTCGCTGAGGTATTTCAAAAATTAATGAGCCCTGAAAGCTCTGAGCTCTACCGATCAAAATCATGATGGGACTACAAAGAGTTATTTTTATTTACTAATGGCACATTTTTATTGTGCCACTAATGAGCACCATACTCTGCAATAACTTACTCAAGAGGAAAAGCAAAGACCACAACAAACCAGGAGGTATACATTAAGAAAGCTGTTTCTCTCTGCACTCAGAAATAATTCTTGTTAATATTAATTAATGTTATGTAGACCTTCTGAAAGCAAGGCTTTCTTCAGTAAGAGTGCCTGGTGGAGACTCCTTTGCCCACACCCTGCATGTCCTGGGTCCAAAGGGTCAAATGTGTTGGGAATTTTCCGTGAAGTCATATCCTGTAAATGGATTTCACATGGCAGCACATTTGGTGAATTGATCACAGTCAAAACATGGACATTAAGATAATGTTCACAAAACCTCCCTTTTTTCTTTAATAATTCGTAAGCAGTGTTCCTGCCCTCATACATGCGTACTTGTAAATTTCATCTCACTGTGCTCTGGGACTGACGAGAATCTGATTTTTATTTAAAGAAGCTGAAAGACAAATCATTGATATTGAGGGAACTTTACAAGTATGAAAACAAGTTTATTCTCAATTCCATCTCAAACCCCGTTCTGTTATTCCATTGGAGACTGCCTGATACATTAAACACTCAACATGCACCATCTAAATTACCATGAAGGTTCATGTTCAATATGTGTTCAGAAAGATTTCACTTTTTCCAAATTGATCAATGGCACAGAATCAGCATGAAACAAATAAGGCTTCGGATGCCTGGAGAGGGGTTTATAAATATTTAGCAATAAAATAAGGAGTTTTATTTTACTTTGTTCCTTCTCAAAAATGTGTCGAAACCTTCTCCCGGCAAGCCTAGGAAGCACTTTGAGCCTCTGACAACAAAAAGGACAACTTCTCAGGGGCCTGGCCATGCCCCCACCTCTCAGCATCTCCTCAGCCCCAGGCTTCTGTCCTGTCCAAAGCCTTAGCCTAAAATAAACGAAGCACTCAGCCACAAGAAGCTCTTGAGCTAAAACACTTGTGAAATAAGTACACCTCGCAGTACTCAAGGCAAATGAATTTTTCATGAGCAAAGATCTATGTAGAAGAGTTGCATGAAAATCTAGTGTTTTTAACAAAGAATAGTATGGACTGACCTGAGCGTTCCCAGGTCATTTGTTGAAGAAGGGGCCTTTGCCAGATTATTTGGTTTAGATGAAGCCATGAGAGTGAGTCCTTTGCTATACTGAGTGACTTGTGGGGAAGAGGAACAAGAGGGCTGGGTCTCTGTCTCTCTCCCCATTGTGGATGAGCACAAGAATAGAAGGAGCCATCTACTCACTAGGAAGAGGCCATCACAGAAACAATTCATGCTGACTCCCATATCTTGAACTTTCAGCCCCCGGAACTGTATTAAAAGCCCCCTATGCTGTAAGATTTTGGTTATAACAGCCCTAGATAATGCTTAAGGAAAGCAATTCCACCCATGACTATAAAGACAAAAGAAAGACTGATAGGAGATTTCTTTTAAATGGACTCACTCCTGATCATAATAGCTTATTGGGTTTTGCAGTATGGCATTTGTCAAGCTTTCATTCAATACTGAATAAAGCAACTGAATTCTAGGTAGGTATTGGGGGAAACTAGGCACGTTCACATAAATAGACTGTAGTTGTAACTTCATGAAAACAAAGCATGAAAAGAAGATTTGACAGAGAAACTGAGACAAGATCTCAGAAAGGAATCACCTGGGGTTAAACTTCCAGCAGACAATGATAGACATGATCAGCCAGGAGTTGGAGAGGGGCAATTGTGGGGTTTGTTTTGTTTTGTTTTAATGTGGTGTCTATTTTGAGAAAAGGTTGGTTTTTGTTGTTGTCTGTTTGTTTGTTTTTTGCAATGGGAGAATGCATAGAAAGTAAGTAAAGTGGTGATATTAAGTTTGTTAAATAATTTATTTTTTAATAAATAAGGAGTGATGTGAGCCTGATGGAGGAATGAAAGTTCTCCAGCTGTACCCCACCCCAATCCCCAAAGAAATCTAGCCAGCAGCGGGCTACAGGCAAAAGCAAAAATAAGAATATACCTGAAATTTGTAGCAAGACTGAGTCACTACAGCCTGAGAAAATGAATTATTGAGCAGCTAGAAGGCAGTTCTCCTGATGTTGCTCTTCCCTGGGTTGGCAGAGAATCCCCTGGTTTCCTGATTTCTACAGTAGGAAAACAATGTTTGGAGATAGACCTTAAGCTTCTTGCTCATTCCGGGGTCCTTCACAAAGGGACTTGTTCCTGTTGTCCCACAAGAAATGGTGAGGATACCGGTAACTCTGTCCACTACTCCAACTCCTTTAAAAGTGCTGAAATGGGGGGAATAAATTCTAATTTCATCCTGTGAGGCTGTCACTGGTACCAAAGCTGAAGGCATTCTAAGGAAAAAAGTTAAAAAAATTCTGATAAAAATAATGCAAGCTTCCTCAATAAAGTGTCAGCAAATACTTTTCATGTAAAGAACACATGAAAAGAATCTTTTACCATGATCAAGGAGGATTTGATTCCTGTGATTCGGGGATGCTTCATAACAGGCAAAGCAATCAATAGTACACAGTTTGTAAAATATCAGCTAGCCATCTAAGTAGATACCCTAAAATATCATCCTTTAAAATCCAACACTCTTTCACAATAAAGACTCTCAACATTTTAGTACCATAAAAGTCATATATGACAATCTCCTGACTAACATTAGGGACAAGATAAGGATGCCTCTTCCTGAGTACTGGGAAGCCTAGTGAGAGCAATTAAGCAATACAAAGAAGTAAAGAGCAGGGGAAAGAATGTTTCTATTTGATGAAGACATGCTCTCCTGCACAGAAAACAATAAAAGCTAGCAAAAACTCTCATAACTGATAGGTTATTTTAATGGAATCAAAAGCAACATTTAAAAATCAGTGAAGTTTCTATGGGACAACAATAGTAAATTAGGAAAATGACTTCCTTTATGGAAATATACTTAGTTGAATATAAACTTAACCAATACTTTTAAAAAGTCCTTCATACTAAACACTATAAAATGCTAATAAAATAATGTGAAGGAAACACAAATAATGAAAGTTAGCTTACACCAATGCACTGAAATAATCACCATTATGAAAATATCTAAATTGCACAATGGAGTCTACAGATTCATGACATCTCTACCAAAATTCCAATGACATTGCTCACAGAAACAGAAATTCTTATGCTCATATGTAACCTCAGAAAATTTTAAGTGAGCACAAAGAATCACTAGTGACACCATGATTCCTGATGTCAACTCCTATTATAGAAGGGTCGTAGTCCTGACAGCAACTGATTAGCTTTAAACCAAATGCATCTGCCAAGGGAGTGAGATATGAATGCAAGAAGGAATCTTGCATTTATGACCACAATGTGACAAAGGTACCAGGCAACACTGGAGGAAAAGGATATTCCTCTCAATTAGTGGCTTTGAGAAATGTGATAACCGTATATAGAAGCATGAAACTCAATTCTTACCTGATATCATATCTGAAAGTCAACTCAAAATGAATCAAGACCGAATGAAAGATATGAAACTAAGAATTCCAAGGAGAAAAAGCATCCTAAGGAAAAAATCTCTATCACCAATGATTTTTCTCCATATGACTTTGAAAGAATAAATAACAAAGGCATAATTTGATAAATAAGATTGTATCCAACTTAAAAACTTCTGTACACAAAACAGTGAAGAGAAAAGACAAGTTATAGAATCAGAGAAACAACATGTAAACCACACATTTGAAAGGAGTTAATATTAAAAAATGTCCAAATATTTTGAAGACTTTAACATTCAGAAAGCAAGATATCCACCTAAAAATAAGCAAGGGAATCTCAAAAGATACTTCTCAAAAGGAGACTTGAGGTCCATATACACAAGAAACATTAGCATCACAAATCAGTGGGAAATGCAAATTAAAACCAGAATGAACTGTCTCCCTTCTGAAAGGCTTCCATTTTGATGACAGTCAACAAATGCTGGACAGAGTGCAGATAACACCAATGATGAGGACATACTGAAGTCACTGGAAAACTGGCTTGGCACCCCCTCCAAAAAGAGAGAACTGAATATGGAATTTCTGTGTGACTGAGAATTCTACTGAAATAACAGAAGATAGATGTACTGTGGAGATATATGAACTCTCCTCTTCATTATAGCAGCATCCCCAATAACCAAGATACAAAAATATCCAACATGTCCATCTGTGGTCAAATGGATAAATAGAGTGTGCCACAATATATACATAGTAAAATGCTACACAGCCTAATCATGGGAAAATCCACTTGCAACAACACGAAGAAGGCTACAATTAATAAAAGGAGGCAGGCCCAGAAAGGCAAACACAGCATGGTCTCACTTACACATGGGAGATGATAAAGTCAAACTCATAGATGCAGAGAATAGAACAATAGTTAGCAGATACTGGCAAGGTAGGGAGATAAAATGAAGGAGATTTAAGTATGCAACATATTGTGCAGCAAAGAAGGTATAATTAATAATAGTGCATTGCATGCATGCCTTAAGAATAAACTCCAAATGCATGACCATAAAAATTGGTAAGCATAAAAATTAATTTGATTTTATGTATATATATATATGTATGTGTATGTGTGTGCACACGCATGCACACACGCACACGTGCATGAGTGCATGCATATGTGTGTGTTTCAGGAAATATCACAAATGTATATAACTATAATTTATCCAAGATAATATGATTTTTGTAAGTTTTAAAACGTTATATTTTTATTGATCATTTTTCTCAGCTTAGTTGCTAGAAATGTCACTGGATGTTTCATCTTTCATAAGCACATCTTACGTTTGTTTTCTTGGTCTGTGGTAGTAAGTTTTGCATGTCCCAGTGACTGGGTTATAGGACTGCTGGGCAGGAGGAAGAATGTGTCTAAGGAGATCTATGAAGATGCTTGCAGAAGAACTTCACATCTGAATCTGAGCTGAGCAGGAAACCTTTGCGGTCAGTAGGGTCAGCTGATATCATCTAATCTACTGAGGGTGTGGGGGACACAACATAAGGGAAAAGAGACCAATTTCTCTCCATTGGAGATAAGACATCCACAGCACTGTCAGCCATCAGAGTTTCTGTGTTGACTTTTAAACTCAAGACTCATACCAGAGCCCCTCCCAAATGTCTCCATTTCTCAAACATTTGGACTTGAGTTGAAACTGACACCATCAGGCCCCCTGAGTCAAACTAGAAATATCTGTGTCCATAACTTGGTGAGTCAGTACTCACTACAAGTCTTCATGTGTGTTTATGTGCATGAGTGTAGGCATGCATATGTATGTAACTGCATATCCTGTTCTGTGTCTCTGAAAAACCCTAGTTCATGCTATCAAATATAATATAAATAGTCCTGGGGTTGATTTGCACAAATTGCTTGGAATCATATCAGTAGATGCATGATTAATATGTACTATTACTTATTAAAGGGCCTTATTTTATGCTAGCTTAAATAATACCCATGAAGTATCAGACCACATCATAACACTCCACATAATGGCTTTGTAAATGTATTGGGGAAAATTAATAGAAAAACATTAACATACCATTAATATCTATGATCATTTTGCCTGGCTCATTATCTGTAGAATTTACTTGTTTGTTTATTAAATATTTACTTATTCTTTGATGAAAAAAATGTACTGTGGATAAGCTGTATTTTCTGACAGGCTCCATATTTGGTACTGAAAATAAAATTCTGTCATCTAACAGAGTACATAGAATTCAGCATTTGTATCTCATTTCTGCTGACGAAGTTTTATCATGTGTTTAATATCAAGTATCTCTTTCTTGAAAGACATATTTCCATTTATGTCCTATCTAACTCATAGCTGCTATTTGAGGCTCATTAAGCTACTACTGCTCTACACTTGAAAGCCACTTTAGATGGCAGTGATAGAGTGAACAGAGGAGGTAGAACCATTAGATGATCTGTGAAACAGATGCAATGGGTTTATAATCATATCTTTAAAAGCCATGTTGAGAGTAATAAGCTTCATAAATTTACAGTGGAGTAAGAGTCCATAAAACAGAATATGCTGGTCTTTCTTATAAAAGGAAACAAACAAGATACCCTTTCAATGCTGTCTTTCTCAGAAAAATAGATTTGGGACAAAGGTGGGATCTTTAAGCAAGAGTAATTGGGTTGCTTTAAGACTATGGCTCCAATTTTTCCAGAATCCTTTGTTGAATGGGTACATTTTTTCAGTGCATGCTTTTTGACACTTGTGAATTTGTCTCTGGGTCTTCTATTCTATTCCATTGCTCCACTTGTCTATTTATGTGCCAGTATAATGACACCTTTATCACTATGGCTCTTTAGCACAGTTTGAAAGCAGACAATGGGATGCCTCTCTATGTTCTTTTTTGCCTGTGATTACTTTAGCTAGTCAAGATATTTTATGTTTCCATAGGAACTCTGGGTTATTTTCTCTATTTTTGTGAAAGATACCATTGGAATTTTTATACCAATGACATGAACTTGTAGATTTTTTTTTTTAATCAGATGGCCATTTTCACAACATTGATTCTATCAGTTCAGGAGCGTAGAAGATCTTTGAATTGTCCACTGTTTGCTTCAATTTCTTTTCTCAGTGTGTAAGTTTGCATAATATTAAAAACTTCTTATAGCAAATAAAACTAACAACAGAATAAACAGCCTACAAATGGGAGAGACACTTTGCTAACCATACCCAGGCAAGGAGTTAATATCTATAATAAATAAAGAACTATAAAAATTAAATAAAATAAACACCAAAGGAGCAAAGCTGCCCATCACTAAATGAGCCAATAATCTGAATAGACAAATTTTGAGAAATGGCCAATAAATATATTCAAAACTGTTCAATGTCTTTAGCTACCAGATAAATACAAATTAAAACTATGCTGAGATTTCTTCTCATCCTGGTGAGAATATCTTTCAAAAACAAACAAACAAACAAACAAACAAAAAAACAAATGGCAACAAAAGCTGGTGAGGACTCAGGAAAGAGGAACCCTTGTAAGGTTGTTGGGAGAGTATAAGCTAGTACATCTATCATGGAAATCAGAATGGGAACTTCTGAAAATTTGAAAATAAAACTACCATATGACCAAGATATACCACTACTGGGCATGTACCCAGAGGGAGGAGTCTTCACCTTACCATGGAGAGACTTGCACACTGAGTTTATCCCTGCTGATTTCACAACAATGAGAAAATTGAATCATCATAGGCAACCATCCACAGATTAATGGATAATGAAAATGTGGTACATATACTAGTGGAATTTTATTTGGCTATAAAGAAAGAAAACAATTATGAGTGTTCTGGGATCCATTATTTTAAATGAGGTAAGCCAGGGCCAGAAAGACAAATATAGCATGCACTCTCTCATATTTGTATCCTAACTTCTACCCATCACATATACATATCTAGGTGAAAAAAAAAAAAACATGTAAAGTCAGAAGACCATAAAGGAACCTGTGCAACTTCAAAAGTTAGACTCTGAAGGAGGCTTTTGGGGAAGAGAGGGATGGTCTTCCTGTATGTTGTGAATGTGTGTTGCTCTCTTTGGGTGATGAATAAAGCTGCTTTGGCCTATGGCAAGACAGGATAGAGCCAGGAGGGAAATCCAAGCAGGGATACAGGAGAAGAAGGGCAGAATATTGGAGATGCCATCCAGTCACCCAAGGAACAAATGCAGGCAGACTGGTAATGACACAGCCATGTGGCAATAATTAAATTAATAGAATTGATTAATTTAAATGTAAGAGCCAGCTAGTAATAAGCCTGAGCCATTGACCAAATATTTATAATGAATATTAAGCCTCTGAGTGGTTATCTTAAAAGTAGCTGCAGGGCCAGGAGGGACAAAAAGCCTCTGTTTATAAATGACGTACCAATGTGAGACTCTCAAATTTCCATAGGGCCCAAGAAAGCTTAGAAAAGATTCTAGAACACATAAATGAAGCCAAAAACAGTTTCCCAATTGTGTCTCTTATACAGGTCATAGTACAGAGATGCCATGGCATGTGAACTTGAGCACAGCATGCCAGATTTCTGCTGTTGTATTCAAAGGCATTGGCAGCTTTAGCTTCTGATCAAATAGACAAAAAAGACCCAAAATTACACAGTAAACAGACGTCCAGATGGAAAAACACAAAACAGGTTCCAGTGTGTTTTGCAATGTGTATAGGCTTAAGAAAGAAAGAAAATGGGCATATGCAGTTATAGAAATAAATAATAGTTTTAAAAATTAAGTCTTTAAAGAGACACTAAAAACAATATAAAAGAAAAAATGGCGGGAGGGAGGGAGAGGGAACTGGGATCGACATATAAAATAATAAATTAAACTAAAAAAAAATGCTTTGACTCCAAAATTTAAGTTCAAGGACAAGTTACTGGGGAAATGGATTTCTATTTTTGTTTCCACAGAAAATGAAAAGATGTGGATTCCTTCCAGACTAATGTGGCTTGATCACGCCAGGCCGCCTGAAACAGAGTACAAGCTGATCCTACATTCAAAACAGCTGGACAAAACAGCCCTACAGACTACAGCCAGGATATCTGAATCTTCTTCGAATCCCCCAAGACAGCGCCCCTTACCAGCAGGAAGTAGTTTGGAAAGAACGACGCCCAAATTCCCAAATATTGTGTATAAATGTTTGTTTTCATTTAATTGGACTGTAATATAAAATTAAATTAAAAAATTAAATTAAAAAAATTAAAATTAAATTAAAAAAAATAAAATAAAACCTACACAATAATGGCCAGAATGTTTGCCATAAATTTGGGTAAAAGGTAAAGCCCCAAATAAACACAAAGCATGACTGGTTTCTGTAGGTGTACACCAAAGGCTGCTTCTGTCTCCTGTCAGTTTGTCAGACACAGTAGGTGACAGCCTAGTGCCTAACACTATTTTTCTTTTATTTTTTTTTATCATGTTAGTAAAATGACTTCACTGATGTCTTATTCATCCCTTCTTTAAATACAGAATTTAAATACAGAAATTAAAATTATGAAAAGCTCTTGTATTTCAGAGTAAATACTTGCTGCTGCTCCTGGGGAGATTCCAGGAGTGCAAAGATGCCACCATGGGGCTGCTTGCCAAGCTGAAGGACACCCAGACTTTAGAGATCCAGAGATGGTCCTGGTTGCACAAAAGAACTCTCCAGGTTTCGAACTGCTATTAGAGTGTCTATGGCAATTATCAGGTACAGTTGTGAATAAAATTCATTTCATAAGTCTTCTAAAAAAAAAAGAAAGAAAGAAAAAGAAAAAATGGCATGTAAAGATGGAAATAAACAGGGAGTCTGGCTCCTGTTATGTTGATTTTAAATTTTTTGATGGCTTGTGGGCTAGAGACAGCTGCTGGGAGACATGGGACTGAAAGAGAGACTGATAAATTATACCAACACAAATATTTTTAAAATGCCTTAACTTTAAAACAAAGGTCAAAAAATATATTTGTAAAATGGAACTTAAGAAATGCATTGCCTTGGAGAAGTGGTTTTTCTTTTGTTTCCACAAGAAACAAGAATTTATGGATTTGTTTCAGACCAAGACGGTCCAAATTTGATCAAGGAAGACCTCTCTTGAACCCTGACAGGTGATATCTATCAACAAAGGTTAAAACTGGTATTCCCAGGACTTGACTATTAATTATCTCAAATTTTTCTGAAAGTACCTAGAATATTACCAGTGCCTCCAGTCAGCAGGAAGTAGTCTAGAGAACTACACCAAAATATTGGTTATACATATTTGTTTTCATATTTAAGGAGTTGGTTTTAAATGCCAAATCTTCATAGTCAATCTCTTTATAAGGAACAAAAGGCAATATGATATAGAAATGGTGGAGAAAAGGGTAGATTATCATGCTAAAAAAAAGGGGGTAGATTATTAAATCAGCACTAGTCCAAAAACAACTGTTAATCTCAGAATATTTTATGTTGTTATGCATTTTAGTTTATTGATATGTTTAGGATTTATTTTATTTTTCTACTCTTTTAAGGTATTGTGTTTATGCAGTTCATCTAAAAAATGTAATGTATAGTTAAGAAATACAAATTAATAGTCATCTATACTAGTTAAACTTATAGTCCTGTTAGGTTTTAAAGATAGGCATAGATATGTTTTATGTGAATAAGCAATCTTTAAACACTTCAAAGATCTAGAAAATATGACTTTTAAAATGTTTTAAGAACTTAGCCTTTTCTGGACAGTGAGACATGGTTGATCCTATCAGCACCAACTACATCAAAGAGGATAATAGGCATCAAAAAACAATCTCCTTACAGAATTAGCTTTCAATGTGGGAAGATGGATGCTCCAATGTTACAAAAAAAAAAAAAAAACCTTTGAGTGACTATCCAGGCAGCCAAATTTCTGTCATTTCTAGAGTTTAGCCAGTTGTTTACAATGCACTTCCTGTGTACTTAGGAAATGTTATATCCATCTGAGGTCATTGATGAGGTGACGACTAGAAGTTATAATTATAGTTTTTCTTAGTTATAATAAAAGGTAAATATAAAATTTAAGACTCACAAAGATAGGATAGGTGATAAGAGTATTTTCCTTAATTTTGCCAGATACAAATAGACTTGATATTGTAACTGATTCTTGCTTGATGATTCTTTTGTTATATGCAATTTTACTATATTGAAATGAAAACTTTCCTTTTTGATTACACAGAAAGGGGAAAATGCTGTGGGATGGGCTTGCTGTATGCTATGAATATGTGTTGCTCTCATTGGTTGGTGAATAAAACTGCTTTGGCCTATGTCAAGTTAGGATAGAGCCAAGCAGTAAATCCAGGCAGAGATACAGAAGAAGAGCTGATGAGTCTGAGAGACACCATTCAGCTGCCTAAGGAATAGCATGCCAGCAGACCCTTAATGGCACAGCCATGTGGCAATAATTGGATTAATAGACATGAGTTAATTTAAATGTAAGAGCTAGCTAGTAATAAGCTTGAGCCATTGATCAAACATTTATAATTAACATTAACCCTCTGAGTGGTTATTTTAAAAGTGGCTGTGGGACTGGGAGGGATGAGAGCACCCATTTACAGAGACAATGGAGCAATGTGAAAAGGACAAAGGAGTCCATTGGGGAAGAGAGTTGAAGAAAAGGGAATAATTGGGGTAAAGGATCAACTAAAATGAAATATGTATCAATACCTCATATGGAAACATGACACTAAAGCTATTAGTTGCTCTCTAAAAACTGATAGCAAGGTCCTATTGCTGAAGACAACACATACACAACTCCTTGAATATGAAGAAGACAAGCTGGTGCCTACCTAAAGCCTTCACCCCTACAGACGGTACTGGAATGAACTCTGCAAGCTACCAGAGGAGAAAGATAAACCCCAACCTATCTACAAACCCTTTAATCCACAGTGGTGATCTGCTTGTCAGATATGCTGGTACAATAATGGCACAAAAGTTGTGGGAGTAACCAACCACTATCTGATTGGATTTAAGGCCTACTCCATTAGACACAACCCATGTCCAACACTGCTTGGTGGCCAAAAACCTGAGGCTATCTAGGCTTTGGAACTAAGAGGAAAATTAAATACTACTCCTCTGCTAAAGGAACATAGAGTAATAAAATTACTCCTAACAATGTTCTGCTATGTTTATAGATCAGTATTTTGCTCAGCCATCATCAGAGGAGCTTCCTTTTATAGTATAGGAGAACAAATATAGAGATCACAAGTGGACAAAGTACAGAGAGTGAGAGACCTTGGAACACTCAGTCCTAAATGGGCTGTCTACATCAAATCCCTCACCTTGTGACTCGGGGAACTCTGAGGAAGAGGAGATGGAAAGACTGTAAGATACATAGGGGATAAGGACACTCAGAAAACAAGGCCTTCTAAGCACAGAAGGACTGATATAAATAGAAACAAACAGGTAGTGTGGCAGCATGCATAAGGCCTGCACAGGTTTAAGCCAGGTAGGATCACAGTGCTAACAGGGGAAGTGAACACAAGCCCCAATCCTTACCCCAGAAACAATCTCTGATTGATAATGGCTCACAAAGAAAAAACTAGTTCTATCCAACGGAGTCTCACTGGGTTTGCAAATCACAGACAAGGGAGGCCATGCTCAGCAGTAGATGATCACCACAAAATAAATTCAGTGGTATTTTTGGATTTTCTTTAAACTTATATTGGTCTAAGCTATTGATTTTTTGACTTACAAGTCTTTTGCTTATATAGTATATTTCTGGTTTTGTATCTGGGATCTCTGTGGAAATATGTACATGTATATCTGTGTATCGATATGTGTTTCTCATGTTTTTTCTTTAACTTTTTTCTGCTCATTTTTTTGTTTTTCCAATTCAGGTTTATTTTGTTTTATTTCATCTTATTTTTATTTTAATAATATTTTTCTTCTTTCAGATACCTGTTCTCTGCTGAAAAGGATCAATAAAAGTTTGGATTTGGAAGGGTGGGAACATGGGGAGGATTTCGGAGGAATTGAGGGAGAGCAAACCATAATCAGAATATGTGTGAAAAATATTTTTTCTATTTTTTTAAAAATGATATCTGGCATTTTGTGAGGTCATTTAAAATTGAAATAAAGAATTTTAAAACTAAAGCTAGTTGTCAGTAGACGGTGTTTTCCTTTAAAGACTGTTTCTCTAGGATATATTTAGTTCCAGTTTGACATTGTTCCCACCATTACTTAAAAGCTTTATCTTACTTTCAAAATCAAGACAAACCTCTAAAAACACCATAACTCCCTGCACACATGCATCCACCCTTAAAGTATGGATTCCTAACTTAATTAGCCAAATGTCTGGGTTGTTTACAGCTACAGTTCAGAGGAAACCCTTTTCTCTGCAGCCTGTCAATAGCAGGTACCCAGCGTACAGTAAATATTAAGAATTTCCCAGAAAATACTTCCTCCTGGAAGCCAGAATGTAAAATGAAATTATTTTCCTCTTCATTCAAAATTTATTTGAAAAAAAGCCACATGGTACTGCTTCCCTGGATTCCCCTGCAACTAAATTTGTAAAAACTCTGCACTTAGCTTTTTTTCACCTGGTAGTTCTTAGGCACAAGGTGCCTCAAAAATCTTTCCAGGCTCGTTCTCTGTCTCTCTCTCTCTCTCTCTCTCTCTCTCTCTCTCTCTCTCTCTCACACACACACACACACACACACACACACATACACGCAACACACATAAACACATCATGCCAAACAATGCTTCCTCAAAGTATGAAAGAAAATTCTTCCCATTCCACATTCTGCTATGACTGGAAATATATAAAGGGGTCCTGCAGAACAGGGCCTGACTAAAAAAAGAAAATACCCTTTATAGATATGTGATGGATTTTTCACCTTGCTTTTCTCTCTCCTTGATGCTCAAGAACAACAGTCAGATCTCTAATTCTGATGAGCTTTCAACAGGAATCTCTGTATCAGACAATAGCCCCATACCCCTGGCAACCTCTTAACAAAGAATCCCATCCCTTTTTATAGTCGCCCTACATCTCCTACCACAGCTTTCTATGGTATAAGATGAGAGTGAATTGCACGAGTCATCATATTAATCAGCAGTTACAAAGAGGCAAAAGAAGGAACCCATCCAACAATCCTCACTTCAGCTGGGACTCCTTCACACCACATTGCCATAAATTTTTGTTTATTATAAGTTTACCATTAAATTATAAAGGTAAGGCTACTTCCTGCCTTCATTAAATGTGCCAAGTGACTCACAAGAAAAGGAAGGTGTTAATTCTGAACACTTGGACATATAACACTCCTTTTCACTACAACCTCAAGATGTGTTGACTATTTAGCCCTATGTCATCCCACAGGGCCAAGGCCATACCAACATTACAACCAAAGAAGCAATCCAGTTGAAAACTTCTTCCTTTACATATGCCTCCTTCTACATTCATGGGACTCCTGATACAGTATATGCATTGGCCTCAGACATGGCCCTAAAATCTTCTCTCTGTAGTGTCACCTGCCATTTAATCAGAACCTTCTCTGTGAAATTCTTTAGAGGTATCAGTCCTCGTACACCAAACTATCAAATCCTCAAGTTCCAGATAAAGTTACTGAGGCCAGCAAAATTAAATCACTCACCCACAAACCAATACCCTGTAAGTGGCCTGGATCTGCTTCTCCAAGAGTTCTGGTGCCAAGTTGGCATCTTCATCAACATGACCCTGGTCGTGATTTTATAACAACATTATTTCCTTCCTGGTTATTTAATCAACTACCTGAGACCAACTTTCTTATTAGTTTTGTTGTTGTGAGACAGGAGACTCATGTGGTCCTGGGTGTCCTCGGACTCACTATATGACCTATCATTGTCCTTCCTGCATCTCCCAAGTGCTGGAAATTCAGTGTGTGCCAACACACCTAACTCTTTCACTGAGTTTGAGGATCATAAATTTCATTGGTAGAGAGTTCAGGAAATAGCCACATCTATGACACATTCCAGTTCTTGAATGTGTGTATGCCTTTCTAATGTGGGCAGACATAAACCATGCAGGCTTGGGTTCTATTCATGTTAGCCTCTCCATTTACTGGCACTTTGTATAAAAGCCTTGCAAGAAGCTGGTGAGTAGGGACTCTGGTCCTCAGTTTGCCTCTCACAGTGTATGGGTATGAATCATGTTTGAAATGATCTCAGGATTGCTATCTTGAGAGCCTGGAGTACCTTACCTGCATTGGTACTGCATGCTACAAAAGTAGGAAATGTTGAGCTTTTGGCATAACACAATAGCATTGTCTTATGTCCCTTCTCAATGTTCCTTTATCAGTGGTTCTCAACTTTCCCAATGCTGCAACTCCTTCATTGATTTCCTCATGCTATAGTCACCCCAACCATAAAATTATTTTCATTGCTACTTCATGACTGCAATTTTTATACTGCTGTGGATCATGTTAATATCCAAGATGCAGACAGTCTTAGGTAATGTCTATAAAAGGGTCATGACCCACAGGTTAAACCTCTGCTTTAGACCCTAGCTCATAAAAACACACATCACTATCACTACATCATTGAAGAGTCAAAGCTTCCCTCATGGGGTTTGTCAGCTTAGAATATAGGTTACCTTGTTTCTGTATTTAAAGATTATCTTGGCTCAGTCAGTAAAGTGTCTATCATGCAAGAACAGGGACTCGCATTCAAATTTCTGGAATCTAAGGCCGTGGATGTCTGTAACAGGCAAATCCCTTGAAGCTTGCTGGCTAGTCAAATTGATGAGCTTCACGTTTGGTGACAGACCTTGTCTCAAAACATGCATATGGAGTGTTATTGAAGAAAGATATGGAGGATAGGCCTCAAGCCTCCAAGATCATAGATGCACATACCACACACACATAACAACATAGGCATACCTATGCACTCACAGATTATCACAAGCTCTGTGATTTTGAATGACAGAAATTTATTAACTCACAGTTTTGTCAACCAAAGGTCTTAAATCAAGGGATTGTAAGATCCCTTGATTGAGACTCCAGAAGATTTATCCTGAGTTTTTAACTTTTGGTAATGAATGCCATTCTAAGCCTTCCCTTTCTTGATAAACACACACCCCCATTTTTATTCCTTCATAGAGCTTTCCCCTGTATGTGTGTCTATGTCTCAAATCTTTTCTCTTTCCCTTTAAAGGACAACAGTCAATGGGTTTAGGACACAGCCCAACCCTGGATATCTGCTCTGAATTTGATCACATGTGCAGGCACTGGAGGGCAGGATTTGGATATACTTTTAGGAGACATAATTCAGCCCACTACTGGACTCTTAGGAAGCTCTGGATGTACTTGTTAATTCAGGTCACTGACATGAGAAAATTCAAAATAGACATACCCTTAATGGACCCAGCATGTTCAGCTCTAAGTGGCACAGAGGAATAAATTAGACAGCACTATGGAATCGCCACACTCTTGGTTGGAGAATGTCACCTGCATACTGCATCTAAGCTATCTATACCTTTGACTTTTGAAGTAAATTATATTTCAGATCATGAACTACTATTGCACAAATATCATTGAGAAAAATCTCTCATATGATGACATTTTTGAGACATATATATATATATATATATATATATATATATATATGCACACACACACACAAAGCGACACCTGTAGGACTCTTGCATCTTTTATTGAGACTGATAAGGAAACTAAATAGAAGCAACAATTCTCTTCTTTGTTGACCAAAGCCCATCATGGTGTAACTTTACTCATACATAGAAAGGATAGGTATGAAAACCAGAGCAGGTATCTCTGAAGTCACAGCAATTAGAATGGTCAACTTAAATCCCTACATGGTGACTTCACAGATGCTAGGGCATTCAAGTCCTAATGATATGCTGACCAAACAAAACCAGTGTCTCTTCATTTACATCCAAATAAGTTCATCCAAGCTGAGCTTCTATTATAGGTACTTCCGAGTTTGCTAGACATGACAACTACAACATAAAATCAAACCAGATGAAGTGCAGTTAAATTTTTCAAAGACGAGGGCAGCATCTGTGAGGGTTTTAACTCCTGCCTAGGAAAATATGTGTGAAAAGGTACAGGCAGTCTCGGAAAGTCACAAATCAAAACCAACATTCCAAGCCGTGCTGGGTAGCAAGTCAGAAGACACTATGTCAGGCTGACATTTCAACTTGTCATTTTAACAGCAGATCATCAAAAGGTTTGGAAATGTTTTCTTTGCTCACCTGTCCTGATGGAGGGTCTGCACACAGAATGATACTTCTCCAAGCTTGCCTATCAGACTCTTCAGTGTACGCGGGCATGGTCTCCTCAGCTTCTTTGTGGATACCTTGGCTATTACTGGGGTCACTGAGCATTTCATGATCCAGTGTCTCCACCCATCCATCTGTTGATCACAAGATCAATGGAATGTCACTCACCCTCACTGTTTTAACATTGACTAGCTACAGAAAATTATGAATTCATTTCTTTCTTATTAAGTAAGAGGCTTTTATTTCCCATAATTCAGTATATTTTGCACATAATACACCGGGAAACCAGAAGTCTCACAGTTTAAACATTAAACTACTACCTCCTTCGTTCCTCCTGTGATACTGGAAGTGTCAAAGCATCATTTACCTTCTTCCCACTTAGCAAACATAGTCTGAAACGTTCATATTGTTCCTGCCACGTGTTAAGGTTACAAGCTGTGTTGAACATCTATTTTGTGCTGGTTATGGTGATGATATAGCTTGGGATGTGACTACAGGTAGGAGAGAGACAAGGCGACCTTGGCTCCCTTCCCTGAGTCCAGGTCACTGAGACAGTCCCTAAGCTCTGCACACACAGAGACACTTTACTTGTTCATCCTTGCTGGCATAGAAATGGCAGCACTTATCCAAATGATACTCACACTTTAGCTCTGGGCCATCTGAAAGCAGGGCCTCAATAAAACATTCTGCCCAACTAGCTTAATACATGCAGTAAACAAAATAGTCTCAAATATTCAAATCTTAGAAAAATCCGGCCAGTATAAGACCTTCACTGCTAGCTTTATAGCAGCAACCAATGGAAGGAAGCTGCTTTGACATAGGGAAAGGGTGTGGAATGGGGGGGGGTGCTGGGTCAAGCATTCAGAGGACTGCTGGCTGTCTACTGCACTTACTGATGCGGTGATACCTTGTAGATGGCTGTAAATATCCTAGGATCAGTTGTATCTTCATGTATAAAATGACTGATAAAGTACCTGTCCATGTCATGAATGCTATGAGTCATCTCTAAGCCCATAGAAGGCTTAAGAAGACCCATCATTTATTGTCTTGAGAGGACTCAAGAGACCTAGGCTAAAAAAGCTGTCAGAAAGAGGAGGCACAAACCACTGTATTCAACATACAGCTGCTGAATCAAAACTGGAATGGTAGAGTTGGCACCCTGACTTAAGTGCTACTGCCTGTGTTGCTTCATTTGGTGGATCCACTTGATGAGGCTATGACACCCCATTGTTTGGCCAAGCACCAGCTTGAAGGCCACTGTGAAGATCTTTAGACGCAACTGACATTTAGATCAATAGATTGAGAGCAACGCTGTTTGCTCCTCATAATACAGATGAGGCTTACCCTATCAGTTGAAGGCCTTCAAAGACAGTGTTTTCTGAAGAATAGAGAAATTGGCTTCCAATCAACAGTACAGAAAACCTGTTGTAGTGCCCACCCCAACTTATAAACTGCATTCACAGATTGCAACACTCGTTGCTACCTGAATTTCTACCCTGTGCAATTTGAGTTTTAAATGGTCATCTCTTACTTGGCTCTCCAGTCTGCCTACCCATCTCAATGGATGTAATACTTGCCAGCCCCCAATGAACTCTGAGCCAATTTTTGTTGTTTTGCTATTGTAGTTTTCAGTGTCAGATTTGTTATTCCTGTTTTTTTGAGGTTTTCAGAAAGTTTCCCTATGTAACCCAGACTGACCTCAAACTTTCAGACTTGCTATTCTTTAGTCAGCCTTTTGAATGTTGGGATTACATGCATATATCAGCACATCTGGATCAAATTTCTTAAACTCTGTCTCCATATATATGTATATATCCATATATATGGATATATACATGATATGCATGTATGCATGATACCCAAATGCTGACATTAAGGTTGTGTGCTATCAACACACACACACACACACACACACACACACACACACACACACACACAATATATATATATATATATATATATATATATATATATATATATTGAATTCTGATTTCCTAGACATGTTGTCTACATGAATTCATAGGGAAAAAAAACAAAGATGGGTGTGTGGAGAAAGGAGTAAAATTTGGGGGACTATGCCAAGGAAACAAGGGGTTGTTCTCAATAGATTTTTGTTGTTGCTTTGTTTTGTTTTAATATTCCTGGTAGAAGGTTTCTCCACTGATGAAGTAAGCCAAATTAAGCCAATTTTAAAAAGGACCAATTTTAATCTGAGCAAAGCACTCCCAGATGACTCTCAGGAAAGGGAACAGGAGAGAAATCACATGGCTGTTCTAAAGGGGTGGCTTAAGAACCCTATAGGGGGGCCATGGGAGGGAGGCAGGCAGAGAGGGAGGGAGGGAGAGAGGGAGGGGGAACTTGGATTGATATGTAAAATAAGAAAAAAATTAAAAAAAGAATGGAACACTATAGGGGTGAAGGATGATGGCATGCCCCAAGGTGGATTCATGCTGTGGTTATCTTTTGGTCAGGGTCTTGAGCCACTGCCAAGACCCCCCAGTTTTCAGGGGTTTCTCTCAGAGGGTAAAGTGTGGAGGGGGAGGAATGGGACTCAAGACAGAGCTTCCAACCCAGCAGTTGAAACAGACACTTTCCTCCCCTCCCTCCTTCCCTCCTTCCCTCCCTCCCTCCCTCCTCCCCTCCCTCCCTCCTTCTCACCTTCCTTCCTTCTTTATTTTTTTAAACAAGGTCTCACTATGAGGCCTGGATGGCTTGGAATTTGCTGTTTACCAGGCTAGCCTTGAACTTCAAGAGATCTACCTTCTTTGACAGGATGAGAGGTGTATACCAAAACATCCAGCAAGGTTCATTTTTTTTTTTTTTTTTTTTTTTTTTTTTTTTTGCTGACTCTTCTGGGCAATGCTGGCCCTCAAAGATGCTCACATCAATGTTTGCACTGGAAGCATCAGCCTCCTTGTCTGTATCACTATAGTACATGTTCTCTCCACATCTGCTCAGGTAATAGTGAATCATCTTAGCCTCATAGACCAATGGTTCTCAGCCTATGGGTCATGACCCCTTCACCAAACCTGTGTCTCCAAAAATATTTACATTATGATTCATAACAGTAGCAAAATTACAGTTATGAAATAGCAACAAAGTAATTTTATGGTTGGAATCATCAAAACATGAAAAACTGTATTAAAGGGTCACAGCATGAAGAAGGTTAGAATCCTTGTCATAGACAATTCAAAGGGAAATATTACATGTCCACTTGACAGAAACTGGGAGAAAGGGAGTAAATTAGATTGACCCTAGGTCACACAACTAATGAATGATGGAGGCTAAATAAATTAATAAGTTGAATACCTGTATTAGCTATTAAAATGCATAATGGTAGTCAGGTCCCTTCCCTACTCATGTACTTAAAGTAGGTGTTTTGAGCAAGGAAGACATGAACAGTGCTTAAGGAGAACTGAATACATATTCTAAGAAGGGGGCGAAATGACTCCTTCTGAATTCTGCATGTGCAGAGAGGCTATGCTCTGGTTAAAATTCCTCTGCAGTCTTTCATGACTGATAGGCATGAAATTAAGTAAACTAAGAAATTATAATTGATTTTTTAAAGATGTCTCTAAATGTCTCAATATAACATGTATAATAAATAACTTATCAGAAGAATCTACCATTTGCCAGTATAAATTTCATGCTCAGGTTAAGAAAGATGTATTGCTTGACTTCTGTTATCCTTGTGCATTTGTTTATATCCTAAGATAGAAGTTTGCTTTTTTTTTTTGTTTTAAGGGGTACATCACCTTAAAACTTAGTGAATCCAGTATGACACAGACTATTGTAGGATTCTGCAATAGGAATTCTGATGTCATTTTGCCTTTTGGGGTTACAAGTTGCATGCAATTAGGAGAAAACAATTACCCCCCCAACTTTTAGCTACATTTCAGTACTTACAACCATCTAATAAATAACATATATAGCTCATCAATGAACTGTTGTATTTAGAAAAAAATAGGTAAGTACTGGCAAGAAATCATATCAATCAATTTATAGCTAATATTAAAATTATAGATGAATAATTGGCCTCTTACATCAAAATGTTTCTTGCCCACTGTCATCAAACTATTTCATTAATCGATTAGAGAGAATTCTATCACCATTTCACAGAGGTGTTAGAAGAACATATTGCATGGTAACTTTATTATTAGCTAATTTATAGATATGCAAATGCATTGAAAAAATCATTAATCATCCTGGACATTTATTATATCATGGGTTATAAAGGTGAACTGTACTCACCATGCTGTCATATTCTGAAAAACACTCCTTTGCAACACCTGGCTAGCTAGAACAGTGATTTTTTAAGTGCTTATCTCAAACATGCATATGACACTATTTCTCCAACAAAAAGAATCTCACATTGATGGGTTATGATGACCGTTACTCAGCAATCATTTCAAGCCAAGCTTTTAAAGTTTTCCAAAGCCTACAATACAACATTTAATATATTTTCATTTCTAGCTACCATTCATGCTAGCTACCATTATCATATAGGTCACATTCTCACTATATAACGTAAGACATGACAGACTTTGGAGGCCATGTATTCTTTTACATAAGTTACTACATTACAATAGCTATGTATTTGTAATGGCATACGCATTTGTATAATACATACATACATATATATATGCATCTAATAGTGTGTGTAAAGGAAGAATTCATCATGTCATAAATAAAGGAACACAATGGACCCCTAGTTCTTTCATAAATACAAAGTTAGTCAAGTGCAAAATTTTAGGTGTAGTGCCCTAGTATTTTAATTAATTTAATAATGTTTTTTTAAAAATTGCTATACTTAAGTAAGAATTTGTCCTATGAACTTTTCCTGGGAGGAAAACCAAAACAAACATATATTTATCCCAAATAGCATACCATAGACAGACCAAGGTAACCATTCAACTCAAGGCTAGCTTGGTGAAGCAACAAGTTTAACTGGAGTTATTTACAGGCAAATGAATTAGGGTTACTTACCAGAGCATGGGAGGCTTACAGGTAGCTACACTACTTAAGAAAGATAACTCTCTCCTCCAACAACCACTATCTTTAAATCCTTGGGAAGGGGTATGGCCACTCTCTGCTCCATGATGGAAATTAAAGGGCTCAATCTTGTATAATACTTCTTCAGGAAATTACAGCTGCTGACATTTCATAGAGATAACAGCCATCTTGCATCCAGAGGGTGGTGTTTCATGACAATGCTAAAAGAAATGATTCCTAAATGACATTCCTAACCCATCATGGGGCTGCATCTGTGAGCACTAACGTCCTTATCACATTGTTTCAATTGAACTAAATATTGTGACCAGGAATGTAAATTGCTGTTTCATAGGATATTCATCTTAAGTTTGGACTGAAGTAACCAGTGTAGCCAATGTGAAAATGACACATCGCATATCTATAGCCTTTACAAAGAAAACCAAACTCAGATTCATGTGATATTTAGATGTCTGGAGAGATTTGGGACATTAAAAATCTTAACATAAAATTATTGGTCATCTAGATGATTCTTTCTCCTCCAGTCACAGAACTAAGAAAACATACATATAATCAATATGTCAATATTGGAGCTCTTCTAAGGAGAAGAGATATTAAATTTTTAATTACATCATTTTTAATTTGGCCCTTCTGACTCTCTCACTTGCAAGTCCCCTGCCCATGAATGAGACAATTATGAGATCTTATTCTATAGGACCCTCCTGGGTTCCTAGACACACACATCCATATCTGGCTATACCCAAGACATTTTGCAGACCATTGTTGGAAAAATAATCTAGTATAGACTATCACAGTGATCTTAGAATCCTAAGACTGCTCTAGCATTTGGAATGTTTGAAAGAATGACATAAAAAGACTCACAAAGTTACCAGTGCCTGCTCATGTACACTCCAGATGGCATATTCAAGTATCAGGTGACCTACAAATTTTCTTTTCTTGCTATGAGCCAGCACAGGCCACATTCAAGGCAGAGCAAGACAGTCTACTCTGTGTATTGCATGTTAGGGAAGCATGCCTTCAGACCAGTATTGCCTGATACTTTATAACTCTTAGTGGGACAGTAACAAAACATATAAAGCTTATATATAGCTCATAAAAGAATCTTATTTGGAAGTTAACAGTGAGCTGTATCCGATGCTGGGATGAGAAATTCCATGCCAGTGTACTTAGTACCCCATTGAGATTACAACAGAAGCTCCATCTTCCAAAGACACACAGCATGACACAGGCTTGGTAACAGAAAAGAGTGCATCAAATTCCAGAAATGCCTCTTAGTAGTTCTACACATCTAGGGAGCCTTTTCTCCCACACAGTTTAACCACTCAGTGCCCTTGGCCTTGCAGGAGGCCCTTTGTGAGGGTTCACATGGTAATGAAGCTCTCTGCTACCTTTGCAGGAGACACTCAGCAAAGGATACCTTCTTTTAGTTGTTTGGCTGGTGAAGTGCTTAGGAAGTTTCTGACATGCAATGGGGGTGGGGTGCTAAGATGTGAACTCCCACTCATCTTTATCTTCATAAAGTTTACTTCATGTCACTAAATAGATACTGAGCATCATTTATGAGGCAAGTGCTGTGCCAGATCCCAAGACTATCTAAAGGCAAGTGGAAAAGAAAGCCATTAAACAACTAATTATTGCATGCAATATACATCTAATAACTTGGATAATGATAAGAGAATAAAAAAAACAAGGAAGTAAGAATAGGAACCTAAGTTTTGCATTAAGATTGTCAAATCTGTAGATTTTAGCACTATATAAATGCCATTAGAAATGCAACCTGTGATGGTCAATTTTACATGTTCCCTTGGCTATAATATGCATTTCACTTAGTTTCCATGAAGCTACTTTTTCCCTTGTATACTTAACAGTTCACTTTGATGAAAGCCTAACATTTCAAACTCTAAGGAAACCAACTGGCTCATCAGAATATAAGTGGATCTCAGTCAATTGGTTGAAAGCCTTAAAAGAACAATCTGACATTTCTCATAGAAGTGTTCTTCATAATACCTAATGTAATAATCGCCCTTATGTTTCCAGCCTGCAGCTTTGCAAATGTGGAACTTGAGTGTGACATCAATTCCTACCTGAATGCCATAGCAACGCATATCTGTGTTTACAGCCTGTCAGCTCACACTATAGCTAGAGCAGTGAGTGTCTACAATTGAGTACACTGCCCTACATCCCGACACACACACACACACACACACAACACACACACAATATAACATGCATATGCACTCAATTCATGCTTACATATTGCTCATTGACTCTTAGAGCAAATGCAGATCATATGACTTTGAGGTTGAGACAGTAACTCCTAAAGATACACCAAATACATCAGACACAGAGACCTTTCCCACATAGCCTTCAGGTGTGTCTTCCTGTTTGATGCCATATGGGCTACAGAATTTAGGTTTAGGATTGTCATGTTCATGACAATATGGATGCCAGATCAGTCTGCCATGGGAGGAAAAGTTAAAGTGACTGATGATTTTTTCTCTTTTTTTTTCATTTATTTTTCTTATTTTACATATTGATCCCAGTTCCCTCTCCGTCCCTCTCCCTCCCTCTCTTCCACCCTCCCATGCTCCCACCACCACCCTCCCACCCACCCACCCCCACTCCACATGTAGGGTGATGCCTTCCTGGAGGGTGACGGATGATTTTAGAAAGGGAAGGAACTGTATAGCCCACTGATGTTGTGACCATCACATTTGTATTACTGTGTTCTAAAATCACCTAGGAGACAAACTTCTGGGCATTGATTGTCTGTGAAATTTTCTAGATGTGTCTAACTTAGGCAGGCAGACCCAACCTGTGGGCAGCACTGTCCCACTGACTCAGAACCCCAGACCGAATGAAAGGAGAAAGGAATGTGGGCAACAGTGTCCATCCTGTTAAGCTTCCTAACTGCAGCTGCAGGGGCAACAGGAGCAGCTGCCTGGAGCAATGCTGTGTCTTCCTCACCATGATGGACTAGACCTTCAAACTGTGCAAAACAAACCTTGGTTGCTTCTGAAAGGTGCTTGCTGCAGTGATGAGCAAAGTAATTCGTACAGCAGGTATGAGCATCCCCCACCTGAACATGTGAATTCCTGAACATTCTAAACCAGAACTGGTAGGTGTGACACAGTAATGTCAATACAAAAGAACTGTTTGGCATGACACTCATACACAAAACCATTAAAATCATCGTATAAGTTACCTCCTAGATATTGGGGGATGTTTACAGAACAAATGCTTTAAAATTGGCTTTCACTCTCAGCATATTCCATGTCACATATGCAAACATTCCAAACTATGAAAAGTGATCCAAAGTCTAGAACACTTTCTGTCCCAAGCACTCTAGATAAGGGACACTCAGCCAACATTGTGTTTTTCAAATTTTACCTGCCTATACTCTACTCATCTAATGTAGCATATAGAGACATAGGTCCTTACATGACCATGGTATATACTGTGATCCCTAAGTTTTGGAAGACAAGCTTCAACTAATGGTTCAGTTTAAATGCCTAGCCACAAGTCACTGGGGTGTGCTCTAGCCTTTCAGGTGTATTTGGGGGAAATAAATAGGTTGAGATTTTATAACTTCAACTTCAACCTGACTTAATTTTTTTTTAATGTAGAGGGATTCATTGTGGCATTTTCAATCAGATGAGTTGTCCTACATTCTTCTAGTTCATCATACTGACTATTGAAGGACAGGTAAAAACTCTCCAATTTTCAGTCCTTGTCCTAAAAATGTAAATTTTTCTGGAGTCAGTCAGTGACTTCCACATCATGAAAAGTAAATTTTGCTTTGAAGACTATTTTGTCAAATAACCGTTGCATTGCACTTGAGTCTCGTGATGTGTAAGAATTTATCCCAGGCTTTTTATGACATATATACACTTGATGTCTGAAGCATAGGAGTAGGCTATGTCTTCTGGATTGAGCCTGACTCTAAGGAATGACACTAACTGTTATTGTCCCAGTGGTACCCTTCATAAACTCTAGAGTGGTTTGTGAACAAATTCCCAGTGGTAAGAACCTAGGGGACAATTTTACATTTTTATTTATAGATCTATTTCTGTGTTTCGGGGGAGGGAGATGATTTGTTTTCTGTTGCTGTGATAAAACACTAACCAAAACCAATCCATATCATCATCCATTTTGAAGAAAATCAGAACAGGAACTCAAATCAGGAGCCTGGAGCAGAAACCACGAAGAGACCATGGAGAAACACTGCCTACTGGCTTATTCCACAGGGTGTGCCCAGCTTGCTTTCTTACTCACCAAAAGTCCTCCTTGTCCAGGAGTGGCACTGGACACAGTGGACTAGACATTCATTCCCACGTCAATCATTAGTCAAGGAATTACTCCATAGGCATGCCCACAAGCCACTCTGATAGGTAAAAACTGGTGTTCCTTCTCCAAGTGACTCTAGATTGTGTCAAGCTAACAACAACAACAATAACTCAACACACATACACAGACATACATAATACGTACATACACACACACATGCATATACACACACACATACATGTAGAAGGGGACTATGGTAGGAGACAAAGAGTTCTAAAGAGAAGAACAAAAAACTATAGCAAAGATAAAGAGAAAATATAGCCCATTTTCATACTATTTGAGGATATAAAAGGGATAAGCAAAAATTGAGGAGGAGGAGGAGGGTGAAGTAAAATGAAGCTGAAAAAAACTATTGTTAAGAAATTAATCTTGAGAACCACCACAGAAGAAACTATTGTTCTCATATCTCTGTGCTTTCATGATTGCAAGCTCAGTGGTCATTCCCTGCATTGGATTCAAGGACCCAGACAGGACAGATTATGGGGGCACAGGTGCCATCCGTGTCTGTTCTTGACTGAAGACCCTCCCTTTTAAGACTAAGAGCAGAGAAGCATTTGCAAAGTGCTTGCTGTCCCTGGCACACATTGCAATAGCCTCATAACGGTACCAAAGCAGCTCACAAAGCAGCAGATGACATCAGATCCTGCATCTTTCATCGCACCTGCTAGCCGTCCTTGAGAATTCACCTCCTCCTCTTCAGCCCATCCCGTTATGTGCAGCTGAAATTTACCATTTAAATCGTAAGCCGTGAAACGAAACTGGAATCGCACGTGTGATCTTTGCCACCTCATTTTCATGAATGGAAGAGAATATTCTGACACAAAAATTACATACTTAATTCTAGCTCACCCCGTCTGCTGACCTCCATCCGGCACTGCCTTGAGTTTATTTCCTCCTCCATCGGTGGGTCAAAGTAATTTCTGCCGTATTCATTTCCTGTGGAAAGTCCACAAGGTAAGGGTCAGTGATTATTTTAGAAGCACGTGAACCAAAATGTTAATTCTGAAATCAACACCAGCATGAAAGGGTCGTTTCAGCTACTTTATAAGCTTAAATTTTTACAAGTTTTCTAGGCCTCTCTCTTTTTTTTGTAATTATCATTTTGTATAAGGTCAGAAAAAGTAATTCAAGAAATAAGTTCATGCCGACTTTCTGTTGCTGAAAAGTTAATGAGAAAATTATCAAATGGAGGCTTTAGGACAGTAATAATTAAAAAGGAAAAAGAAATCAAGCTAGCCCGTGTTACATGTATACCCAAGATATGGGCATACTTGGAGAGGAACTAAATACTACGGATGCTAGTGATTCTGTTTACGAACTTGTAGTTTATGAAAGATATTGTGTTGCCTACAAAAGTTTGAGACAAACTTAGTCATGTTTTAATTATGGGAAACTAGTCAAAGTTCCATGTAGAAAGAGAAAGGGGGAATGAAAATGAGGGAAGAAGGAGGGAAAAATAAAGTGGGAGAGGAAGGGAAGGAGGAAGAAAGAAAGAAAAGGGAAAGAGAGGAGCCAGGGAGGTGGCTCTCTCCATGAAGGGAGCGGATGCTGCACACAGAGTGACATCTTAGCACCCATGAAAAGGCTGGGGAGCATATGTATACAATCCCAGCACTGGGAAAGTAGAAACAGGAAGATCCTTGGAGCTTGCTGGCCAACCAGCAGAATTGTTGAGCTTCAAACTCAGTGAGAAACCCTGTTTTAAAAACTAGAGAACACTTAAAGAAGACAACCAACATTGACCTATGGCCTCTGTATTCATGTATGCACACTTAGACGTGTACCAACCAGTGTATACACATACACACGCATGCATATACATACACCACAGAAAAAGGGGAATGAGGAATGAAGGAAGGAAGGAAAGAAATAAAGAAATAAGAAGAGAGGGAAGGAGGGATAGAGGGATGGAAAGAAAGGAAGGAAGGAACAACCCACATCGAACCTCCATTCCCAAGGCTAAAAGAAGTCCTGTTGTGGACCCAGACCGGGTGTTGGATTCCTGCTTCTAAAGCTGCACTTTCTCCTCCCTCCATAGATCTCTGTTCCTTAAATTTAAGTATGGGAACAGGAACTTGGGTTTTCCTGTGTGGTCTCAATAAAGACGAAAAATGAATGTGTTTCAATTTTGTTAATTGATCCGTCAACAACTACTACCTCCTAGGATAAGGCTTGGTGATTTGTGGCTGGGCCTCTGTCCTGCGGTGTTCAGCCATTCTTTATTGCTGTGGCATACTTGTTGATTGGTTTGTTCACTCACTTGTTTGCCTCCACCCAGAGAGTACTGGGAAACTGCTTCTTCTAAATGCCATCAAAATAGCTCACCTCTATCAGAGCAAAGTTAATGGCATATTCCTGACTATCCTGCCATACCAGTATAGCCAAGTAGTGAGACCCACTCCATAAGTTCCCCACTTCACAAAACTCAAGTTCTTGACCCATCAAAATAACCAATTCATTTGTAATAGCCAGCTGTTCTAGATCTTTGAAAAATCAAACAAAACTAAATCATTTTCAACCTGTGTCTGTGGGTTATACACCTACCTGCATATTCAAATAATATCCAAAAATAGAAAAACTGAAAAAAAAAGTCACATCTGCACTGAAAACATCCAGGCCTTTTCTTTCCTTTCTTTTCATTTCCCCCTTACTAAATAATAAAATATAACAATCGTTTATGCATTGTCTGCATCATATAAGGTGTAAGTGATCTAGAGATGATTTGAACACATACCGAAGGGTTGTAAAGGTTCAAATGGAAGCACACAGTATTTTGTAGCCAAGACTTCAACATCTTTGGGTGTAGTATAGGAGGTTCCTGAAGCAAACCCCCTTAGAGACCATGGAATGGCTGTATGGGCATCGAGTTTTCAAGTCATTTCCATCCTTCTTCTAAGTGAGATGCTGGGGTTTGCACAGCTTTGCATGAAGGAAGTCCATATTTTAGGGGCTGTTCAAACTGCTTCCTCCCCAGTTGGGGATCCATGCTTGTGTAATTGGGAGAGAACCACCTTTATGGTTACACATATTACACCAGCTGCAAATGTTGGTGGAAAAATATATGAATTGTAAATACTGCACTTCTAGTAACTCCCATTATAGTGGTTCCCATTGTGGAATACCACATGTAGCTTCTTGGAAGTAGAGAAGTCTGAACCTTCTTGCACACACCAAGAAGCATATCTGACATGCATAGAATTGGTCTTTTATTATGCCTTTGCATGATATTAAATATTTATAAGGGACATATACTGTATAACTGATATGTTTTCCTCTTACATATACATAATGTGCTATATTGGTTTTTGTGTTTAGTGCCTGTATTATATACCACCCATTGTCTGTCTCCCCTATTTGAATGCAGGCTCTATTACGGCAAAGACATGACCTCATTGCTCTCTCCAATGCCCTTGGTACCTACCAAAGAGCCTGCTTCATGGACATGTTCATAATACGGTACGGATCCATTTAATAAAATTCCCTTGGGAATTTACCATGAAACCCAGATGCTTTCCATGTCTTGCAACTTAGAGAGTTTTCATCATTGTTTATTCTTCTCATCCTGACTATTCCCTGCCCTGTCTGATTTCTTTCACCACCTTGCTGCTTCTTATCAGCATCTATCTAGATTTTACAAAAAGGAACAAATGACAGGGTTAGAGAGATAGCACAGTGGTTAAGAGCACTTGTTGTCTTGCAGAGGACCAGGGTTCAGTTTCCAGCACCAACATAGTGTTCACAATCATCTTTAACTCTGATTTAAGCAGCCTGGTGACCTCTTCTGGCCTCAATGGGCATCAGGCACACATTTGATGCACATACATACATGCAGGCAAAATACAAACACACATAAAATAACAAGTATATCCTTTTGTTTTTCTTTCAAGACAAAAACTATGGGTCTTGCCTGCACAACACGGCCTGCTGGGAGAACAGGAGAGCTGGGCTTCAGTGGGGATTCCTGGAGAACAGCTATCTAAAGAAAGTTAATGATTAGCAATAGCCAGGTCAAGGTCAAGGGGCAAGAAAAGCCTGGTCAAAAACCAAACAGCACAAAAGCATACATGTAGAGTGAGTACATTTTCTCAGTAAACTTGATTTTTCTGAAGTGCCTAGAATGTTAATTAGCAGAATAAGCAATAGAATTCAAACATCTTCAAGCAGAGGCCCAGAATCAGATTTAACTGATATTGGCACATTATTGTGAAGTATTGATTTATTCTGACATGTTGTGTCTGCCCAATTTGTCACACCTCCAGTGTCTGTTGGGTCTTTATTGGCTCCTTGTTGTAGTATAAGTCAATCTCCAAATCAAATGAGAATGAACTGTCAAATATTGAAATGATCACGCCCTCCCATTGGCTTCTCTTATTTACCTACAAGCAAAAAAAAAAAAAAAAAAAAAAAAAAATTTAAAAGGGAGTGAAGAAAGTATGGCTCACAGAATCTTGGGACTTTTCTCAGTTCTAGCTTCCCATTGCTAGTGTTTCACTGGGCAGCATCAGGATTTAATCAAGTGGGGTAATTTTAGGATCAGTTATATATTACCAGAAGCTAGGTTACTAATAGGATGAATTCCTCAACACATCCTCATCATTCACAATATGCTTTTGGATATAACTAAATCATCTCACAGGGAAATGAACAGACCCACTGAGAAATTCAAAGTAGGGCACTTAGCAATACAAATACAATAGGTTTTTATGTTGCTGGTAGTTAACTCTCTGTGATACCCAGAAGAATGAGGTAACAATCACCTGAATGTGTGTATGTATACTCTCCTAAGTTGAGGCAGTTGGATACGACATATAAAATATAAAATATAAAATAACGTATAAACTAACATATAAAATAACAAATCAGTAAACTGTTTGTGCACTAACAGCATTCTTTCCAAATTCCTAATAGTAGCGGTTCCAGGCTGAGTCTCAGCATTAGTTAGAACATTTCTTGTGCTGTTGCCATTGTTTTATCTGAAATGTGGAGAAAAGCATTCCAACTTGCCTTCTGCCCTTCCACCCATATGGGATTTTCCTGTCATTTAACTCATAGTATCACAGAGCATAATCAGAGCTCTTAAATTACACTACACGTGAACTTTGTTCAGGGAGCGTTCCTGTGTGCACCCAAGCAATTCCTTGGGAGCTGTAAAAGTGAGAGTGAAAATTGCCCAGCAGAGGAAGGCTTTTACAAAGCATCTGAATTCCTTGACTCAGTGATGCAATCACTTCCTCTCTCAGGTGTGTGTGTGTGTGTGTGTGTGTGTGTGTGTGTGTGTGTGTGTGTGTAGAGGGTAATTAATGGCTTTACTCTAATGTTTTTCCCATAAATCCCCCTGCTCCCGCTCACTTTTTTTAACACTAATCTCTATATTTTCTATAATACAGCATAAACTCATTACACACATGATACCTGTAACTATGTAACTTTTTATTCTGTGATTATAGCCACATAGTAACATTTTACAAATTAGAACACTCTCTTGAATGTTAAGAAATGAAGCCTAGAAAACCAAAGTTTAATTTGACTCCTATGGGCTTTCTAAAAATATTTGATATAATACTTTTTGCATCATTGTTTCTCACCTTGAAAGTCTCACACAGAGATTTTGGCTCTAAATTTTCATGAGACTGGACAGGTTGCATAGATCTATGAACTACAGCTGTAGGAATTAGGAGACAACAGAGCAACATAGTGTAGTGGGAAATCTATCCAACTCAAATCTGCTCTAGTATGGTAAGTCTACTCAAGGTCTTCATGGGGCCAATGTGCAAACACCTCTTAAATGAAAGGTAATTCACATTAGGAGGATCTTACTTTACTTCACATTCCTCCTTTGCTCACCCTTCTCTACTTCCTCCCTCCCTCCCTCTTTTTTTTTTTTTTTTTTCATTGCAAATGGAACCCAGGGCCTCACACAGGTTAGTTAAGTGCTCTGTACTGATCCGCCTCACCATTCAAGAAACTATTGCTTACAAAAATAAAAATAGACCTTTAAAATAAAGTCCCCACCATACTACATGCCTAACTAACAACTCAAAGATACAGATAACACAAATCATTGAGATGTTTACCCAACATTCTTTTATATTTGTGAATGTAGTTAAAACGAAAATAAGGGTGTCTTGGTTTGGGTTACTATTGCTATGATGAAACACCATGACCAAATCAAGTTGTGGAGGAAAGGTTTTATCTGGCTTATACTTCTAGACTGTAGTCCTTCATAAACGGAAGTCAAAATAGGAACTCAAGCAGGACAGGAACCAGGAGACAGGAGCTGATGCAAGGCCATGGACAGGTGCTGCTTACTGGCTTGATCATTATGACTTTCTCAGCGGGTTTTCTTACAGAACTCAGGACCACCAGCTAGGGATGGCCTTACCAACAATAGGGTGGACCCACCTCATTGATCACTAATTAATAAAATGCAAGATCTTATGGAGGCATTCTCTCAATTGAGGGTCCTTCCTTTCAGATAACTCTATCTGTGTCAAATTAACATAAAACTAGCCAGGACAAAGAGAATCTGAGATAAAGTTATTGAGAAGTATAAGTTGTATAATTATAATTCGAAGGTAGTATAGTTTCATGCCACGAAGATATTAGAGGTGTTTCTGAAATGCTGTTAGGACAAGGAAGTTATTATTTAAATGATGTATTAATTATTGAATAATTATCAAGAGTTATTAACCTTTACAGATTCCAACTCTGGTGTGTTCAGAGGTGTGGTGAGTAGCTAGGAAAGCTGCATCTGTAATCAAAGTTTTACATAAGCCTTCACAACTGAGTTGTAAATATTTAGTTTTATATCAGTTCATCTACAGTCATCACAGTTATTAATCTTCTCCAGAGACTAAAAAAAAATTATATGAGATTTCCCTCTCCTTCTGGAAAAGCTAAACTATGAAAAATGGTTATGATATAAATTGTTTTTATATTAGACTACACTTCCATTGATTAAAAATTATTCCAGTGAAGCCTTAAATGTAATGTATGAAGCATTGGTAGAACTAGGAGGATGATAGAACTATTCAATTAATGAAGTGATAGCAAGAAGGGTGAGGTCTGTAGCTGAGTCTAACAGCCAGCATTGTAGAATCTGAGAATTCACGTAAGAATCAGTGTCCTGTTACTAGCTTACTTGACTGCTTAGCCTCACTTCCTTACCAAACCTTGTGGGGATTTCATATATCAGTGATTTGAGAAGCTAAATAGTTGGAGTTTGCTATCAGGTTCTAATTAATTGAGCCATATTCTTCCTTCCCCCGAGGCCTTCTCTAACTTATAAACCACTAGAGTGCTGTGGAGTGCATAATTGCTGCAGGGCTTTCTTCTGAGTCCCCCATGGTAGTGTGAAAGCATCCTGTGCTCACTGGACCCACAGTCCTCATAGAACTGAAGTGCGTCCCTAAGTTCCTAACACCTAAACAGGGTGGAGCTTCCTATGTGTAAGTAATCACGCTGATTCAAAGGTTAAGTTTAAGTATACTTTTTTTTCTGCCATACATATAAAAGACCTTAAAAGTCATATCAAATAAGGTGTTCTTCCTTTGAAGTTTGGATCTTATTAACAATCTTCTACAGAATATTAAGGGCTGTCCTTAGACTTTAACCACAGACCTCCCACTTCTGGTTATACTTTCATTAATTTAGCCTTCTGTCCTTTTCATCTCTAGGAACACTTAAGTTTACATATTACACTTACAGCTTCATTAAAATTAATTTTTAATCAACAGACACTTCAGTACAAAAACAATTTATATAATGAATCTATGAGATTTAGTTTAGACAAAATTACTAACTCATTGATAGCAAATCTGGTAACTCATGGATATGCTTTCAATCTCATTAAGCAAAATGACCAGGACTTTCTACCTTTTACAGGACTACTTTTGACCAATTCAACTCATGAAGATTAAGATATTTCATTTTCTGTTAACTTTAACAAATGAAAAGCCCAGCCTAAAGTAATTCTCAATGAAAGTATTTAGAAACTAAAAACTAATTTTTACTGAATGAAAATACATACGAAGGTTATAAAACCTGTCCATGCTAAACATTTTCCTAAAGTGGAAGTATAGCTATTGAATTCAAGTTATAACTCTGACATAATAAAGATGCATATAGAATTGTGTTGACATCAGGGAATTTGGGATCTTATTTTTAAAAACACATAGTTTTAAAATTTCACGAAAATACTTTAAAAAATGTATATAAATGACTTGGTGATATGTCCCACTCCTAAGATGCTATTATGTCACTAGTGTGTCAGAAGAATGACATTTTCCTGATTCTGTTCTTTCTATACAGCAGAGCTTGTGTTACACAAGTCCCAGGATCTTTATGCACAGCCTAGGGTTTATATTATAGAATCTCTGTGTTTTGAACATTCTTACATGCCCCTTTCACCATCCTATGAACTGATTCGTGGGTTCACATTTTTATTGAAAAGAAACATAAATTTCACTGCTATATAAACAGTGAATCCATCCATCATCGTTGAACTAAAGAAGTGTAGTAATATACCTGACCACAAAATATCTTACAACATTCAACCTTTAACCAACAACCTATGATAGACTTTATACAATATTTCCAAACCCATATATTGGTGTTTCCCTAACATTAACTTGAAGAGAAGATAGAGAAGTGATACTTGCCTGGTGGGCATCAAGTTTATACCTAAAGAAAGAGAAATAGGACTGGGAAAAGGAGTGGGGAACGTGCTTGCTGTGAAAGTTTGAGAACTTTAGTTTCTTGACACTAACACATGCTCACAACCCCCATAGCAGAAATGGCACACTCCAAGCTTAAAGACCAAGCTTATCTCAAAAACTAAAGTGGAATGCGATTGAGCAAGTACACCTACCTGTACACAGACATATGCGGGTCTGAACACACACACACACACACACACACACACACACACACACACACAAAGACAATAACAACAGAACCTTTGTTCATTCTGCGGGGGAGCAATGTCTTTTGAGAAGAAAATAAATTAAGATTTTGCTGTTTTGTTGACATTCCCAAATTTCTAATATTTGACTAGAATACTATCTCCAACTGGAAATTTTTCTAAAATTCTGTGGTTCGTTTAAAAAAAAACACCAAAAATAATAAAATGACATTTAAGTTGTCTACATAAACTAATCAGATATTTATGTATATACTATTTGTATAAAAACTGAGTGTATATAAAACATTAGGTCATGTCATTCTGTTCCTTAAATATCTATGCTAAATGATTCTGTATTTCAGTGGGAAAGATATCTTCCTGAGTGTTTATTCTTAGCTCTCTAAATCAATGAAAAAGATTAAAATCACTTAGGAACCAAATGGATTCTAAAGGCACAAATTCAGGTCAGTTCAATAAACCTAAAGCAAACGATTTTCCTATATATTTTCTTTTTCTTAATAAGAGTTGAAATGTCCTGAAGCAAAAAAAAAAATTATATATTTTCACACATTCTATAAATGTTATACAACACCTGTTCTCCATCTTTAGGGAAAAACAGTTATAAATGAGAACAATGTAAACCATTTTATATAAAATCACTTCAAAATCACCCAGGCTGTGTGTACTATGGGGGAAATAGTTTTCTTTAAGCATATACTCGGTTCAAGTAAGGCACTGAATACAAATATCTGAGTGCTATTTTCATAACAAATATTCATATCCATGTGTTATAAAAATAGATTGGGGATTACAATCCTAAAAGTCTAACCTAGGATTCTCTAACTAACATTCAACCATTACAGATCTTCTGTCTTCCACTCAAGTGACCCCACACTTTTCCTGGTAAGATGGTCAACAACAGATGCCCAGAACTCACTGTGCTTATCTTCTATGGAATGCCTATCATTTTCTTTCTCTACCATATGGTCTTCTGCCTTTCTGCCCACTGTTGATCCTACACACATAACAATGCTCTTCAAACCACAAATAACCACTCATCCATCAATCATGAAACTACTTTGTAAAACATCTTCATAAAACCATGTAAAAGAAAGTACTTCCCGCTAGTATTTCTAAATTTGTAGCCACACTAGCTCTCAGAGCTTCAGTAATTTTCAACACTGATTTACAGCAGTGTTGGGTTCTGGGTCCTGCTGTGCTCTCTGTAGTGTTTGCTTTGGTTCGTGAAGACTTGAACTCATGACTTTTCCATGTATGTTCCATAATAGTGCCAAGTGAAGAGGAGTGACCATCTTCTAGGTCACCAAACATGTGCTGTTACACAGGTTGGCAGAGGGCTAGCAAGGCCTCTGGCAGCAATCTGGTTAAGGATCTCCCTAAGCATAAGAAATAAGTGCCTGAGATGAGACCATAGGACACAAGTGGGTAGATACAGCATTCTAAATGAATGGGAATCATAGAACTCTAATCCTAAAACCCTTTTTGTCTCTGGCCCTGAAAAACTGATATGAGATCGTGTTGTATACCTGGCCCTTTCCTTATTGGTTTCTCCCAAGGGGCATAATGGTGTTCCCTGTAAGGGAAATAAGACACAGTAATAATGAAGGTGGATTCGATGTAGAATTCCACCAGTGTCATATAACTCTTTACTCTAAAAGCCAAGAAGGATTTTTGAGGAATTCACCCAATATCTACAGAAAAATCCCATTTCTCTTTAAAAAACTAATTCTTGTCCAATTGCTAAGATGCCATACCATGTCATTGGTTTATGAAAACCTACATTTCTAGCTCATTTATTCTTCCAGTTGAAATAACTATTCACAGAAGGCCCATCTAGCCCACAGATATTTAGACATGCTCAGTTGTAACTCATAGTTCAACTTAGCTTGGCTGGGGTCCCAGTTCTGCCAATTGTATCACATTTACCCATAAAATGCTTGGGTTGAGGGTGTAGTTCAATAAATAGCAAAGCAATTGCTTAGCATATACAAGATTCAGTCCGCAGTGATGTAAAATAAACAAGTTCTAGATTTCAGATTTCCTCAAATTTTGGAATATGTACAAATATTCTATGAAAATATATTGAGAATGGGACCCAAATAAAACATGCTCCTCATCAGATAGCTTTATTAAATTTTTATTTGTTTATTTTACATTCAGTGGGGGAGGGGTGCATGTCATGTGGTGTGGATGAAGCTCAGAGGACAAGTTGAGAAAGACAGTTTTCTCCTACCATCATGCTCAGTTAGTCAGACATGCTAATAGGCAGCTCTCCTCACTGATATATCTCCCATTCCCTTGATTATAATTTTATGTAATACTTCTAGTGAGCCAGTATTTTGACAAGCCATCAAGTAAGGTCAAGTGTACACTTCTGCACTCCTGTAGTATCATGCACCAAGATTTTGAATTTTAGAGTATTTGGGATTTTCAGATTATCCATCTCAATCTTCTGTGTCATGCTGTACATAACACACACACACACACACACACACACACACACACACACAATTCTTGTTTTTCTCAGGCTTACAGAGTACTTAATTCAAGTAATGTTATTCATAACATACTTGTAAAAACCTTGTGTAAGGAAATACTGCTTTTGCTTTTGAAAAGCACTCAATTGAATTCCAGTTCCCTCAGTCCAATTTTGTAGTATGTCTGAGGATCATGAAGGTCCTACTCTACTCACATCTGTTCCTATACCTGAAATATTTCTGGGAAACTAGAAAATGTTTAATAAATGTCCTTTACAATGATGAGATCAAAATAAAGAGATGCATGAAGAAATTTAGTGATATCCATAATTTTAAACATTTCATAAATAATGTTCAAATAATTATTCCTAGACCATGTATATTTCTACTTCTGTTTTTTTATGTTAATAGTAGGATATGATCAATGAATAATCCCACACATATGAACTGCAGGTAATACAAGTAGATTCTTGCTTAGTATATTTATTTTTCGTTGTCTTGCTTTGGTTTCCTGTTATCAATTGTATCATAATTTCCTGTTCCTATTGCACAGGGTTTTGGATTTTTTATTTATATGCATGCTTTGCCTGCATGTGTTTTTACACTATCTGCATACTATCCAAAAGCAAAAGCCAGAAGAGATCATCAAACCCCTGGGACTGTATTTACAAACATTTGTGAGCCACCACATGGGTGCTAGGAACTGATGCCACCTCCTCCTAAAGAGCAGGTGATGTTCTTGACAGCAGCTCAGCCACCTTCCAGCCCCTATCATGTGTAGTCATGATGGGCCAAATTACTCCAGGGGCCTCACTATCAGTATACAAGCCAGAATGGCTTGGAAGAACCTATTTTTCTTCCCCTGTGATCTGGATGCAGAAATGTATCATAGGAAGGACCGATACAGCCTTTTTTCTCTAGAATCAGGAGAGAAAGAAGAAAATAATCACTCATCCCAGCAGGGAAGGCTCTAGCAGAACATGACCGTGCTACCATGACATTCACTGTACTTCCAACTTCTTAAGCCTGAAGGCAGGTCTCTGTTCAGTGACACCATCAATTCCCTGAGCTCACAAAATCCTAAATCATTTCTGTTGTTCATCGCCAAGGAACTCTCAGATTACTTGATCATGAAAGTACTCTTAAAGCCCATCTGCATCCCAAGGAGATGATACCATGAGTTTTACAGCAGAGGATCTTTGGAACACCTTCATCCTTGATGTGGAGCAGGGATACAGAATGGGAAGGGAGTTCTCAGAATCCCAGGAGCTGCTTTGTAACAGTGAGGACAACTCTTATCTGTCTACATTATACACCAAGATGATTTTAGTCATTTCCTTTCCTCTCTCCCTATTAAAATAACCTGGGTGAAATTGAAGTATTAAAAGAAAAAAAATCTCCCCACTTACAATGACATCACTCACCATTAGCCTAACTGTCCTGCTATCTATTTGCTTCTTAGTGGTTACTGTTTCTCCCTGTCTAAACTCTTTTCATGGCCCTTTCTCACACCTGCCCCAGATTTCATTTTCTTGCCATTTAGAATTCAGTCATTAACCACCTTTTTAGTGCCACCATGTTATATATGCATAATGTTAAAGTTGTCCTTTGCATCTACCCAGCCTCAGGCATCATTGGCTTTTGGAACGTTTGCCAATCCCTTTCTCTCTTTGAAATTATAAGCAGCTGTGGCTTCTCTATCTCTCTCCCTTTTCAATTTCTGTAATCCCCAACCTCCCCTCCTCAGAAGTCCAGTTAACATCATGCTGGCACATCACCAGCAGTGAGCAAAGAGGATGATGAGCAGGGATGCTAGGACCTGAAAAACTGTGTGCACAGGAAAGAGCAAAGAAGAGCTGAAGACACACAACCCCAAAATGATGTGTGAGCATCCCTCTGGAAACTCAACGGCAGGCTAATCAGTTTGCTAGCTGTCTATAAAGGGAAGGCCAATAATAAATGAGAGACGATGAAGTCAGCTTTCCCTAGAAGTTGGTATGCAAAGTCCAAGCATTCCCCAGGCGCAGCTAGAGCAGGCAGCAAGCTCTGAGTGGTACCTTCCCACCTGGTGTTTGCTATTCACACCGTAGCAAGATGCCTAATATGAACCTGGAATATCCACGGCACAACATACTGTGACATTCCTTGAGAAGATCTCAGTAAGGATACTTGTGAGGATGCCTTCACATTGGGATACACAGGTAAACAAGAAGGACATCCAAACTATCCTAAAATCCTAGCAGACTATTCAGAAGCTGTCCTTTCTACTTTTCTAAAGGCAGGCGTCTTAGTTACATTGTTATTGCTGTGACTAAATACCACTACCAAGGCAACTTATAAAATAAAGTTTTGAATTTGGGGCTCATGGTTCCAAAGGGTTAGTTAGAGCCCATGGCCTCATAGTGAACAGCATGGAAGCAGACAGGCAGGCATGGCCCTGGAGTATTAGCTGAAAACCTACATCTTGAGATTGGATCATGAGGTACCAAAAAGCTAACTGGGAATGGCATGGGCTTTTGACACCTCCAAGCCTACTCACAGTGACAAAGTGACTCCAACAAGTTCACACCTCCTAATTCTTTTCAAACAGTTCCACCTTATGAGCCTATGGTGGCCATTCCCATTCAAGCTACCACAATAGGTGTGCACTTACTCCATGCTTTTTTACTCTACTTCGGGCCTTAAGCCACAATATATTTGAGATTTTTTTTTCTTATCTAAAGTTTGTTTTAGAAAATACCCCTCCTGAACTTTCTCTCCTAGACACTGTCTTTTATCTAATACTTTTATATTCCCCGGTGATAGCTCATATAAATAAGTAGCATTGGAATTCTGCCATCACTTGACATTTTTTCCTTTAAAATGCATCTTTAAGGGGCAAGTGTGCTGATATACTCTTGTAAAATGATAATTTGTGCTAATTACAACAAGACCATGGGGGGGGAATATATGGCTCTTCTCCTTTGTCTAAGTAATCACATTGGCAGACGGTCTAAAATGTTCTTAAAGTTGTTTAACAAGGAATGTTGTGTTCTATGCTATCTGGCAGTTTCTAAATTCACATATTTAAAATATTCTTCCTTGTTCACAGACCATAAAATTGCACATCTCATTTGCAATTGAATTTTTAGAGGCTCTTCCAAAGTAGGGGAGAGATGCATCAAATGAACTTTTTTTTAAATTGGCTGTGTTCCAGGACAGACATGGTAAACCCCTCTCTGTTTCACTGTCTGACGAGATCGGTGCAGATGCTAGACATTTCCTGGATTCCCCCATAAAATTCTTTTCATCTTGGTTGTCTCCACCTGGCTCTACTTTGGGGTACAACTTTCCCCTGTTTTCCAGAGTCAGGCCAACTATCACTCATGAAAATCATTGCTTTCCATGCCCATTCTTATCTCTCCAAGACAACTATTTAGTCCATGGACAATTCCCAGAGAACTGAAAGTGGAAATTCATGGCAAAGAGATCTGCAATTCTGAACATACTGACGTTTTGACAAAAGAAAAATCACAAAGTATGTTCATTTTTACCTTGATCATAGGTTGATAGGATATGGTTTTGGAGACATTTTAAAGACTATTCTAAGATGTATTTAAACTTAAATCACTTTTTTGTCATTTTATTAAGGTGGCTCTTAGAAATTTAAAAGTACTTCTGTGACTCTTGTTATATGGTACATTTATGTGTCTTCTGACTAATGCTTGCCAGTAATTTTTACTTCTGCCTAAAGATTTTATCTTTCTGAATTGGGTAACAATTTCTTCCAAATTGAAACGGTCTCTTCTGGAGGGAAAAAGGAGGGTAATGAGAATAGGCAAGCAAGCATTTCTCAAGTCTCAGGAAGTTCCGGAAACTGACAGTATTCACATGGTCCCTCTCCAAGGTTATAAGAACAATAAACAATTGCTGGGGAGAAGAGACTCTCCTGCTGTGTGGAGCTCCCTGCAGGAGGATCTCTAACCTGTGAAGCTGTCTACTAGTTGTGCAGGGAGCTCCAGGGATGGAATTTTCATGAGTTGTCACCCCAGTTGGGCTGGGATTTTTTTCAGAGATGTGATGGCTTCGAGTCATCCATGCTCCTGTGAGTAACTGTCACTCATATGCCTATAAGCAACCCCAATAAACTTGGTTTGCCAAGTCGGATGTCAGCGCATTGTTACTGTAATCAGCTGTTGGTACATTATCTGGGATGGTTAGGCATCTGTTCACATCTTCCAGAAAAAATGTCTCCATCTCTGTCTCTGTCTCCATCTCTGTCTCTCCTCCTCTATCTCCCCTCCCACACTTCCATGCCACAGTGAGTCTGTACCACATGCTCTCACAGTGACGCACATGAGCCCCAATACAATGGGGGCTCATGGCCATGGACTGAAACCTTTGATATCATGAGCTAAAATAAGCCGTTCTCCCTTGTCTGGAAAATAAGGACCACAGTCACATGGACCCAGGAGAGGATGTGCCCTTTGACTCCAGTGTGTGTTGCCTTCTTCTTTAGCAGCAACGCTCCAGTTTCACCATTAAACTTGGCTCCTCACTAATGACAGTGTCTCAGACTCTCTTACAACTATCTGTGGCCAGATGACTAACTTCCAGAAGAAGACATAAGGCCACATCTAACTATTTCTGTTCAGCCTTCTTCTCTTTCGATGCTTGGAACATAGAGATGCTGTTGTGTGACTTTTGGATATTAAGTAAAAACAACAGCTTAGGAAATACAAAGTCTTGATGACTGTAATGGTTGCCTTCATTGCACAGCTGAATTTGCTGTCTGAAACATAACTCCTGAGATTTATGAAACTAAAGGAGATGTTCACAAAATGGCCAGCGTAGGGCTGATATATAGTAGATGATCAAAGATGGGCACTGTTGATAGCCCTCCATCTTTTCACTGGGCCATGAACATCCAAGTAAAGCACTTGTACATAGCAAGCAAGGAAACTAGAGCCAAGCTAATTCTAGTTGATGTGAGTCTGGATGATGTGATTGCAGAGTGTAGCAACCTCTTCTAAGCTGGCAGTATTTCCCCTGGGCCTCAGGAGCTAAACATCACAAGCAAACGTACTGGAATATGAAGGGCCTGCTCTGTACAGGTGGGAATCATGATGAGGCTGCTAAGTGGGACCAGCGGAGAACACATCTGCGCCAGCTCACGCTTCATTACTTCAGAGTTTCCCTCAAAAAGTGATTTGGCCATTAAATTCTGATGACTTCCTGCTTGTTCACTGTTGAAGATAAGAGCAAAGACAGCAAGTTTTATTGACTCCTTTCTCTGTAGGTATAGGACCATCAGAGTTTAGAAGAGATGCAGCTCCGAGTCCAGGAGGAACAGCCACAGGTATCAACAGAGAGAGAATTTGCCTCCATAGCCAGCAGTAGGATGATCCGAGCTACCTCTCAGCCAAAGAATAAAGCTTTTCCCTACAGGTAAATGACTACAAGGGAATTCTAAGTATTAAAATTTCTTTCTTCGTTTATTTGTAAGTTCTTGCATGTGTTTCTAGAATTTGTACAGAAGAACATGATTCACCTAAAGGGAAGAATTGTTACAGTCTAAAACCTAAAATAGAGTGTCAACTGAGATGTCAACTCTATTAGCCTGGTGACATCCTATAAACAAAAATGTCATCCTCTGAAACCATGTCTGCAGCAGAGCCGAGTCTTAGTATCCTGGTATCCCAAAGCTGGTCCACCCCATCTGCCCAAAGAAGGGTGAGTTAATTGTTCCACATCTGTAACCCACAAAGCTGTGTAACACCTGCACGCAATGACAGCACTGGTCCTCAGCCCACGCATGTACACACACACACACACACACACACACACACACGGATGCTCATGCATACATATATGCACATACACACATACATGTACACCACACATTCATACACATGAGCATGCATGTGCACATACACACTCACAAAGCCCCAAGCAGAGCCTCCTAAGAAGTTATATAGGCATGCTCAAATTTCTGTCAGGTTCCTGGTAAGGATGCCCAGGTCAGATGAGAGGAGCAGCAACTGTCACCAAGCATGAGCATAACCAGGACTGAAGTCACACCTTTGGGTCCTGCTGAAGCTGGCAGCCTGGATTTTTGTGGATGAGCTGCAAGGGTGTGACCCAGCATGTCATGTCTAATAACTTTCTCTTTTGGAGTCTGATGGGCCAAGAGTTCTGGGCTGCTCATGTTAAAACCTGGATTCCCAGCACCTTCTGCAGCTTCTGTGCATTCTTCAAAACAAGGGGGTCAGAAGATCACATACTAGGCGAATGGATTCCAATGCTAAACAGAAAATTCCTCCCAGTCATTCTTGTGCAGAAAGACTCAAGTGTGTCGTCCTCAAATGTCACCAAAACAGAATTAGGTTAAAATTAACTCTTAAAAAAAGAATAAATGATTAAAATAATTACAAATTGCACCCTGACAAGCTAGAGCAAAATTTCGCCCACAGCCATTTGTCTGTAATTAGTTAATTAATCCTTACACAAATTATGAGCAATAACTCATCAAGCAAGGCTCACCCATCAGAAATTCAGCCGACGTGGATTTCTTCTGCTTAGTTGGCTTCACAGCCTTCTGCTGAAACTTCTGGAGGGAAATTGTTAAATGAATAAATTAGCTAAAGAATGAAGATCATCATTTATGATCCACAACTAACACAGTATTTTAAATATGGGATGGCGGATGGCATTGAAATGTCATTTAATTTACATCTCTCCTAAAGGGGTCAAACACTAATTGAACATCAGAAGTGGAAGAATTAAATAAAATAGGGTAAGAAAAGTTAATACAAATGCCAAATGAAGGTCACATTAAAATACTTTGTTTTTTATCATTTTTAATTAATACAAAGAGCCCTCAACAAATTAAGAACACTGGAAAACTTGCACAGTTCAATTTGCATTTGTTCAGACTGTTGTAAGATACAAGCTCATTTTGGTGGAACGGAATATCACATAGAAAATCTGCATGTGGGCTGGGGAGATGGTTTAGCAGGTAGAATGCTCAACTGGAAAGCATGAGGACCTGTGATCAGATTTCTAGAACACATAAAGCCAAATGCAGAACTGCATGTTTTGAAGTGCTCCCACAGTAAGATGGGAGACACAGACGATCTCTAAAGGTCCTGGGCCAGCTACCCTGGCATACTGTGACAAGATACAAGAGACACTATCTTAAGGTGAGAAGTGAGGACATGTGTGTCTGATATCTATACACATGCCATGTATACATGTACCCACACAGACACACATGAACAAGAACTCTCTCTCTTACACACACACAAACAAACACACAGACACACACACACACACACACACACACACACGGCACCTTACATGTGTTGCCTACTTTCTCTTGGTTGCATCCACATTTGTTTTAAACTACTAAAGTACAGTATGTGAAGTAAGTATTGGTTTAAATACAATCAGGAAGTATATAATCCAACCTTGGTATATTTCAGTAGCAATCAAGATGATGCAAGAGAGTTGTGTACAATGCGGAGTGTCAAAGATTTCATGAGGTGCCACACCAGGGAAAACTAGACTAGCACATTAATATTAGTGTGCATAATAAATGGTCAAAATGGAAATATATAGCTAGAAATATGACTAGAGCTTCTATGCTCTTACAAGTTCCAAATGAATCCTGGGTAACTGTCAAATGAGGTGTTTTTTGTTTTTTGTTTTTTAAGAACTGTGCTAGAAAAACCCAAACTCAGACAAATGAAAAAACTGAAGTTAAAAGAGTAAGTGGACACAAAAGATGAAGTCTGCCAAGGATGGAAAGGATGTTCAGACATCATATCATGAAACAGAAAATGCTCCATCTCAGATAGCCTGTGACAATGCTTCTTAGGGCTATATTCAGATTCCAAATAATACTTTGCCCACTGTGAGAGCTGTGATGAATTGTGTAGTTAGGTAGTGTTCCAATTTTTAGTTAAAATTTTTATAATAAGTTTGACTCCTTTTGAAAATACTTCTGCCAGTCTTACAGCATTACAGAGCAATTAAATTATCATGAAGTATGTCACAACCAGAAAAACATCAAAACAAAAAGGTTTCAAATTAATATACCCTAAGTCAACTGAAACCCAATGTCTTGATTTCTAAGAATCTATTCTTTCAAACAAATATCTAGTGTACAATGTGTTACAGTTATTTTATACACACGAAACCAAACTAAATGAGATAAGAAATCTACTCAAAAGATATTTGGAAACTGATACAGTCTTGGAAGCTCAGCACTTAGGAGCTGAGGCAGGAGGATAATCTGTAAGTTAAAGGAAAGTAAGATCTAGTCTTAAAAAAAAAAAGTGTCAAAAGACATTTGGAGACAGGAATTGTGGTGTGTGTACACCTGCAATCCCAGAATTCAGCAGGTTACGACAGAGGGATGTCAAGCTTGAGACCAAACTGAGCTAGCTAGCTTGTTCCAGACAAGGTTGGAACACCTTGTAAGAACCTGTGTCAAACATCTTCAAAAGCCTTCAGCAACAACATCAATGTATTCCTTTAAAGAAAGTATAGGGCTAGTCTCTGAGTTCAGTAATTTTTAAGGTTTGATTTTTCTCTCAGTTTAAGAATTCTGAGTTCCTTGGGGCTAGAGAGATTGCCCTGCAGTTAAGAATACAGTCTGTTCTTCCATAGAACCAAGTTCATTCAGCTATTAGCATCCATATCGGATGGCTTCCAACCTCCTGGAACTTCAGTTGCAGGGGATCTTATGCTTTAGACCACTTGGTTACCCACAATCCACCCACCCACATCCACACCCACACATACTATTAAAAATAAAGAATAAATCTTGTAAAAAAATTATTAATTCCTGATATTTCTTATTTACATCCAGACAGTATATTGTATATTGGGCACTATTGCTTTGTTTAGAAGATAAATAGCATCCAGAGGGTTGTCATGGAATCTGGAATAGAACCTACAATTGCTTAGGTTAATGGAACTGTAGCCATGTTTCAGTTAACACCGGCTGGGACGGGTGAGATGCTCAACAGGAAAAAGCACTGGCCTTGCAAGCCTGGTGACCTGAGTATGAACCCAGGGATACACATAAAGGGAGAAAAGAGAACTGACTCCACAAAGGTGCTCTCTGACCACACACACACACATACACACACACACACACACACACACACACACCAATAAAAAATAATATCCTATTGATTAGAATACAAAGTTAGTTACACACTTGACATAGTTTCTGTTTTAATTTTAAAACATTAGACCATATTCATTAAAAACTAGGTAAACTCCTAGAAACACGTAACTCACAATGTGTCCTGACATTTCGTTAGGAACAAGGTTGAAGTGTGATTCTTTTTTCACAGCCTTCATCTGAGATAGCAGCAGGTACTAGGATTCTTGACATGGTTCAGTAAATTTGGCACTTCAGTCCTTTCCAATTGAGTTAAACACGCTTTTAAGTAGATGGATATGGCCCTATGAACAGGCCTCATTTCCGTCCTAAGAACTTCAAATGAAATTACACACTTGCTTGCTAACGTTAGAAAGGTCTCAAAGATATTCTGTCAAGTTCACGTGTTTTCAAGGGACTCGATGTCTGGTTGCACACCCCCCAGACAGGTCCCCTGAGAGGGTTACCAAGTGACATTTTGTAGTCTGTGACCTCTTAGCTGCTAACACATGTTCAAAAGGAAATGAGAAGTGATTTCCGACTTCTCTCCACCAATTTCCTCACTTTTCTCTCCTTTACACATGGGCGCCTTTAAGCAGTGTAAATTGAGTTTGTCTCCACCCCTTTCTCAATTCAGACCTCTCTCTCCTGGTGAGATCGTTTTATCTCCTTAGTGCAAAGAACAGGATGCTTCTGTCATATTTGAATCATTATCCCATTCATTTCCACTCAAGAAAATGCTACTTTTTTTTTTTTTTAATAAATTCACTTAAAACTGTTAACTAATCAGTAGGGTGCTTCAAAACTCAGATAAACTAAAGGAATCAAATGTAGTTACGACCATCTTCCTGCTTCTCCCTGATATCAATTAACCTTTGAAGATAAGCAAAGCCATCTAGAAATCTGAGCTAAATCTCCAACAGCTATGTTCCAGGCTCTTCCCCTCCTTCAGATTTCTATTTAATTGACACCTAAATGAAAAACTACTGTCAACATCAAATCAAAGTGAGCAGTTTTCTCATCTAGCATTAAACAAGTTTTCACTGCGCTGTCAACAGATCCTTCTAAATATTTAAGGGGACATAATGTGGTGCTACGAACTGTGATGTTACATGCAATGATGGTAGCACATAGTGCGGGGTAAAACATAAGAACAATGTCATACAGATCTCCAGCACCCACTCAACTTGTAACACATTTCTATCAATCATGCATATTCTTAAGTAGAAGAATTTCTCTTTAAATTGAGAAGGAGCATCCTATTAATTATGAGCACTGAATATACCATGGAAGGAAACAATGAGTGTTGATCTGTACAAGTGTACAAAGAAAAGAGAAAAAAAAAACTTGAAATTTTGGAAAGGTGACAGTATTTGAGAGAGTGATACATTCCCCATGATATTTTTCTATTCACTAAAAAGTACCAAATATGTTTTGATGCCTGTGCTCTCAACTGGAAAAGAAATAGCTGATAGAGTAAGCCAACTTGAGCAATAGCAAATTCATTTATAACCAGTGACAACCCAAATCCATAAGTTTGTGAAAAGAATGTGATTGTTGTCTGAAGGAATCGGTCCCAGGGTGCTGCTGCTCATCTCTGGTTGCACTGGGCTGTGGCTGTGGAGTGTGGAGAGATCCTTTGAAGGCTGGTGGGCACAGACCAGCCAGAGAGAGAATTCTGCATACTGTACGGATCATCGCTCAGTTCAGGGCAGTCACATCGCATCTGCGATCAGCCAGCATGCTCTATGAAACCGTCAGTCCTCATTTGTGTCTGGCTGTTTTCTGTCCAGCTGTAAACAAGGCCAGCTCAAGTTGTCTGCCTACCTTTATCCACATGGGCAGATCCCACAGTCAGATGGAGTCAGAGACCTCAGAGCTCGACTTGATTCTTGCATACAACAGTTCTAGGGCACACTGGGTAGTCACAAAGAGAAGCCACTTCTGGGTGACAGGGTCCCGGGTCTCTTTTCAAAAATACATGCCTTAGATTCCTACAGAAGCTGGCGTGGCATGTCTCTTCCATGAAATGAAATTGGGTTTTTCCTTGTAAAACATTCTTTTTTTTTTTTTTTTTTTTTTTTTTTTTCCTTTTCCCAACAGACAAGCTCGGCAGATTCATGGGGTCGGGAGTGGGGGGTGGAGATGAGGGTGATCTTTCTGTTGTTTCATGCTCCGGGGCTTCACGTGAATCAGGCAAAAAAGACATGGATAGAAGCACTATCAATCTGGTCCAACTCTAGGCAGTTAACCGTGCTGAATTGCTCTGGGGCAAGGAGAATGTAGTGACGACAAAGAGGAGTAGGTACATTGGTTTCTGGACTCTTCCACCTTGGCCTTTTCAACAAGCACATCAGAGAGTGGGTCTTCAGGACCTTCCCTCGGTAAGAAAAAAAGAGGAAGGAAGCACACTAGAGAGGCCTTCCCTGGCAAGTGGCATGGAGGTGCAACTTAGCAGGTCACTCTATTGAAATCCCTCTAGCCAGCTGGTCTGTGCCTGTCTACACTTTCCTCCATGAACCTGTTTTATTCTCCCAGTCTATTACTTTGTCAGTCTAAGGACAGGCAGCCGCAGTGAAAAGCTTGCAATTTGCACCTGTCTGCTCTGAGCATTCCTTGTCATATCAGGTGGGAACCACACTAGTGCTGCTAAAGAGAAAAACATGGGGGAGGGGTTACAGGATGTGGGGGCGGGGCGCTAATGGGTTGGAGTCTTTTGTGACCAGCCTAATATGGACGTCTCCATTTTCTTGCATCAGAGTCTCTACATTAAGTTAATACAAGTTTCAAAAAGTAGCATATTGCATTCTTTAAGGAAATGTTTAAAAGTCATATAACTTAGAACTGAATTAAGACTTATCCTGGGTTGCTTCAGACAAGAAAAAAAATCAAATACTGAATTATTTCCAATTAGCAGTCCTATAATAGACTTGTGGAGACGTTTACTTATGAAATTAGCAAGGAAAGAAGATAAATTTAAAATGTTAAAACCTTGGTTCAGAGGCAGAACTGATTTTGGGAATGATGTCAAATGTCTGTATGGAAACCCCGGGGGTACTCTGTTTACGGTGCCCTTTAAAATTTGGTTTACTGAAGTCAAAACAAGACACAAGTATTTGACTACAGAATTTTGTATCTGACTCACTCTAAAAGTTGAGGAATATGAATTCCCCACCATGGCAAAACTGTCAGCGGGTAGTCTTCTCCCTTTGGCTCTGATTATTTCAAGGGCCGTGTCTTTAATTACCACCTGTTTTGAAAGAGTTTAAATCAAGTTCACCAAGAAAAAAAAATTGTAAGCATAGCTTATTAACATTTCCCCAAACTGTATGCGTTCAGAAACACCATCTTCAACATTAGAGTTATTGGGTGCATTCCTGAAGAAGACCCAAAATTTAGTAAACTACAAACAAAGCATAGGGGACGCCTCCAAGGACCCACACTTCCTGTGGATTCGCCAAGGCCCCTCGTTGCACTTCCTGATGAAATAATAACGGATATGACAGAGGGTTAAATGAAGCTGAGGTGGTAGCAAATGTGTGTCACCAGGAAGGGGCGTAATTGAATAGAGTCCTTGGCTGGCATCTCGCCTGACAGATGACGTTCCAGCTCGCTAGGCGATGACCCTTCTGTGCAACTTTAGGAGCTGCGCCAGCCATGGCTGAGCCTGCTTAGGTCAAAGGGCTGAACCATGTGTAATTCAGAGCAGAAGAGGTCCCACGTTCACTCCACAGAAACAATTACACTACTTATTTCACTCCAGCCCTGGCCCAAAACTCTCCAGCCTCCCAGCTTCAGTGCAGTCAATCTAATTCTGCCCCTGGGCGATAAGCCACATGAAAATATGTGGCGCTGTGTTTATAAATCTAATCAAAAATAGAAACAGTGGACAGGCGCAGTGAGGTCCTCTTATGGATCATGGGAATCCTGAAATTCTGAAGGCGCTTTTGTTTAACTTCTATAGACTCTTTGCTACTGTGCTCTTTGCCCTACTCGTTAATCACTCTCTTTACTCACGAGCGCTACAAAAGACGCCGGAGTTCTCTGCTCAGTCCTGTACTTCCCCTGCATGCATATTATGAAAAATGGAGCTAAAAAGGCTGCTTTTAAAGGAAAATATCAAAAGGGGGACTACTGTTAACATCAATCTCACCTCTCTATCCATGTTGTCTGCTCTCTGCCCCTGGCGATGCACAGATTTAAATCGAGTTCCTGGAAAAAAGAAAAATAATATGCCAGAATAAATTGGCCTGATCAGAAGATACATGAAGAAATTCTGAGTTGCAGGGCTCTGATGCCACTTAGTAGTCGGAGAATTCTAAGTATGTAGTCAACCCGGTCTAATCTGGTGTCTTAGTGTGGATGTTTCCTTTTTCTTCAGACTACTAAAACCTTGAACCAGTGAATAATCATAAAACATTTACCAAAACAAGCCCTAAGAAAAAGATTCAGACTTAATTCAGACTTAATTTCCTATCTTTGGCCCAAAAGATGAAAAACTGACACTTCACTAAAACTCCATTGTCAGCTTGCTGGGTATACTTTAGGATACTGGATTGTTTACATTTAAAAAAAAAAAAGAAAAGAAAAGAAAAGAAAAAAGAAAGAAAGAAAAAGGTCCAGTTTTGCAACTGCCATTAATATAAAATATCTAATAAAGTCAAGAACAAACATGTGTGCTTTCAGCCAAGCAGATTAAACTGTGCAAATACCCAGCAAAGATACAGATTATAAAATTTTTCATGAGGGGAAATGGGTTAGCACTCTTGAACCTCTTTGGAATCATGCAAATGCTTAGTAACTTCAAGCTCCTCTATTTGATGTTATTTCAGTAGATGAAATTATTACAACCAAATGGTCTGGAACACAAATGTTTTTAATAATTGGAAATTTTCAAATATTGGCCTCAGTATTTATTAAATTATTATACAATTCAGCAATGGTGTCTTTTTACCTTAGAGATTGCCTTCTGAAAAGAAATCACTATCTATCACTAAAACAAAGCACATGACCTGTGGTGGGTACTCTTAACATTTCTTACTCAAGAGTTGTCAATTATATGTTAAAAGTCACTTCCCAGAGTGTGTGAGAGCTTTTAAGACCTACCAGCATTGAACAAACAAATCATTTTATACCTCATGCTAAGACTATTACTTTTAATGTAAGTAACATAGAAGATTAAAAGATTATACTAAATGACCTTTTCCTAAAAGAAGTGAGATGTGTTTAAATGAATTAAATGAAAAACAGCAAAGCAGATAAAATTTGCAGAAGTCAAAGTATTTGTCAGCTTCCTCCACCATAGTAACTGAAGTCACTCACTTGCACATATTTTTGCAGGACTATTGTGGGATGAAATTTAGTGTTCTTTTGTTTCTTTGACTTCTTTGAATTTGGTCTTAATAGTTCATGCTTTTTCTTTGAAACCTTTGTAACTCGAAACACTTTGCAGACATGTAATTGAAACTGGATTGGCCTGAAGACCATACTTAACGTCACCACCTTTGTTAATGTCAATAGAATGCTCAGACAACATTGACTAAAGTAGATGACCTTTCTTTTTCTGTAGGTTACTTTCCTTACCTTTAGATATACTTTAGATATACAAATATCTAAAATAATAATGTCAACACAGTAAGAGTACAATTGTGAAATAAGATCACTCATTACCTCTTACCAAATATATAGCTGAATCTGAAATGTGACACAAGTATCATGATCATTAAATGGGTCAGACAAATGTCTTTTTCCTCTCATGAGCAATGGGTATAGCCCCAAGTATCTCCCTCCTGGGGCATTTCTGGAGGCTTGGGTCAGGCAATATTTGCAAGAAAAAAAAATCTCATGTCCCAAATTTCTGTGAACCAGAATCTGGGGGATGTAGTCAGAACCCTCACAATTCAGGAGCAAACATCATCTTGGGACCAATGAAGAGCAAACAGTCCACCTTGACCCTAAGGAAAATCAGTAAATCTATGATTTGATTTGGGGTCATAAAAAGGTTTTGGCATGATTATAGCCCTGATGGAAACACTGGTGCATGAAAACGTGTTCCTAATGCAATTCCTGGAGTTTGATTCAAGGCCCTTCCAAGTAGAGGAAGGACATCAGTCACTGAAAGTTGGGAAAGAGCCTTCAGCTGCTAAGAGTTCTAGAAAATCAAATGGCTGAACACAGAGCCTGAGTTTCAGAAGGAAAAAGAAAGATGGTGGACAGGAATGACTCAAAGCCTTCTGGAAATGGGTACACTCAACTAGGAAAAACACTGGGGAATGGATGGACAGATTACGTAGTCAGAAAAAGGTAAGTAGAATGGGCATGAGTGAAGAGGGGGCTATGGAAATGAGTGACAAATTGATATGATAGTAGGCAAGATTTCATAGTAATAATGCCAGTGGGTCAGTGATAAATGCGCAGCCATCACACCTCACACAAAGCCACTGAATAATCACCCAAGTATGGAGCCAGTCAGAAAGCTGTTGCATTTGCTAGTCCATCTAGAAAATCAACTTCATCCAAACTGCCTTTGCTTTGCAAAATGTAATGAACTGTAATTTACAGAACAAAACCCACCCTTTGGTTTGAACTTTTTTGATGGGGAAGCCTTACCTCAATAACTGATGAGCCCATTACACAATGCACACTGTCCTTACAGACCTGTTACATTGCACCAGAGTGGTATGTGTGTTGGAAATCATGTTTCTGTCATGGCCTGTTGCAAACCTGGCTAGCAGATTCATGGCAATGGCTCTCACTTGCAGGTCACCTGTTTACTATAAAGTCCAGGCTGAATAATCACAGCCGACTTGCATAGTCACTTTTTGTTGGTTTTAAGGATGAGTTTCCAAATGACTTTTACTGGAATTGTTGACTTGTGCTCCAAATCAAGCCTTGGCACGGCCAAATCTCTGCCGACTGGCTCATTGTTTTCAGAGAGGGATGAGCATAGCTACAGCTGTCACTCTACTGCATTTCTCTTCTCAAGCAGACCAGCAAGGACAAAGATGGAGTTAGACAGAGGTCACACACCAGAGGCTGCCTGAAAACATGTTTTGTTTAACAGTGCACAATAGTTTTCTTTTTTAAAAAAAAAAATATTGAGCCTTTCATTTGAAATGAAGATTACAATTAAAATCCCCATTTCTGGATCCTCCGGCAATATGCAAAGTTTGCTGACATAGGGTCAATATTTATGGTTGGCAGTGATGAGCTGGGGGGAGGGCAAGCCATGTGAGCAATATACTCCAGGCTGGCAGCCCCTTCCCTCCCTGTTGCTGACCACACACTGAAGCACAATATCTTCAGGACAGACAGGATTGGTACTCAGTGCTGCATCCTGGGAGCTTAGGGCAGAGCCAGGAAAAGTTCTGGGGGCTTAATACATAGATAACATAAATGAAATGTTCTGGGAGTGGATAGGTCCCCTTTAAAGGGTGGCTTTAAGACAATCAAATATGCACAAAACTTTCATAAGATATATGCCATTTATATAGAGGCAGGCCAAATAAATCCTCTAGATCCTTAGGCAGAGGGAGTACTCACAAATTATTTATCTCTATATCTGGCACTAAAAGTAGACCACAAGTCAGGCAAAATACAAGCAAATAGATCCAGTACATTCTAGTCATTTATCTTCCTTTCTTGACCCTATGGGCAACAGCTATGAAAGTTCTGGAGAGGGATGAGACTGGGCCTGGAGCTCAAGATAATGTACTTCTCCAGTTCATTCTGCACAGGAGGTTTCTGCCATCTAAATACATATTGAGGAGTAAGTGAAAAGAACCATATAAAACATACCTTGAAAGGGCATAAAGACACAGTCACTCTCCATGGAACTGACAAGTCAATGTCACAGAACAGAGGTCATGGAGTGATCAGTTAACAGAATCTAGAGGTGACTCAGTCTCTCTAAGAAGTAATGGCACCTACACTTATCGGACACATGGGCAGATGCCTCCTAAACCAGGAAGAAGAAATCAGTTGAAAACCCACTAAATGGTTTCAAAACCGTGGATATGACAGACATGGTTAGTGTCAGTGTCTCCCCCAACCCCTTGAGTTAGAGGCTTGGCTCTCCAGTCTTTGACACTAACAGGGAGTGGTAAGACATTGAAGACATGGAGTCCTATGCCAATTAAGTAGCTGAACACTTGGCCTAGGACATCAACACACTTTCTCTGTTCTCTCCTCTCTCCCTCCTCCCTCCCCCTGCCTCCCAGCTGCCAGGAATGCTGCACTCTCTCTACAATATACTACCATACCACAGGCCCAGAAGAATGGCACTAACTGAACACAGACTACGGCCACTGAAACCATGAACCAGAAGAAAGTTTCTTTCTTTGAACTTGATTCTCTCTCGGGCATTTTGTTACCATTTGAGCTAATTGGCACAATGACCTAATGGGAGAAGAAGAGCCATGGGCTGTTCAAACACAAGGGGGCTCACACCCACTCCCTGGCTCTTCTCCACTGGCTCCTTGGATACTCTCAAGAAAGAGGAGGTGAGACTCAAGGTGAGATGAGTCCAGAGAAGTGATTCTAAACAAGGAGCCATTTTGCTTCCAGATTTATCAATGTGCAGAAATATTCATCTTCCCACAGCTCAGGCAATGCTATTTTATGTGGTAATTAGAGAGCAAAAGTGTCACTAAACACGCTGAAGTGAACAGTCTTTCCCTCTGCAAGGTACTATGATGAAGAACACAGAGATTTTAAAAAAGAAATAATGATGGAATAATTTGAGAGGAAAAAAGGGACCAGAAACCACATGTAAGGGAGAATAAGGCAGAGGAATATTGGAAGTGATGAATAACAAAATATAATGATGTAGTTGTTAGAATGCAACCAATTATTTTGAATGCCAACTTTTAAAAAGTGAACAAAAATAAATAGCCAAATAAATAAATAACCAAAAGAAAGAATGAATAGAACCCATGGTTACCCAGATATTGGTACTAGCAGACAATTTAATACAGTGTGTGAAAGGCTCTAATACTAAAAAGTGGAAAATATACATGAATAAATGAGGGACCTTGGGAGAAATGTGTTAACTATAAAAAATAAAATAGAAGTTAAAGGAATAGCTATACAGTATACAGGATACCATCCAAATCCTCATTAGTCTCAAAATGACAGACTGTAGGACCAGTTGATCTTGAACAGCCTAACATGTCTATCAACTGAATACAGGAAGAGGAAAAGAAGATGGTCTGCTATTTGGGGAGAGGAGGCACCTGCCCCCTTGAGCTCAGCTACTGGCTGAGTTGGGTGCTCAGTAAGAATCTCAGCTAGAAATCTGGCAGGAAAAGCTGCGGGTGGGGGGTGGTTAAGAAGCCTGAGCTGGGTGGCCATGGACCCTATACAACACTGCAGGAAGACTTAGATGGTCCAAGTTCCCTACATCCCCCTAGATGACTCAGATGCTAAGTGGCTCTACAAAACACAGCAAATAGAACAGGAGAGTCTAGCAGGAAGTTAGCTCTGCGAATATCTGGAACCTGAGTTATGAGTGTGCTCTACAGCCTTCACACACATCCGCCAACAGGAGATGCATCACATTTGCCAAGGGGGTGAGGGTGAACACTGGGTGAGCACCAAGATGTGTAAGCTGTAAAGGCATGGAGGGGCTACCACACATGCTGAATATCACACATATAAACAGTGTCAGGGCTGTAGACATAACCTCTCAGTAGAACAGTTGCATCCAAGAGGCCTTGGGTTCAGCATTCAGCATCACCAAAAAAGAAGGAAGGAAAAAGGGAGGGAAGGAGGGAGGAAAGGAAGACAGTAAGAGTGAATGAGTGTCCACAGAAACAGATAGATAGCTCAGTTGTTAAAAGTACTTGCCACACAAGCCTGATGACCTAAGTTTGTTCACTAGAACCCCTGGTGGAAGAAGGGGAAAAAAACACATTCAAAGGTTGTTCTCTGACATCTATGTGCACATTGTGGAACACAGAAGCCTATACCTACTCTCTCTCTCTCTATCTCTTTCTCTCTCTCTCTCTCTCTCTCTCTCTCTCTCACACACACACACACATCACATACACACATCATCATCATCATTATCATCAATATAGTTTAACTTTTTAATGAATTGATATTGTAACATCAGTAGCCACACATCATAAGGAAGTCAGATTTAACAGGTGCAACAATTTATTAAAATTAAAACAAGCCAGACAATAACACACACATAAAAAGAATAAATAGCCTTCAAGGAAAACACTCAGAATCCTATTTGTTACGGTGTGTTGGCTAAGATGTCCCATTTTCAGTAAACATTTACAAGACAAAGACAGAAAAATCAGTGTGACCTATATTCTGGAGAGTAAGCTGTCAATAGGAATTCACCCTGAACCAAACCGGGAATGTTTTGTTCACCCAAGTCACCAGCCTGTCGATTATAACCATGAGCAAATGGAAGAAACCAAGAAACCAGGCTTGGAAATTTAAAGAAAATATAAGAAGAGAATTTAAAGTGTAATTATAAATAAAAATATATCTTTGAAGCTTAGAATGACAACCCACTCCACCCTCTTAAAAAGACCCTTCTTTAAGACTTTACTGAGAAAATACCCATAAGAGGTAAAACTACTTGAATTTTAGGAGAAAGTTTTTATGATCTTGATAATCTTTCACAATTAGACACAACACCAAATTAACCATCGAGAGAAATTCAGCAAGTTTCATCTCTAAAAGACATTCATACTAATTTTCTATCACAACACATTATCAGAAAACTAGTTGCCTGAAATACCTGTTAACCAGCTTACAGTTAACTCTCATCTCAGACAGAACTGAAGCTGGCTGCACTGTCCCCTGGAGCATGGGACTCCTTTCCAAGCTCTTCTGTTAGCATCTTCAAGAGCCAACATGACAAGACTTGTCTGACCTGGACAATACACCTCTTAATACCAGGTGATGTGGGGTTTTAATAGCCCCCAAACTCCTTCTCAGCAGCACCTGGGTTTAATAGACTATCTAGGAGGCAGAAACTTTGGGGCATTGGAGCTTGGCGGTTATTTAAAAGTTCTGCCCACTGAAACATATGAAGGAGGAAAAAAGCAAACTACAGATTGGAAAGAACCGTTTTCAAATTGTACATCTGATAACTCTTACACAGAATCTGGAAACAATGTGTAATTGAAAAGTAACTTGGCCCTGGGTGTAGTGGCGCACACCTTTAATCCCAGCACTTGGAAGGCAGAGGCAGGTAATCTTTGTGAGTTTGCGAATAGCTGGGTTATCTACTTGGTGAGTTCCAGGACAGCCAGAGCTCACAGTAAGTCCTTTTCTTCACACACACAAAAAGCAACTTGGCAAGCAGCCCAGGAACAAAGTGAGTAAATAAACATTCACACTATTCAGCTTCTTCATTCTCATTTAATATCTGACATAAACAAAAGGAAGGAAGGAAGCTTTATTTTGGCTATAGTTTCAGAGATTCCAGTCCTATTCTGTGTTGAATTGATGTCAATTAAATATTGTTGTGGTAGTTACTTGTGGCAGAGTATATGAATCTCATTATAAAGGAATCAGAGAGCAATGGCCCAGGTACAAGCTAAACTTCAAGAGTATGTATAGTAGCCTACATCCTCCAATGAGGCCTCCCCTCCCAAAGTCTTTACCACCTTCAAAAATTACACCAGCAAATAAAGACCAAATGTCCCACACATGACCCAGTAGGGAACATTTCCTATTCAAACCATAAGAACAATTTACAAAGGAAAATATATAAATGGCTAAGGGGTACATGAGAAGATGCTCACTTCAGTGCCCAATGCCTCTTCCATAAATTTTCTCAAAAAAAAAATTTCTTTGCATCTACAAAATCCATATATGAGTGTTTGCAGTGTATTTTCACTGTTAGAAAATATAAACAGTCCAAATAATACCCAACCAACAAATGGATCAATGCATAGGTATGATATGGCACATCTATAAAATGGAACAAATAAATCTAAAACACGTTTGCTAAGAAAAGAATATAAACTCAAGACCCACATAGTGTGATGGGAGATGCCATTATGTATATATGTTTCTCATACTGGTTAATAATAAAGCACTGTTGGCCAATAGGAAAGGAAGATAGGCGGGACTAGGAGACAAGGAGGAAAGAGGAAGTAGAAAGGAGGGGTCAGGATGGAGAGCCTGGAGAGAACAGAACCGCCATTCTTCCACTCTCGGTAAGACCACGTGGAAATATATAGACATGGGTTAATAATTAAGACAGAGCTAGCCGATTAGAAACTAGCACCTGGCCAATAGCATCATATCAAATACAGAGTCTCTGTGTGTTAATTGGGGCAGGCGTGGTGACAGGACAAGAGTGGCGGCAGGAGGAAAAAAACTGTACTCCTTACAATAGTGTATAGCTCTATTCATATGGCAGTTTGGAAAAGACAAAACTATAGACAGGCACTTCTGACTATTAGATGGAGAGAGGATTTGGCTATGAAGGAATACAGATGATGTAGCAGGGGGAGTGATTGAGTTTTCCATGTCTTGGTGTGGTTGTGGTTACATAAGTGTGATATATTTATCAGAACTGTGTTAATTATGCTGGATATTAATTATATTTTAATAAGACAAACCCTACAAAAGAGGGTATTGGAATGTACACGTCCTAAAAGCAGAATGAGGAGAGTACTTAGAAGTTAGGAGAGTACTTAGGAGTTAACCAGCAGGAGAAGAAGGGAGGCCATGGAAAGGTTAAAATGTGAACAAACAAACAAACAAATAAATGGAAATGATCCAGTCAAGTTTGCTTCTCTGTATGCTAACCAAAAAATATTCATTAGAAATGAAAATAGATAAGCTAATATATACAAACTGATTGCTCATTGTGGTGGATTGAATAAGAAAGGCCATCATAAGTTCATCTATTTGAATGCTTGGCCACCAGGAAGTGGAGCTACTTGAAAACTATTAGGATGTGTGGTCTTATTGGGTTAAGTATGGCCTTGTCAAAGGAAGTGTATCTATCACTGGGGGCAGGCTAGGTTCCAAAAGTTCAAGCCAGACCCAGTTGCTCTGTCTTTCTGCTGCCTGCAGATCCCAGTGTAGATCCTGCAGCTACGTCCGCAGCACCATGCCTGCCTGCATGCCTTCATGCTCCCCACCATGATGACAAAGGACTAAATTTCTGAATCTGCAAGCCAGCCCAATTCAATGCTTTCTCTTACAAGAGTTGCTGTGATTACAATAGAACACTGACTAGAACATTCATAAAAAAAGTAAACTCTAATTTTACCAGTTTCAATCAAATAAATTAATACAGCAACCAATATAATAGAACAAAAGAATTAATTCATGTCTGTTCTCCAAGATTTATCTACCCCAGATTGTAACTGATAAAGGAGAATGTGTTTAATCTATTTCAGTTTTTGTGTCATATGTTGGTTAGGCCCATTATTATAATTAATGCACACATATAATAATTGATACCATATTCATATATTACATTGCAATAATAAAAATGAATAAATTTAAAAGTTCTTATGTTTTAAAATATTTCTTACATTGTTTTCTTTTCTTTGTGACTGTGTGTATATGTACACTTGTATGTGTGTATGCAGGCACACACATGATACAAGATGCCCATTGTAGGTCAGAGGACAGTCTTAGGTGATGGTCCTTACCTTCTGTCTTGCATACGATAGTATCTCTTTGTTGTTAGTAAGTGAATAAGTCAGTCTGGTCAGTGCACAAGCTTGGAGGTTCATGTTATCTGCTGGATTTAGGTGGAATCTGGAATTCTGAACTCAAGTCATCTGGTTTGTGCAACAAATGCTTTACTTTGAGCCATCTGTCCATGCTTTACACCAGTTTTCCATAATTTTGTCACATGTTACAAGTTGAAAGGGTTCCCCCAAAGAGGAGGTATATAGCCCTACTGTATACCTTGTCTAGAAAGTCTTCACACATGCTGAAACTAAGATAAAGTCATTAAGATGGTCTAATTGAGTTTTTTTAATAGAAAGTAGAAACTTAAAGACAGAAACAGACATATGCACTGTGAAAATGTCAGTGTAGAAGTTATGGGAAGATGAGGACATGAACCTGTAAACCAAAGATTGATGATGGAAGCTAGAGAGAGGGACAGAGCCCATTGTCCCTCACAACTGTTAAAAGCAACCAATCTTGCTGACAACTCAATTGAAGACTTCTAGGATCCTATACATCCTACTGGGTGAGAAAAGTAATCATCAATCTCACTGAACTGTGAACCCCTTGAGCTACAATAGCAATCTACCTGCAAGATATACCCACTGGTACAATGTGGGAGTAACCAACCCTGACACTGTTAATGTGGCCAAGAACCTGAAATTACATAGGTTAAAGGGCCTAGGAAGAAACCTAGAACTACTATTCTTCTAAATAAACACACCAATAAAATGACTTCTAATGACATATTGCTTCACCCATAGACAAGGCTATCAAAATCCTTGACAGGGAAGCTTGTTCTTGAAGTAAATGGCCATTAACAGAGATCCATAACTGAACAGTGTGCAGACAGTGAGACTTTGGAGCACTCAGCCCTAAATGGGATGTCTTTATCTCTCCCTGTCTGAGGTTGACGTGGAAGAAGAAATGGAAAGACTAAGATTCAGATGAAATGGACAATTCCAAGGGAAGACCATCTTTCAGACACAAGGATGGCAAACATATGATCCCAGAGACTGTGATGGCATATACAAGACCTGCACAAGTCTGCATCAGACAAATCCCAGCACAGAGAAGGAGACATGAACACAAATGGCCACTCTTCACGGAGAAGCCATTTGCAATTGATACCTTCAGAGAGAGGAAAATCCATTTTCTTCAGAAGAGTGATACTGGGTTTATCAGTCATATTTCAGAGTAGGCCCCATGGCCAAGAGTAGTTCACCAACACAAAATGGATTCTGTTCATGTGTTTGGTGAGAGAGAGAAAGAGAGAGAGAGAGAGAGAGAGAGAGAGAGAGAGAGAGAGAGAGAGAGAGAGAGAGAGAGAGCACATACACAGTCTCTTTTATTTGGGTCTTTTAAAGAGAGAAAACATGGAATTGGGTGGATAGAGGGGGAGAACCTGGGAGGAGTTATAGGAGGAAAAAAAAAGAATATGACTAAGGTAGATTACATGAGAAACTTTTTTCAAAAATGTAAAGGCAGGCTTCTGGCCTCAAGTAGTGTTGTAAAAGCAACAGTGACATTTTTTGTGCTTTTAGAGATGGGAAGCAGATATGCTTGTATTTCAAGAGGTGATAGCAAGAACTAGGTGTGGGGAAAAGCAGCCAGTGTGTTCTAAAGCATTTTAGTTTTAGGAAAAGACCCCATGGAACACACCAATTCAAAAACTGAATGCTTTAAAGCTAAGTTCTTAAAGACCTTTGTAACACTTTATATGGAAAACTAAACCCTGTGTGTATACAGGAAAATATTGGTGTTTGTTCTCAATGCTTTTCTTTTGTTATTGTTGTTTTGTCTTGTGTGGCTTTTGTTTGGTGGTTGTTCTTGTTGAGACAGAGTTTTACTATGTAGCCTTGGTTTGTTTAGAACTTATTACCTTCTTGCCTCAGCCATTTGAGGTTTGTAGTAAGAGGCATACTCTCCGATACCCAGCTTACCCTTAGTTGTAAACTAAACTCTGAACCAAGTGTGTGTTTAACGAGCCCTGCTTTTGCTTATGAACTCTGCCATCTTGCAGGGACTGCTACCCACCCACCCCCCCACCTCCCCAAGGCTATCATTCTTATTCCTTATTCTCCTTCATCACCCAGTGCTTGTTCAACTGTGTTTCATTTTCCATAAATTTATCATGTTCTCTCATCTACACTTCCTCCCTTCCCATCACAAATACTTTTTCTTTTACTCCTTAGTAGCCTTTTAATGAATGTTCAAGAGTGGAAAAGATATAAATAGGATCTTGAAACCAAAAAATTCAAACGAAAGATCTTAAGGTCATTTCTGAAAAGTAATCTAAATGGACCACTCCCATTTGCTCTGTGCAAAGATTCCCACTGAGCTCAGCACTACACAGCTTCTCCTTCTGTTGTCCCATCCAGATGTGCTGTGTGGCCCACAGCTGCACCCTGGGAAACAGTACGACCTGATGGAATGGCAGACTGACAGGCTGTGAATTAAAACCCATACCTGCTTTATCTAAGCAAGCATTTTGCTTCTGGTTCCCTAACACCAGCAACAAGGAAAAACCCAAGCAGCATTTATGAGGTGGCACCAACAGGGGAGGCCAGATTGCCTTTGGCAAGCACATGGCTTTCAAAAACACACCTGTTTCTTTGTTATTGATGGTGTGATTAATCGATCCTTGGAATCTGATTGAAAACATTGGGGCATAAATCATGCCATATGAGTAGTCCCGGAAGCATCCCTGCTAGTAATTCGAAGCATATTTCAACTGCCCCTGGCATGCATCTCTGGATTAGTGTCACATACCAGTTCACAAGAAGCAACGGGGGCTATTTGTTTATATGGTCACGTTTCTCCTCTTCATTTTACTTCATATTCAACTTGACACCAGCTCTACATATCAGGACACACGCTAGTGTGGGCTTTCAGTCCTTTGCCAAGTATCTGAGAATGAGGCATCGGCTGGTTCACTAGTGAAGAGAGAGCAATATCCCAGGGTGATATTTTTTGAAGGGACCTCACCAGTGTACTCATGACCTCACGTTTTGTCTAAGTGGAAATGCTCTTCACCATTAAACTGGGGCTGGGGTTGGGGTAGTCTTCTTTTTATTTCCAAGGCCCACATTTACTTGGATATGCTTAGCATGATGAATGACAATGTTCTCCATCCCATTTTCTAGGACTGGAAGAGAAGTGAGGAGCACATGAGCACTTGCATTAGCAAAGGCAAAGCCACCATGACGACACCAAAGCAGTTGCAAAAAACAGGCTAGTTAAAAACCGGCCAAAGCCTAAAGCCCTCAAAAAATTAAACTGAAACAGGAAAAAGTAAAGAAGGCATCATACGCCTTGAAAGTTCACACATGAGTTCATGGCGATTGCCTAGGGAATATCACTTTCCTCCTCTGAGATTGTTTGTGGCCAAGCCTCACCACCGCACACTGGGAAAGTTGTAATATCTCCATGTTACAGATGAGAACATTAAAGGAGCCAAGGGATTGGTGAAATGTGCAACCACAAGACTTTGTTAGGTATCATGATTCAGTTTCATTCTGTTGTTAGGTATCGATTTATTTAAATAATTGATGACAATCCCTTGGCATTCTGTAATTCTCTAACTGATCCAGAATGCTGAATCTACCTGGCCACTGAAACAAAATGAGTTGGGGGACCTGTACTTTATTGTCAATATAATCATTGTGTTTGTGAGCAAAAATAGTCTTTCCCCATGCTGTTAGGCTGGCTGTGATGGGATTTATACATTCCTGCAAAATCATTTGCACTATGCAAAAAAGGAGCAGCAAAAATATCAGGGCTTGTGAGCAAAAATAAAATGAAATCAGGGCAGAGCCTTGTAGAACATTATCCCTGACTCTAAGGGGAAAGAGAAATCTAACAGAAATAATAGCACAGTTTCATACTTTGTGGAACATTTAAGAATTGTACAACTACTCCAATAAATACTGTACATCATTTGAAAAGCTAGAAGAGTGAACTGCAGATGTGGGAGTTGGTGTGGCTGCCCATGGTGAACTATCACGTATTGTTGGAATACGGTTGTCTATATTAGACAACAAGTTCTTCAGCAGATGTTGCTCTGTCCTCAGTTTCATGGTCCCATCATTGCATAAACATCGCAGAAAGCTTTCTGCACATAGTAGGATGCTAAGTCAGCACCTACATGTCAACCCACAGTTACACAATCTTCTTCAGCAGTCTTGATTCCAGGAGTATATTTCCCATCTAGGATCCTTCAAGATCTGCATGTGTCATATAATAGATACTTATTTTATAAGAATTGAGACTATGATCTAGCATGCAGCTGCCTTCTTCAGTGAGCATCAATAGAACTGATGGAAATGCTATGATAGATTGTATGACTTTCCCCACAAGCAGAAGGATTTGGAAATTGTAGTGATGCTTAGAAGCTCTGGGGCAGCAACTGTTAGAACATGAAAGGAGCCACTTCCATGGGAATCTTCTGTTTTTCTTTATTGCTTTTAAGAAAAGACCACACTTTCCTTTTGCAGGTTCTAGTTGGTCCTTTCAATAAAAATACGAGAACTTAACTAAAGAAATTTAAACAACTCTTCTACTTCCCTGTGTGTAGAATTTTTGTGCATACAAAAATAACAGGCAAAGGAAGATGATGCAAGTAAGAGGGTGTTTGAAACCCAGGTCCACAGGTGCTGTTCTGTCTTTGTGGTTTGGTTTGGAGAAAAATGTGCATAAACAAAAGAAAAAATATATATTTACTCACATGATTTCAAAATTTACCATTTATGTAGCAACAAACTAGCCTTCAAGATAACTAAGCAAAAGCTGTGGTAACCAGGTCACTTTGTATCAAACTTATTTGAAACTCTCTGCCATCTCTCAGGAGACACTGAATGTGCTAGGACTTCTTAAGAGAGAGAACAGTCTGGAGAGTCATGGCTTCATATTACACCATGGGTAAGAATATAAAATACTGGGTCTGAGTTTCTATGAGGAAGGTCCTGATTTGTGAATCACAGAGGTGATTAAATGCCACGTGAGACAGTTTTTTGATGTTGCTCAATGATACAAAGTCATTTCTATGAAGAATGAAGTTTTCAACCAAGTATGGCCCCCTTCTTCCCTTCAATTACCTATCAGAAACATGGTGTTTATCTTTCACAAATTTCATAAGCTGAAACCACTTACCTCTTGGTAACCCTTGAGTAAGGTCTAATAGGATTTTGTTTTCTCAGGCTAACGATGGACATTTTAATGAAATGTGATAGCAGGCTAGAGTGGCAAAGGACTGTAATCTCAATCGTAGGTACCTGGTACAACCCCCTCCAGCCTCCTCCCCTAGAACGATAAGACTCTGGAAAGCTTCCTTTCTTCTGTTTTGACATCTTCCTTCAGGTTAGACTTGGACTAGCTATCCTTGTTGCCTTTTGAAGGCTTGTGAGTTTTCACATTGTGCTCAAGGCAGAAAATAACCTATCGCCTATCACTGTCTCCCTCTCTCAAAACATTCCAAACATGCCAACTTTGTTGGCCTGCTTGAAATATGACAAGCAGGTTACCTCCACCTGATGCCACATGGATTTTATACAAATGCCACTACCTTGATGAAGATAACATAATAAAATAAAGCCTCTTCTACACCCCTCCCCATGTACAAATCCCTTTTTTCCTTCTTTAAATTCCTCCTGTAATGTTTCCTTCCTTCTGCCATGTCAGGTCAGTTTTTACATTTTGTTTATCATTCATGCCATCAACAGTGTGTGTGCAGCATGAAGCCTGGTTGTCTCCCACATGTGTTGTTTGTCCCAACAACTGGAGGGAGGGGGAGGAAACTGAGATCAATATGAAAAATAAGAAAAGTAAATAATAAAAAATATTTTTTTAAAAAAGAACTGACTGCAAGAGTTATATGTCAGCAAAAGTTAATTGGGGGAGAAATTGATTATTTCCCACCAAAGAGAAAATAGATAAAATTGTATTACCCCTCCCCCAAAAAATAATAATATGAACTTAGAAGGTTTTCTGACAATAACGAATATTAAAACTGTTAAACTATGAGGAGGTAGCTGCTTGTAATTGTTGAATTCTTCTTTGAGAAGCAGTATATCTTCTTCAATTGAAAATCAGTAAGAAACAGGGGGTGAAATCTGAATTGTATTCTTGAAGAGCACAGTCAACCTGTGGAATCTACAAGGTCTACATCCACAAACCTGGTCCATTAAAAGTCAAAAGGAGTAACAACCATTTTTAACCTATTAATGTTGCTGTAGACATTATGACTATGCCAGGAGCCAGGGTGGCTGAAATCATAAGAGAATATATATAACTTTTATGTACATGCTAAGTAATAGATATAAAGGATGTCAGAACCTATGACTTTTAGTGTTTTTGGTGGGTGCTGGATCCAATCTTCCTCATTGTATTACATCTTGGTCACATATTTTTACAGAGAAGCTTTTGCTATGTGTCTTCTCCAAAAAAAGTTTAGAGTCCGTGGACCACAGTTTGCTATTTAAGGGGTTGCATTGGTTGTTTCAGAGCTTAATGTTCTTATATCTATTATACTGAATCCTCAGCTACAAAGTGTACAAACAAAACCTTTCTCAGTAAACTAAATTGAAAGTTCAAATACAATTATTGTTCAATTTAAGAAGATCACACTTCCCACTTCATCGGAAAGGAAAAAACTTCCACTGCTTCAAAGCAGAAATAGTTACACATATTCCATGTCCAAATGTTCTAACTGTTCGTAAAGAATAAGGCTGAGTCATCAAATCTTAGGAAACCATAGTGATTTTTTTTAGGTTGGAAAGGAGAAATTCTCTAAAACTCCTTTTAGCCTGGTGGTAAGTTTCACAAGAAAGGGAGATACACTGATAGCATCAATTATTTTCTGCAGTGCCACTCTAGGCTCACGCAGAAGGAGAACAAAATGAAAATTGTAAAAGAACAGAATGAATTTTCAAAGCTATGCTGAGCTTTTTACAAAGTAGACTGACATATATGTTCAGATTTAAAGAAACATAAATGAAGCATCTGAATGATTCTACCAAACTAATGGCACTTCCTTTATAATAAAATAGCTTTGGGCAGAGCAGAGCTCAGTGGATATGTGCTAACTCTTTAAGCATGGCACTGAAATCCCTGAACTTACATAAAATCAGATGTGGTAGCCATCTATAGCCCCAGCATTCAGGAGAAAGATTCCGGGGACCCCTTGGGCAATCTGGCTAGGTAGATTAGCAAAGTTTAGATCCTGCCTCAATAAAGAATGTGGAGACTTTTAATGTGGACTTAGGGCTTATATATACATGCACACTTTACATGCAGAATGCCCTACATGTGTGCTCACATGCAAACACATACACATAGACACACACACACACAGAGAGAGAGAAATTGGGAGTCAATAATATACATTATTATTTGTCCTACAAATTGTGTGAGTATGAAATTTCTTAATCTTTTTGAAAATAAAATTTTAAGTATAAAATGGAAATACTTAGAAAATTTCTGAAATAATAAAACGTGAGTTTCATTGTTCTAATACTTATTTAAAGATACAGTGTTGGCTGAGAGAAATAATTATTCACTGTAAAGATTTTAGTACTTTAAACAAGAAAATACTTAAAAGAATCTTAATAAGCATGATCATAGTCCCTGAACCTAAATTCAATAGGAGTAATATTTCAGTGTATACTCATTGTTACTTATGCATATTGACCTATATTATATATAAGATTTTTTTCAGCACAGACTTACTTTGTGCCACTGTTTTCCCAAGGTAGTCTCTTTACACAGTCATTCAGGAAATCCTTGTTTCTATTATGCCGTGTGTAACAATGGGACAAATAAGACTCTCCTCTCCATTTAATGGGTCTATAATCTACTGAGTGGAGCAAAGCTCATACATGTGAGATAAAGTTTAGCATCTCAGGTGCTAAGAGATTCATAAATTGGAGATGTCTGCACACTGAGTTTAATCCAGGGATTCAAGAAATAGTTTCCAAGAAGAGATAGAAGTCCCTTTCATATCAGCCCATTGGCTTGTTTGTTCACCTGATAATGCCCATTTTCATTGACACCCTTGTCTTTGTGCCGGCTTCCTTGCTCTTATAGCTCCTTTCATTCCCTTCCTGCATACACTCATTGCCTGTGATGATGGCTTTAATACTCTTCTATTTCAGAGTCCTGTAAGTCAAGGCAGGACAAATCCAGCAAGAGACTTCACTATAGTACTTTCAGTTAAATTCTACATCAGTAGTTACCAAAGGTAACTAGTGACTCTCTGAAAGAGTCACCAAAGATCTCACACTGAGATGATATTTCTCTTCTGGAGAGACTTGTTTAGTTGGAGATTCTGATTGCTGTATAAAGTTAAGATCTACAGATGTGATTCTGTAGCTTGAGAAAGCATGCTGTCATGGATTCTGGTCCCATGCTTCTCTCTCTCTCTCTCTCTCTCTCTCTCTCTCTCTCTTTCTCTCTCCGTGTGTGTGTGTGTGTGTGTGTGTGTGTGTGTGTTATGAATACACATGTCCTTGTGCATACAATACAGAGGCTAGAGCAGAGGGTCAAATGTCTTACCTATCTCTCTCAACCTTATTGGCTTGAGACAGGGTCTCGCCGAACCTGAACCTCACTGTTCCAGCTAGACTGACTTGTAAGCTCTCAGGGTCCTCCAGTCTCCATCCCACAGTGCTATACTTACAGGTATGCAGAGCCACACCTGGCTTTTCCCTAGAAGCTGGGGATTCAGGCTCAGCCTCTCATGCTTGTATAAAGCTTGCAGACTTACCAATGCATCACCTCCTCGGCTCTGCTGGTCTACATTCTTAACAAGTAACAGACACAACCCACAATACTGACCTGAGGACTCCAGTTTGGAAAACAAGGTCCAGAACCATGGTACTGATCATAACTAGCATCATGAGGGTTTCCAAACATCGGTCAAACCAAAAGCTTCCCTAGTGAGCCCATCACTAAAATTTCTTACACTGAAAATTAAAAAAAATAATAATAACATCATAAAAATCTTATTTTCCTATTCATAATATTGGACACCAGATGTGTGGGGGTTTTAATGCCAAGTAATCTTCCAATTTCTCATGACACACACTGGGAGTCCTACAATCTATTCAATTCTGACACTTCCCAGAGCTAACAGACTCCATAGGTTAAAAGCTTGATCCCCCAAGTCTGCTCCACCCTACACTTTGGGATGTAATTATAAGCAGTGTGTTCCCAAATTACTTCAGGTTCTGTCCAGCTCCACAGCAAATTAAAGAATACAATGATCTCTTCATCTTGTTCATTCCTTACTATACTCTTATCATTGTCAGCTTTTATAAAAGATTTGAGCAAACAACCAGAGGAAGAGGTACAGACTGCAAAGCTCAGAATAGTCTCAAGCATGGATGTGTCTGCTCCCATGGAGATGAGATACACCAGCATGCTGTTGGTACTCAGCACTTGTCTCCATAAACCCTCTGACTCAGTTCTCCTGTGTTCTATATAAGTTGGAGGATAGGAATTGTTAAGAAATAACAAAAAATGATTTAACTTAGAGTTTGGCAAAGTTATAAGGAGAAAGATACCCAATTTCCTCTTCACCATTGCCTGTATCACCTTGACTTTTATATGCAAGCTACAAGAAAAAGGCTAGGACATGTATAACTTTAGTCGTGGGACAGTTTAATTGACCCATTTCTGAAGAAGAGGACATGGGCCCCACATGTCCTCTGTTGTCTCTGGGTTTTTGTTTGTTTTTCTTGTTGTTACAGAGACAATCTTTACTCAAGTCAATGGGATGGCAAATGGGATGTTATGAACCCCCATTTTTGAGAGTTTTTGAGGTTTTGTGGGGTGTGCAGTCCCAAACCATTCTGAACCTGCAGAATTATCTTCCCTAATTGCTTTCTTTTCATGAGTGTAGTCTTTTGTGTCATTTTTGCATATCAGGTTCAAGCATGCTAATTTTACAAGTGACAGTCTGAAGACCAAAGGGAGGGATAATATGTCTCTGTATTGTAGTCAGACTTTCTTTGGATCTCCAACTCCCAAATAGTGACACAGAGAACTATTATGAATTATGAAAGCTTGGCCTTAGTTTAGGCTTATTCTCAATTAGGTCTTATAACTTTAATTAACTCATTTATATTAATCTACATTCTGCCACATGGCTCGTTACCTCTCCTCCATACTGTACATCTCACTTCCTCCATGTCTGGCTGGCAAATCTCTGCCTTTCTCATTCTTCCCCTGAGTTCCCTCTCTCTCTCCTGGAAGTCCTACCTATCCTCTCCTGACTAGCTATTGGCTATTCAGCTCTTTATTAAACCCATCAAAAAGTGCCTTAAGCAAGAGATGATAAAACAATGACATGTCTTCAATGTGATAAAATACCCCTTAACATCATTTAGATTCCTCTCATCAGAGCTTTAACTTGAGATCCTGGTTACACTGAAACAGGGTGAATTCGCCAACATGAAAGCCCTCCAAGCCTTGCATATAACATCTCAATGGATTCTTGGATGGACAACAAAGAGGAGCTGAATAACTAGCTATTGTTGATGAACTCAGTCTCCAGCCTTCCCTATTCCTGTAGGTTATATGGGATATGTCTAGAAGTTATACTATAATCACTTCTTGATCTTTCATGACCCCTACTGAAGATGCCAAGAGTCTCCCACTCACCACATTATCATAAATTCCAGCTTGGCTGAAAGGAGTTTGTTTTGAATAGCACTAGCAATACTCTTACTTCATTACTTATGACATCAGGAACTTAGCAGAAACCTTGTTCTAGGAACCAAAGACTATTGTGATAGCACAATTCTCATCCCTCCAAGGTTTCTTGGCCCAATGACACTGAAAATCCCTGGACCCACCCAATCAGTATTACCCAGAAGCCAGTGAGAAGTGCCAGTCATAGGACTTCTGAAACTCCTTCCATGGGACATAAGCAAGCTGTTTAAACAGCCAGGTGAAGATGTTCAATGCTCGGATTTGAAAAGCAGGGTCCAAGTTCATGTATTTTGGATCCTTTGTCATTCCCTTTTTGTGATTCCGACCAACTACTCTATTTCAGTAAACTAGACTACCTGAACACACATTAAAATAGTTGTAACAAGTCTAGATCTCCTCCTGGAATCTATAGGTATAGGGCCCTGCTTTAATTCCAAAAGCCCTCTACTGACCTTAGTATAAAAGTACATCTGAGATCATTGATGTGAATATTACCCAGGTGACCTCTTGAAATGGACTCTTTCTCTTTGGCCAGACTCAGTGTCTAGAATCCAAATATCTAAGAATACATTTGCTAAATTATCCAGTACTTTCCATATCCTGTATTTCATCCTTTGTTGTTGATGACTGACTTCTTACTTCCCTGACAAAGCAGTGATCTTGGTAAATACTATAAGGCCTCGACCCACGTAAAATTTCATCTTCCTTCCTCTACCAGCCATAATATCCTGGTAAGTGGTACTCTCATCACACTTGAGGCTTACTTCCTGAAGGCTGCATCCCACCAGATTTCCTCTTCTCACCTCCAAAGGAGCCTGTCCTGCCCCCTCCCTTGCTCATTTCTTTCCCTGCTCCGCTGAGCATCATCTTCCATTCACCCTCCTACTGTATCTGTTCAAATATTTTTATTTTAGTCCAAATGTTTTGGTCTCAGTGTGTCCCAAATACCACATGTTCAAAATTTGACCTTAAAGAACACTTTTGCAAGAGAGGACCTTATGAGGACAGAGCTTCTTGAGGTGAACAGAACTCTGCCTTTGTAAATTTCTGTAGTGAAGAGTTATTATAGGAGGGGCTTTTTTATAAACTGTTAAGTCCCCCTGGTTAGTTTGCTCTGTTTCATGGGATGCCCTCCATCCCATGGAAATAAGAAAGCCCTCACCAGATGGCCTCATCATCCTCCTGAACCAGGATCTTAACAAAATATTACTTCTAATAAATAATCTAGTCCCATGTATTTTGTCATAGCATCAGGAAATTGACTAGAGATACCCTCCTTAATTTTACACCATATATACACATAACATGAGCACTCAAGAAAGATTCATAAATAGAAGTCCATGTTCCGGCTCTCTGCTCCTCCCTGTTCTAGAGACAGCCTCATCTTTTCGTGCAGTGCCAGCCTCGTTTCTGAGACACAATGGTGAAGGTCGGAGTGAACAGATTTGGCCGTATTGGACGCCCGGTTACCAGGGCTGCCATCAATTCTGGCAAAGCGGACATTGTTACCATCAATGACCCCTTCATTGACCTCAACTACATGGTCTATATGTTCCAGTATGACTCTACCCATGGCAAGTTCAAGGGCACAGTCAAGGCTGAGAATGGGAAGCTTGTCATCAACGGGAAGGCTATCACCATCTACCAGGAGAGAGATCCCACCAACATCAAATGGGGTAATGCTAGGGCCAAGTATGTTGTGGAGACTACTGGCATCTTCACCACCATGGAGAAGGCTGGGGCCCACTTGAAGTGTGGGGCCAAGAGGGTCACCATTTCTGCCCCTTCTGCTGATGCCCCCATGTTTGTGATGGCTGTGAACCATGAGAAATATGACAACTCCCTCAAGATTGTCAGCAATGCTTCCTGCACTACCAACTGCTTAGCCCCCTGGCCAAGGTCATCCATGACAACTTTGGCATTATGGAAGGACTCATGACTACAATCCATACCATCACTGCCACCCAGAAGACTGTGGATGGCCCCTCCGGGAAGCTGTGGCGTGATGGACATAGGGCTGTCCAGAACATCATCCCTTCATCCACTGGTACTGCCAAGGCCGTGGGCAAGGTCATCCCAGAGCTGAAAAGGAAGCTCACTGGCATGGCCTTCTGTGTTCCTACACCCAATGTGTCCGTTGTGGATCTCACATGCCACCTGGAGAAAGCTGCCAAGTATGACGAAATCAAGAAGGTGGTGAAGCAGGCATCTGAGGGCCCACTGAAGGGCATCCTGGGCTACATTGAGGACCAGGTTGTCTCCTGAGACTTCAACAGTGACTCCCACTCTTCCATCTTTGATGCTGGGGCTGGCATCACTCTCAATGACAACTTCGTAAAGCTGATTTCCTGGTATGACAATGAATTCAGCTACAGCAACAGGGTAGTGGACCTCATGGCCTACATGGCCTCCAAGGAGTAAGAGCCCATCCTGGACCATCCACTCCCAGCAAGGACATGAGCAAGAGAGAGGCCCTGGCTGATGAACAGTCCCTGTCCAACAACCCCCCCACACACTAATCTCCCTCACAGTTTCCATCCCAGATCCCCAGAATTAAGGGGCTCAGGGAGCCTTGCTCTCTTGAGTACCATCAATAAAGTTCACTGCACCTGTCAAAAAAAGAAAGAAAGAAAGAAAGAAAGAAAGAAAGAAAGAAAGAAAGAAAGAAAAAAAAGATGTTCCTCTGCTGCCTATCCATACATTCATCACCAATGCACCAGATACCAGACTCTGATATCATGATTTCTTTGTATTTGTGAGTTGTCTATAACAAGAATATTTCCCCAGCCACTTTCCTGGCCAAGAGCATAAGCACAACTGTGGTCCTATCTCATTTTTGGGACATCCCCCATAGCCTGAAAATACCTCCATCATTTTCTACCCCATAGGTGAGTTAGAATGGGAAAGTGGTAAAGGGGCATGTCAAGACAGCAAACAGGAAGTAACTGTCATGTAATACTGGTACCCAGAAAAGTCAAGAATAAAATGATATATTTTACAGGCAGGATAAAAAGTGAAGGAAAGTGCCAGAGATCATAGGACAGCTGAGAAGTCTAAAGAAATCAAAAGGGTAAACAGGAAATATGAAAACCCAGGTCCCCCATCTCCCCAGTACACAAGTGGAGCTGAGACTCTTCCACAAACCGAGCCATGTGGCTCTGGATTAAAGATACACTGCCCATCAAACTGAGCTGTAGAACAAGCCTTCACCACCCTTAAATACACCTGGAAGATGTGGTATAAGTTACTTCTAAGTGCCACACTTCAGAAAACATAGCCCAGGAATTATCTTCAAGGTCACATATTACTTGAGACTGAATTGATCTAGAAGCCCAGAAATGGGAAGAATCACAAGTTGGGGAACCTCTGAACATAGACACAGCCCCTATGAGACACCAAGCAGTTCACATGGCAGGAAGCTTGGTCAGTAAAGACTCCGTGTTTAGTGGATCTGCTGTGTTTGGCAAGGAGCACCATTCCTTCAGAAATTACTTGTCCCTATCCAGGGATAGGTAGCTTGAACTATGTGAATTCTTCTCTGTCATGTAATCTTCCATTGGCAGGATGGAGAACTCTTAAGTCAAGGCCCAGTTAGCATTCCATGAAACTTCCCCCCTCATGAAAAATACTGATACTAAAAAGAAAATCAGAAAGTTCTGAGGAAACCCTATAGCAACAGACATCAGTGTTCTACTGTATGCCCCATCACACATGGGAGACCCCCTTTGGCTAAGACATTAGGCATTCAATCTGTACAAGTTGAGGGATTTCTCGAGCAGCTGAAAATATGCCCAGCCCATAAGCTGCAAAGTTTATACTGGACTCAAGTGTCATTTGGAAATGCTGAGGATGCTGTCATATGTAATCCCAGACATAAGGAGGCACAAGGGGAGATGTGTAGTGAGTTTGAGATAAATCTACTCTATATAGCATATAGCCAAGACTATTTAGTAAGAGCCTGTTTCAAAAAGAGGAGAAAAAAAGAAAAGGAAAATAACATCGTAACACTAAAGACCTTTCAGAAAAGGCATGTGGGAACCAATTAATTACTGCACAAGCTTCCTAAAACACATACACATGTACACACACACACACACACACACACACACACACACACACTAAAAAGTTTAAAATAGAGTTACTTTATAACAGAACAACAATTCCCCTACTAGACACCAGTGCTAGAAATGAGTTACTTCTTTTGGAGTTAGTAGCCAGTGAGATCCCCAAAACCACTTCCCACTATATATGCTATCTCTATTGCTATTGGTTACCTGTAAGACCCTATCGATAAAGACACTAAATATTTTGGTCATAGAACATGATGAAATTAAGTTGGAATGGATATGGAAGCTTTATCTGTACTGGCTGGCTTTCAGAGTACTAGAAGATGCTATGCAAGCTACTGAAGGAGAAAAGTAATCATCAGTTATATCCATTTGTGAATTCTGTAATGTACAAAAATGACTGTCCTGGAAAGACATGTCCACTTGTGGTATTAGTGGTATGAACATCATGACCACAACCAACCACTTTTTAAAAGTTACATTTAAGCCTTACTCCTCCAGATTAAATTTACACTTGGCACCATTTTTGGGCCAAGAACCTATTTCTGGACAGTGATCATAGGCCCTAGGGGAGAACCTACTACTATTATGCTGGTAAATGAACATAGTAGTAAATGTACTTATGACTTATAGATCAGTGCATCTCTAAACACTCACAGAGAAATGTCTGTTTAAAGTAGATGGTGATTAACACAGAGACACTAGTCAAGGTACAAAGAATAAGAGATTACAGAAACTTCCATCCCTAAAACAAAATATGCAACACTTTCACAAGACTTAGCCTTCACTTTTTCTTCCCCATCGAAACTTGCACAATAAGACTCCACTGCTGAAGATTTCATATATCTTGGTTGCACGATATAAAGAACACTAGCTAAGGGAGAGGGAATTGGGATCGACATGTAAAATAATAAATTAAATTTTAAAAAAAATGCTTTGACTCCAAAATTTAAGTTCAAGGACAAGTTACTGGGGTGAAAGAGTATGATTTTTCCGCCTGCCGCCTCCCGGTCTTGACCTGCCACCGCACCAGCCCCAAATAATACACAGAGACTGTATTTGATACAATACTGTTGGCCCAGTTACTTGTTTCTTATCGGCTAGCTCTGCCTTAATTATTAACCCATTTCTGCTGATCTATGTATTTCTCTTACCGGGGAGCCGGCGGCATACTGCTTTCTCCAGACTCTCCATCTTGGCTCCTCCTTACTACTTCCTATTTCCTCCTTGTCTCCTAGTCCCTCCTATCTTCCTTTCCTATTGGCCAACAGTGCTTTATTATTAACCAGTGTGAGAAACATATACAGAATGACATCTCCCATCATCTCCTCTTTTCTGTTTAAATAAAAAGGGTTTTAACATTAACATAGCAAAATATATTATACAACAGTTATCAAGTAAGAATCATAGTTAACAATATTTAGTCCATTATTAACATTTAGCAAGATTTGAAGAAAATATTTCATCATTTATTTTATCTTTGTGTGTCTAAAGTCCTATATGTAACTTATCTTTAATCCTGACTAAGGAAAACTATAATCATTACTTCTGTCTTTAACTCCTTTAAAGACTACAGAAGGATAATATATAAGCTCTAGAAATGACAGAGACATCTTGCCTTTTTAGTCACCCGAAGTTCTTGTGTAATCTTTTATCTTTAGCCCATAGGCCATAGTGTGTCTGACAGACTCTCCAGTAAAGCAGAAAACTTTAAACTGTCTTTTTGTATTGGCAGTTTGTCAGTCACTTTTTTCTGTGTCCTGTATACTGTCTCGAAGACTCTTTTATGAAGCAGGATCTCTGTAGCAATGTCCATCTTGAATCAGCAGTCATTTTTCTGTGGGTCCTGTATGTCAAGTATATACAGCATAAAGTCAAACAGTCCAGACAAGAGCAGTATCTTGTCCAAATGGCTAGTCTTGTCATATTGGAAGTAAACTCCATAATGAGTTTCTTTAATGTCCATCTTCATCTTTCTTTCTGACGCAGGTGGTGTTGTCAGGAACAATTATGTCTCATTGTCAAGAAAAACCCTAAACCATTTTAAATGCCATATTCTGTAGGTCTTTGAAAGATTTGAAGAATATCTATCTATTTCAAATACATCTCTGTATATCTAGAAAACCTAACTCACCTAGTTATGTTTTGACTATTATAGGTAACTATCTAAAATCTGTACTAAATTATACATTACATTTTTAAATGAGCTATATAAACACAATATATAAACAAGAAGAGAAATATACATATACAACATTGACCTTAAATTGTATCAATAAAGGAAAACCTGTTTTAAAACAAAGTATTCATATCTATACCATAATCCCCTTTTTATCTTTAAAAAGAATTGGCTGTGATTATTAACCATTTATAACCAAGTCCATTGAAATGAAAACAAACATAAACAATATTTGGGAATTTGGGCGTCGTTCTTTCCAAACTACTTCCTGCTGATAGGGGGCGCTGTCATGGGGATCCTAAGAAGATGTAGAAGTCTTGGCTGTAGTCTGTAAGGCTGTTTTGTTTAGCTGTTTTGAATGTAGGATCACCTGGTACTCTGTGAAGTAGGCTGGAGGGGAGGGAGGGAGGGAGGGAGGGGAGATCGACATGTAAAATAATAAATTAAAAAAAAAATGCTTTGACTCCAAAATTTAACTTGAAGAACAAGTTACTGGGGAAAAGGATTTCTATTTTTGTTTCCACAGAAAATGAAAAGCTGTGGATTCCTTCCAGACTAATGTGGTTTGATCAAGCCAGACCGCCTGAAACAGAGTACCAGGTGATTCTATATTCAAAACAGCTAGACCAAGCAGCCTTACAGACTACAGCCAGGATTTCTGCATCTTCTTAGAATCCCCCATGACAGCGCCCCTTACCAGCAGGAAGTAGTTTGGAAAGAACGACGCCCAAATTCCCAAATATTGTCTATAAATGTTTGTTTTCATTTAAATGGACTTGGTTATATAATATATATATAATTCTCCAGACAGGAAAAAAAAAAAAAGAAAGAAAGAAAGAAAGAAAGAACACTAGCTGAAGATAGTGGAATATTTCTTCCTCCATGCTATATCTTATAGTCTTAGAAAGAAATGGTGAATAACACAGACATCAATTGGACAAGGTAGATTGAACAACTCCCAACACTAAAAGGAATATATACCACACACACACCCTCACTGAACTCAAGCTGGAAGGTCAGGGATTGGCATATCCCTAGAATTTATTGCCCAAACAGTTTGGTGAACTCTGGTTTCAGTGGGAGATCCTGACTAAAAAAAGAATGAGGAAAGTAATTGAAGAAAATATATGAAGTTGACCTCTGTCCTACATATATACATGGTACATGTTCACACAATATATTCACACACATACACACAGAGAGAGATTATTTCTAAAGGAAAACACACAAATAAGTTCTAATAACAAGGAAAGCATAACAAGTCCTAAAAGTAAAGCTGCTAAAAGAGGTCTACTATATTCAGCAAGGTTGTCTTTTGAAATTGATTGAGAATAAAACACTCCAAGCAAATCAAGCTAGAATTGTAGGAGTAGTTAAAATAAGTCTTAAAACGTGAGAAATAAAGACTTTCAAACAAGGAAACACAGAAAGGTACCTTTATCTGTAGGGTTTTTTTTTTTTTTTACTACATTCACTTGTATCTACTAATCATTCAATTGAACAAATCATGAAACAAATATTCTTTTACCAACAATAGGATTTTATTTAAAATAGAACACATTAAAATACACAAAGTGACACTTAACAAATACCAAATTAAATATAACTTCTCTTTCATATCCTATCATACTAAAATGAGAAATAAATAATAAATGACACTATATAAATAAATATAGATTAATTTATGTACACTATATTGGCCAGTGGGTCATTGAAGACATCAATGAAGTAATTTTTAAAAGCCTGGACTCATATAAAAATTTATTATGACTTAATCTTTCGCCACATCTTCAAATCTATTCATATGCTTGGTATTGTCTATTCATCACACTTTCCAATGACTGGTTGGGGGGTGGTATTTGGGTTTTTTTGATGAATAGTTTCATCTTCTTCCTCATCACATCATCATTTATTGGCTATTTCAGTCCTAGCACTTCTGTCATAGTTAATATTTTGAGACATAGGCAATGCCGATTTCTTTATTGATACCCCCACATCTTTAAATATTCTTCCAAGTTGACTATTTCATACACCTTCCCAACTTTCTTATCTAACCCATTACTTCATTCACCTCTTAATTCTATCTCTGGCATATCAGCTATCCCATTACCTTTGGGTTCTGGCATTGAGTTGTGAGCTTAAGAAAGTATCAGAGGAAGAGTGGATTGTTTTCTCCTAGATTTTGTGGCTTTTTTTTCTAGTATTTTGAGCATCTATCAGCATAGGTATGTCCTTTGGCTTTTATTTTTCTCTTTTCCTCACTTTCTCTTATATAAGTCTTGATCGAGTATTATTTGTACTTGAATTTATATTTCCCATTGTTTAGAATGGGGAGCTGACTATAATGGCAGATGCAGTGATTTTGTTTGTTTGTTTTTGGGTTTGGTTTTTTTCAAGACAGGTTTTCTCTGTAGACCAGACGGGCATGCACCACCAATGCCCAACTTCAGATGCAGTGATTTTACAGTGGGCTCAGTTTTATCTTGCTGTAGAACATATGTATGTCTCATAAAAATTGGCATATTATCATAAACAATCTACAGATTCCATGTCATTGTGTCTCATAAAAATTGGCATATTATCATAAACAATCTACAGATTCCATGTCATCCCAGAAAAGTTTCAATACCATTCTCCACAGAAGTAAAACAATCATAAAACTCAGAGTACAATATAATAGTCTTTAAATACCCAAAGCAAGACAAAGTAGAAAGAAAAGTGCTGGAGGTATATCAATACTTCATTTCTATTTTAACTGAAGAGCCACAGTAACCAAACCAGCATGTTGTGCAGAGCAATAGGACAGAACAGGGAAACCAGAATCAACCCACATGGCTACACTTTTAATAAATGTGCTAGAAATGTTCATCACTTTAAAACCAGCCGTTTTCAATCATGAGTGCTGAGAAAACTAAGTTTCCACATGTAGAAGAAAGAAAATACATCCCCATCTCTCACACTTTGCAAGTTGGATGGAATACATATTAATGTATGACAGAAACCTTGAACACTTCCAAAGCAAAATGTAAGGGAAATACTCTGAGACACAGACACTGGCAAGGCTTTCTGAAAAGGATACTAATTTCTCAGGAAATGACAACAGGGATTCATAAATGAGACTCCATGAAGTGGAAACTCTCTAAACAGCCAAGGAAGCATTGGACAGAGCGAGAAGACAACTTACCCAATGAGAGAAAAAGCTTTGCCAATTGCTCACATGATGAAAAATTAGTAAATAAAATATATAAAGAACTTCAAAGGACCTCTGACAGTGGAACCAGGATGTACCCCTGTTGCACAAAAGGACTTTGGGAGCACATTCCTCATGGAGGGATACTCCCTTAGCCTAGAGGCAGGAGGGAGGGCCTAGACCCTTCTCCAAATGACATGACAGATTTTGATGATCCTTCCTGGAAGGCATCACCCTCCCTGTAGAGTGGGAGGGGGATGGGATGGGAGAGGTTCCGGAGGCAAGAAAGGCAGGAAGGGAGAGGGAACTGGGATTGATATGTAAAATAAGAATATATATATATATATATATATATGTGTGTGTGTGTGTGTGTGTGTGTGTGTGTATACATACATACATATATACATATACACATACACACACACACACACATATATATATATATATATATATATATATATATATATCCTTAAAAACTTAAACACCTAAAACCGAAACCATCCAATCCACAAATGGACAAAAAATGTGAAGGGGCAGCTCTTCACAAAAGAAATACAGAAGTCCAATGAATGTCTGAGAAATGTGTGTGGTCCTTTGACATTAGTGAAGTGCAAATCCAAGCTACACTGAGACTCTATCTCACTCCAGTCAACATGGCTGTAACCAAGACAGAAAAAGGCAGCTAACAGTGGAGGGAGCATGGGGAAAGCAGACATATGCACACTCTGGTAGAAATGCAGACAGCTGTATCCACTGTTTTAATCATATGAATGATCTTCAAAATGAAAACTGGAACTGCAACATGGCTCAGTTACAGCTGGGCTTCTTAAGCTTTTTCCACTATGACACATTTTCGCCAATGAATCTTATGCACAAACCCAAACATACACAAATAGGTAGGCACATAGATAGATAGATAGATAGATAGATAGATAGATAGATAGGTAGATAGATGAGTGGTTGGGTGGGTGGGTAGATATAATTTAAACATTATTGAAAATAAGAAATAATAAGATTCGTTTTAAAACAGTTCTTGCTATACATGTACTTTATCATTTGTCATCAATTAAAGCAACTTTGTATATTAATTAAATGGTTTATTTATCAATTTTTATATTAAAAAAGTTAACCGTTGGACTTCCAGGTAAGAGGTAAGATGTTAGATTAGAAGTTGCTTTTATGTGACACAGTGAAAGAAAAGGGAAAATACTTTGTACAATAGATTAAAAAGCACTAAAGAAAAAGAGAAACCATCCCATATAAAACCTTCTTCACAGAGAAGCAGACAGGAGTAGCCACCAGCTGGCACTAACCTGCATCACTATATTTCTTGCACCCAGCCAGAGCCAGGCGTGGCTTTCAGAGAGGTCCTCTCCCCTCCTGGATACTGGCCACAAGAACAATGAGCTGCAGAAAGACTAGACACACTGGGATCTAGACACACCCCGGGGGAGAGGGACATGAGAGCTGTGCAAGCTGTGAAGAGGGAGGTAGAAGTGTTACAAGAGAGGCTCACCTTGACATTCTCCACCATTGCTCTGGAGAGAACAGTCTGGAGAGGGAACACCTGGGTAACTGTCTGGGCATGCAGCAGCATGGAAGGAAGGCAGTGTGCTCTAAGTCTCGCTAATCAGCACAAGGAAATCAGTAGCCAGGAAGAAAACGCCCAGCAACTAAGGTAAACACAGATGGGTAGACCTCTCGCACACCCAGCACCTCAGCCTCAGAAAGTCCTGCATGGAAACAGTGATTCTCAGAACCAAAGAAGTTGTAGTTGGCAGTCAGGAGAATTTCAGACTGGAGGACTCTGGAAGAGAGTGTGGTCCCACAAAAGATCCCTTTCAGCAGAAAGGACATATTGTAACAATTTATTTGAATTCCTGAGAATAGCAGTCCTCCCCAACCTGAAGAGATTGCTACAAAAGATGGAACAGGGAAGAAAACAAATTTGTCCCCACTAGGTAGAAACATTGACTGGTGTTATAATCTATTTCATTTTATTTATACACATGTTCTTCACTGTGTACCCATCTTGCTTTAACCTGGCCCTCACCAGAATAGACTTTTGTGACTGTCCATTTTTCCTCTGTTCCCACTCTTCAACAGCTTCTCCTTTAGTTCTCATGCTTCTAACAGGTATACTTTCTATCTCATTCATAACTTACTCCTTCTTCCCCTCTTTGCCATCCTCATTTAAGCTTAGCAGCCTTAGTTCTAAAACTTACGACTATTAGTAGCCTTAGTTCTAAAAATCTAGAAACTGCATTTTTCCTGGTCAGTATCCTGGTGTCTCTATGAATAATACTGGGGACACAAGTATACTTTACAGCAAGATAACATATAGACTACTGCAAAAAAAAAAATCACTTTATTTGTTACTGCAGTCAGCCTCTCTCCCTAAATAATAGGAGACACAAATTCAAGTGAAGACACTCCTCCATGAAAGCTTACACAAACTAAAGCAAACAAAGTGAGGAAAGTGGAGAAATAAAAATCTAGACGGAAAAAAAAAATGTACATTTGGAGGCAGAGAAATGTCTCAACAGACTAATGCACTTACTTGCTGTGTATGCCTGATGAGCTGAACCCAATCCCTAGAATACATAGCAGAGGAAAAGAATAAACTCCTCAAAATGGTTCTCTGACATTCACTTATACATTCGTGTCCACACTCATGCACATATTTCATACAGACACAATAATAGTGAATATAATAAAATTTAGTATGAAAATAAATGCATATCTAAATGTGAGAATCATTTAGAAGCCCAAATAGATATGAGCAGAGCAGAACCTCTATAAGATATACCAATCAAGAGGTTAAAGATGCAGAAGAAATGAATATTAAAAATTGTAAAACAGTGAACATACACTGAATCAAACATATTAGGACAATATCATGTCTTCCTCAATAGCAATAAAATCCACAAAAACAGGGAATGATGACTTTCTAGCCCTGAAAGTAAATAATTGCCTATGGAGAGTTATTTGTTGTTGCACTGTTAAGAGCACTTCAAGAGAAGAACAAACAGGCAATTTGTGACTGCTAAACACTGTAGAAATTACTTAAAGTAATACTGTGCACAGAGGAAGAAGAAAGAAATCTCATTCATAGTAACACAGAAAAAATGTGTTTCATGATAGGAATAGATAGGCAAGGGAAGCCTGGAAAGGACTCTACTATATCCAACAAAGTAAACCAACAAATTCCTAGTACTAATAGGGAGAAAGAAAATGACAAAATAAGGATGCAAGCAGTCTGAACACCAGCAACCAACATCAAAAGAAAATAGCAAGCACTCACAAAGAAAACCTTAAAGTGAATGGCCTCATTTAAAAGACTAAGACTTGCTGATTGCATTAAAAAACAAAAACTAACTTGTCTCCAACAAACTCAGACCACTGGCCAAAGAGTCATAAACAAAGTCAGTGGGTTGAAATCAACTTAGAAGTTAAATCCTTATTCTGATGTCTGACATAGTAGACTCCAAAACCAAACTAGTCTGAAAAAAACTAGTGTCCCTGGTCACATTGAAAATAAACAAACAAACAAAAAATAGAAGACTTGAAAGTTCAAATAGATTGTGATAAAAGAATAATGCATGGGAGACTTAACAAACACTTTTGAGTGAAGAGTGGATCATTGAAGAAATCAGGAAAGATCTATTTTAAATCCCTACATGTAATTGAAACAATAGCACAGCATACTAAAACACTTGGGATGTTCCTAAGGCATTTCTAAGAATAACAGGTGTAGTTACCGTGCTTACATTTAAAAAAACTCAGAGCAATTCAGACAAATAACCTAATTATGCACCTCTGGGTTTTATAAAGCAAGAATAAACCAAACTCAAATACAGTAGACAACAAGAAATAATGGAGAATATGATAAAATTTAATGAAATGAAAATTAGAAAATATATAGTAAGTAAATCAGAGATGGATTTTTTTTAAAGGTAAGACTTATAGATTCATTTTATTTTGTTTGTTTGGTTTTGGTTTTGGTTTTTCAAGAAAGAGTTTCTTAGCCCTGGAATTGACTCAATAGACCAGGCTGGACACCAACTCCCAGATATCTTACTGCTCCTTCCTCCCAGGTGCTAGTTAAAGGCATGTACCACCACCACCTAGTAATTTACAAACTCTTAATTAAACTAAGCAGAAGAAAAGGAAGAATCTGATTAATAAATTTGAGATGAAGATGAGAATGTTACTACAGACTCCACTAAAATCTAGGAACTATTAGGAAATATTTTCAAAATTCATATTCTAAGAACATGGAAAACTACAAGAAATGGGTTAAAAGAAAACTATAAACAGATTTCTCTCATACACAGAGATGCAAAAATTTCAACAAAATACTAACAAAACAAATTCAAAACCATATTAGATTGTATATCAAAACTAAGCAAGTTTTATCCCAAGGAAATGAGAATAGTTCAAGACACCCAAATTTTTAAAAATGTAACACAACCTAATGATATGTTTAAGAATGAAAATCCCATAGTCCTCTCAATAGAAGAGACATTTGACAAATTTCAGCATCTCTTCCTGATAAAAGGTCTGAAATAATTGGAAGTGAAAAAAATGATATCTGAATATAATAAATACTATATGACAAATCTGTAGCTAACACTATTAAATGGGGAAAATTGGGAACATTCCTTTAAACACTATAATGAGGGAAGGAGTCCCACTGCTTTCTTTCATTCAACACAGTACTGAAATAAAAGTCTTAAAACAATAAGACAAGAGAAAGTAATAAAGGAGACATAAATATGAAAGCAAAAAGTCATGGTATCCCTGTTTTGCAGGCGAAATAATCCAGTGCTTTAAAAGACCCTGAAGACTCCAACAGAAAACTTTTGAACCTAATACTATGCTTTCAGTAAATGTGCTGGAAAGTGCTAGGTGAACTTGTTAGAGTTAGAGTCATCGGGAAGAGAGAACCTCAAATGAGAAATGCTCCCTGCTAGCCTTGGCTGTATGCACGCCTATGAGACTTTTTTTTTTTTTTTTTTTTTTTTTTTTTTTTGATAATTTATATGGAAGAACTCAGCTCACTGAAGGCAATGGGACGATGCTCCTGAGTGCTATTAGAACAAAGGATGAGCAAGATGCAAAGAAAAAGCCAGTAAGCAGCACTTCTCCGATGCCTCTCTATCAGCTCCTGCTTTGAGTTCCTCCTCAGGCTTTCCTGCAAGATGGACTACAAGCTGTAAAACAAAATAAACCCTTTCCTTCCCATGTTGCTTTTGGTCATAGCATTCTACCACTGCAACAGAAACCCTAACCAATACATTAAAATGGTAGGATATAAAATCAACATTCAAAAAAAAAAAATACGGTAAGTGTTCTATATACCAATAAACAATTTGTGAAGAAGTAAGGGGAACTGTTCCATTCACTATAGCTTCAAATAACAAAAATAACATCAAATACTTAAACAAGGAGATGATAGACTTTACAAGGAAAGTAGAAGATACTACATAGAGAAATTTAAGAAAGCACTAGAAAATATAAAGACTTTCAATGTTCACGGAATGACAGAATTAATATTGTGAAAACCATCTTGTTATGTGGGGGGGGTTTCATGAACAATACAATATCTGTCAAAATCCCCATGATATTCTCTGCAAAAATCTGAAAAATTCAAGTGGGGGGGTGGGAGGAGGGATGAGAGGGAGAACTGTGGTTGGAATGTAAAATGAAATTTAAAATAAAAAATAAATTATTAAAAAATTTGGAAAATAATATTCACAATAGTTAAATCAGTCTTAGAGAGAACTATGAACTATGTTATAGATGTCAAAATGCCTGACCTCAAACTGTATTACAGAGCTATAATAGCAAAACCGTGTTATAATGGCATAAAAACAGACCTCAAGATATAAAAGGCAAGAACAATATGAAACGGATTCTGACAGCATAAAGCATGTTCTGGGAACTGACAAATGTTATTCCACAATTAAAACCCTACTACACCTCAAAGAAAACAGTTTCCACAGTGAAGAGGTTGCTTACAGACAGGAAGAAAAATCTTTGCCAACCATACATCAGACAAGGAATCAACATCTAGAATATTTAACCAACTGTGAAAAGCAAATCCCCAAAACTCAAATAAATGGGCTAATGAACTGAATAGATATGTCTCAGAAGAAATACAAATGGCTGCTACGAGACTCCAACTCACTCTACCTAAAACTACCAACATCAGGAAAAACAAATGTTGGTGAGGGTGTGAGGAAAGAACAGTCCTTACTCATTGCTGGTGAGAGGGTAAATTGGTGCAGCCACTGTGGAAATTAGTATGTAGGTTTGTCAAAGGACCAGAAATAGAGCTAGCATGTGGTCCAACTATGCCACCTCTGGGTGAGTGAGCAAAGGACTCTGAGTCCTCTTGCAGAGTTTCACATCTGTTTGTGGATGCACATTTTTGTCACTAGCACCTACACTAATCATCTATACTAGGAATTTAGGGAAGTCTTCTCTTCATTTTTGCACATAGGATTTTATTTAATTTAACCTAAAGAATTGAATCAGTTATTTAAAACAGGCATTAAATCCTGTTTTCAAGATACTATTTTTTTTTTTTTACAAGTGTGCCATCAGTTACTGTGGTGATTAACTTTGATTGTTGAGTTGATTGAAATAAGAAATGCTTAGATAAAATTAAAAAACAAACAAGCCAGAATATGACAAAACAAACAAAGAAACGGGGAATAAAGTCAAATAAATAGCACAAGAAACACATATGGACACTGAGACACACACATTCACACGGGCACACACACACAGAGAGAGAGAGAGAGAGAGAGAGAGAGAGAGAGAGAGAGAGAGAGAGAGAGAGAGAGAGAGAGAGAGGAGAGAGAGAGAAGAAAACCATTTTTAAAACGTTGAGAATCATAACATATAAGCAAAGACCTGTAAGGGAAAAAAACCTCCACAAAGCAAGTGAGATTTAAAAAAAAAAAAAAAAAAAAAAAAAAAAAACTATGACAATACCATTGACTTTATTTTTTCCTGGCCATCTACTGTTGAACATGGGCCCTGCCCTTAAATGTGGTTTGTATACACAGTGAGAGCCAGTTGGAGAAAACAAATTTTTCCTTTGCTGGTAGTTATCAATTGGGGATAACATCTGATGTCGGGATGGATGCCTGTTTGTTTTCTAATGGCAGAGAAAGAAAGAAAATGTATGGGTTTGAGTTAGTGGAGAAGTAAGGAGGATAAGGGAGAAGTTGAGAGAGGGGAAACTATAATCAGAAAATACTGTATGAAAAAAATCTACTTTCAATAATTAACAAATGCATAAATACTGCAAAAGAAAGAAAAGATAAACAGAAAATTAGAAAAAAAAACCCAATTGTGGGTGTGCCTGTGATGTCATTGCCAGAAACAGGTTATGAGGGCTCTATCCTAATCGATACATTTGACATTTGAAAACTTAAGGATGTGATGGCATTATTGAGAGGTGGTGAAAACTAGGAGGCAGGGACTCATCAGAAGAAGGAGGTCACTAGAGACATGTTCTTAGGGATATAGATGGTCTTGGCCCCTTCCAATACACCACTCATGCTCTCATGGTTACCCCCATATGTCTCTCTCTCTCTCTCTCTCTCTCTCTCTCTCTGTCTTTGTGTAATATTCCTTTACACTATGTAAAGATACATCACTGTGATTAGTTTAATAAAAAGCTAAATGGCCAATAGCTAGGCTGGATTTTTGGAGCAGAGAGAACTCTGTGAAGAAGAAGGGCAGAGATACTAGGAGATACAGAAGAAGCAGGATATGCAGAAGGAGAGGTAAGAAGCCACAGACCACGTGGCAACATGTAAATTAATAGAAATGGGTTTATTTAAGTTATAAGAGCTAGTTAGAAATATGTCTAAGCTATTGGCCAGGCTTTCATAACAAGTCTCTGTGTCGTGATTTGGGAGCTGACTGGTAGAGTACAGAAAAATCAGCCTACACTCTCGTGTCTGTGTGTGTGTGTGCGTGCGTGTGTGTGTGTGTGTGTGTGTGTGTGTGTGTGTGTGTGTGTGTGTGTGTGCTATCCACAATGAAGGATCTCCTTAGCCAAGAGCTGACATACGCATACTGTCTAAAGAAAACATGTGGGACTCCATCCATGGACCAAATTCTCTGAAACCATAAGACAAAAGGAATCCTTCCTCCTTTACATTGTTCTCTCAGATATTTCCATCACAGTAATTATAATAAAATAACTAGTTAGTACAATCATACTGAAGTACAATCATACTGAAACATACTTTTAGTTTCAGAAACAAAGCTAGAATCAATTTTAGTTTTCTGTAAGTAATTTGGTCTTTTTACAGCCTAGTGACCTGTGAATGATACAGCAAAGTCTTGTAGCTCGATCCTGGCCAGATTCCCAGTGGTGCCAGCAGGTTCCTGGTGACATGGTTTTACCATGTCTCTGAAATAGCTAGATTTGGTTCCTCTAACACATCCTGAGAACAGTCTGGCATTTGGGAAACACAAACACAATCCAGCCATTTCATTCTCATTGCAAACAAAGCACCATCAACACTCAGTGTGCTGTGCTACACATATTACATCATCCTGCTTTGTGGCTGAGACACTGGCTTTAACTGCTTTATTGGGAAAGTCTGGTATTGAAAGGAAGTCTGTAAACTAGTATTTGTTTTGGGGTGGGTAGGACTCCCAGGAGTGAGGCTGTCTTGGAGCTTCCTTACCAAATTAAACATTTCTTTGTCCTTCATCGTGTTGAGACTGGAGACACACATAATTAACACGAGCTCACATAGAAGTCAACAGGAAACAAATAGAAAACCCCCATCCAGGAGACACACAGGAACTCATAAGGCAGAGAGGAAACAGTTCAAGGATAACGGAATCTTAGACAAGGGGATGCTACTCATGACATTCTTAAAATACGTTGGTATTCCATTTTTTGTTTGTTTGTTTGTTTGCTTTTGCTTTTTTTTTTATTTTACCTAAAACCTAATAGAATTTAAACTTTTCTCTCCCCAGTATTACAAACAAGGTAATATGAGCAGATATGGTAGGCATGATGTTTGCTGCCTACTAGTTATAACATAGGCAGAAGTGAAAAAGGACATTGGTGATGAGCTAGTGTTGTTATAAAAATAATATTTGAATAATCGTTGTTTCCTGAAGACTGAATTTGGAGGCAAGAAACCATTACTCTTCTTCGTGTTAAACAGCAGCTTCAATTGGCGGCTGATGAGTCAGGTCATTGTTTACATTAATGAGCCTGGGACCAAGCTCCCTGCTACATTCTGGGACTATGTCATTTAATTTATCAGCAAACACAGTATCTTCTATCATCTCTCTGATCTTATCACACAAGTATTGAGTTCAGAAGATGCTGGGTTGATAAACAGGAAGTGTTAAAGCAAGTGGAGCTTGAGCAAGTGCCATTTCCAAAAGCCATATTATACCAAATTAGGGATTGGGGGCCCACTACAGAATCTCTTGCCTAAAGTCTGTTCTTCTAGAAATTATGAAAGTGCTTGCTTTGAAACGTATCATGGGGAATTAAGATAAGAGGAAGGAAAATAAAACTCTACCCTGCGGTTGTCTACATCAACAAAGCAAGGCTGCCATCTCTGATGTGTCTGATGATGTCAGATCTCAGCTTGGCTGTCTCTGATACAACAAAGTAAATCCTCACTGTGGAGCTTGACTGTAGACTACAGGTCACATCACCACATATGGTCATCATTACTCCTGGGTAGTCATATAAGGAGTTCTTTTTCTGCACAAGAAAGGAAGAAGCACAGCTTTGGCAAAGAATCGGAGGCAGGGTGACTAACACCGTGTTTATAGGAACCTCAAAGGAAACACCCAAAGCCTTGTGGCTGTTGTCTGCCTCATCAGCCCCTGAAACTCCCATTGCATCAGAATGCTATTTAGAAAGTTAAGCAAGACCCAACACACAGAAAGCAGCTTCGCCTTTTCTATTATTCTAATACACAGCCTTTGATGAAGGTGCTCAATGGTATCCCCATTTGCATACGTGAAGAAACACAAGTCAGTGAGGTTGACTTCCTTGTCTACTGCCATCAGACATAACGCAACCAGAAGCTGAGCACAGGTAAGGTACACCTACGAGTTAAACAATAAAGTGGGGCAAGGGGCTCACACTGAGCTCTTAATTAAGTACAGGCTTACCTAAGATGCAGGGTACCAATAGCTGGAAGGATAGAGAACTTGTGTTTCATTTCATCCTGAAATCCCAATAATTTCCAACTAATCTTCTGCCCTCTAGCAAGCATGAATAAAGGGCTGTGCTGATACCTAAACCAGGTAGACTAAATTAATGTTTCCCTTCAAGATCCCAGGGCAAGCTGGGTGTGGTGGCAGACACCTGCAACCTCAGCACTTTGAAGATGGAGGCAGGAATTCAGGGACAGCCAGGATTACAGAGATGCTGTCTAAAAAGTAAAATCCTAGTGCTCACCATGGAAACTCTAGTAAGCAAGCATAAGAAACAACTTTTCCTCAATTATGATTGGAGGACAGCATACTCAACTCTGGAGGAACATAGACTTGCCTTGAGGGAAATCCTACTAGAAAGTCTCTTAATGCTTTCAATCCTATTTCCATTACATGTAAAAAGTGTCCAAATGGAGAGGAGACACTATGATCATCTCATACATGTGCATAATGTGTGACAATCAAACCTGGGTAAATAACATTTCATCTCTTTACCAGTTTATCATTTATTTTTGTAAGAAAATTTCCAGATCATCTCTTATAATTCTTCATTATAATATATAATAAATTGTTGTGAACCAAAGCTGCTGAGCTATGCTATGGAACATTAGAAAGTATTTCTCCTCTCTAGACATGTATAGGTACCCATTATTGACCTGCCTCTGTGCCTCCTCCATCACCCCCAACATCACTGACCACTATTTGTTCTCTATGTTCACAAAACCAACTTTTCTGGCTTTTACATATGAGTAAGATCATGTGATATTTGTCTTTCTGAACCGCTTTATTTCACTCAATGCCTTCCAGTTCCACCCATGTCAACATAAATGACAGAATTTCATTCTTTTGTGGCTGAGTGATATTCTGTTAGGTATGTTTTCTTTTCCCATTCACCTGCTTAAAGATACCTTTTCTGTCATGATCTTGGCTATTGTGAAGATGCTGCAAAAACCAAGAGGCAGTAGGTATTCCTTTGCCTATGTAACCTGTACTAGGCTAGCTAGAGCATATGACAGCTGTGTTTTAGGTTTTGAGATTCCCACCTGAGAGACATTCTGATGCTATTTTCCCTTGGTGCACACTTGTGTTTTCTCAGTTATACACTAAAGGTACAAACAGGGAAGGAAATAAGCATGATAAAATTAGAAAGGAACAGTGCAAAGTTTTGAAAGCTGGATAGAATCTTCTTGGATAATCTACCTACATTCTGAAAGCTTATTAGCTTAGCTTCCAAATCAAGAAAGCACGTCTTGTTTTCTGAAACAAATGCAATTAATTTTGAAACCATAAAACAGATTTGAAGCAATTTAAAAGTCTTGACAAGTTTAACTAAACTCCTTCAAACTATTCTGTCACCCAAGGGGCACACAACAGAACCGGGGAATAAAGTGTGCATAAATGATTCATTAAGTAAGTGGAATTGGCAAGAGCCTTAATCCACTACCTTATAGCACTAGGCACACCCTCCAAACAACACAGGGATAAATAGGAACAACATGGTGAGGTTTCAGCTCATGCAACACATCTGTTCACTTAGTTGGATCTTGTTTTAGATTTGGGCATAATAAGTTCTGATTGTCTTTATGTACAGTGACAGCGGGATAATGAATGCTTTTTGAACATGAATTGTATAAATACATAGACATGTTGATTTGAGAAGAGAAAACAAAGCATGTGAAAATTGGCAAAATACCCACTTCAAGAATTATAGATAGTCGTCTTAAGAAAAGAAGACAGGCACTCAGCTGGCAGACCACCCACAAAATGCCATTAAAACCTAAACAACATGAAAAGAGACAATGTTCCCCAGCCAGGGCAGTTCCCGAAAGTATTAACTTTAAAAGGCCTTTAGTTTAAAGCAGTGGCCTTGAACTGTTTCTTGAAAATGCAGACTCCTTCTATGTATGCAGTAGACATGAAATGCACTGGGGAAATTAGAAAGGTTAATGAAACTACTACTAACAATAGCCTCTAGCATCTGCATGACACTGTCTAGAGATAATGTGGAAGTGTTAGGCCTGTCATTTTATGCAGTCCTGTCATCATTCCTGAAAAATCAACACTAAATTCAAATGTATCAAAAGAAACGCCAACTGTTGATGTTAGAATACATCACACAGTAAGATTCAAATTAAGGCTCATCTGAGTCAAAGACACATGGCCATTTCCTTACTGTGCCCTGATTTAAGGACTCCTTCCTAGGGTGAGTGCAATTGATATATATACAAGGTACCAAATTCAATGCTAACAGTGAAAAGGAAACACAAATTCTTGAAGAAAGCTCAAAGATATGATCTCCTAAGGAAATGAGCAATTACTCTGGGCAAATGTAAAAGAAACAAGATGATAAAATTAACAATAAGTTAAAATAAACCTGTCTTAGGCAACGATGGAGGGCTGGAAAATTCTGAACTCTCTCTCTCCCTCTCTCCTTTTTTTCTTTCTTCTTTTTTATTTTTCTTCTGCTTCTGGTTCTTTTCTTTCTCTTTCTGTATCTCCCAAAAGAAGAAGAAGGAGAAGGAGAAGAAGAAGAAGAAGAAGAAGAAGAAGAAGAAGAAGAAGAAGAAGAAGAAGGAGAAGAAGAAGAAGGAAACTCTAATAAATAAGGACAAATATTATTTAACCCGATATTTTTCTCTAATTCTAACTACCAATGCATTTCTCTTTTTCCCCCTCCTACTTCATTCCACAGTGACTCATAAGCTCCTTCATTTATGCTAATAACATCATTTCCTTTTATTGGTGGTAATAGCTTTCCACAATGAGATGAAAGGGATGCAAGTATTCCTGTAGAGTCTTACTACATCTCATTTGCCTGCACATAGTGTGCCCAACTAACCCATGGCTTATTTCACGGCAATAGATTCGCAAAGTCTGACAAACAATAATATAATGTTTACTGTTACCTCAGGTGCCTTTGGGACCTTTTATATTTTAAGCGGGAAAAATTGCCATGAATGCTTCATAAAAGGCCTTCTCCATCTACTGTCTATGAGAATCAAAAGTGTGGCTGAAGACTCTATTTACATGGGAAGTTCAGTTTCTAGAAGGTCATTTTAATTTTTACCATACACGAACTCAGTTCAGACACTGAAAGTAGCATCTGTTAATGTGCCATCAACTGGGAAAGAGCAGAACTGCATCAGAGGAAAGATTGGGAATGAGGGTGAAGAAAGCTTTACCTAAAATAATCAATTAAGGCCTGGGATTATGGGTATTGGGGAGGATGGGGCAGAGGCAAGGGTGGGTTGGAGAAGTTGTAGAGTGTTTGCCAGAATCCTAGGTTCTATCCCAAGAAGTGAACAACCAAAAGAATGAATCAGAACCACAAGAGAAAGGAAGTACTAAAACTAGAAAGGATGAAGCTAAATGGGCCAAAACTTTAGGATGCAGATCTATTAATATTCATTAAGTGGCTAGAAGAATGAATGTTAGAGCCCCAAGCACATCATACACTGGAGGCAACAGACAATAAATAGTAAATGTGGGCTGAAGGTCAGAATTAAGATCCACTTGAGAGCTGTAGATTGAAGCTGAAACAGCCAAGTATTTTGAGGACTCTGCACAGAAACACTGAATGCTGTGTTGTGTTGCATTTGAAAACTTCCAAACAGTTAGGGTCTATGCTGGTGCCAAGCAAGGCTTTGAAAAGTGGTGGGCACAGTGTGAATCTCCGAATCTCTCAGGAAGCTTCATGAGGAGGTTCAAGATGTATGAACTCTGAAGGTTGCACATTACATAGAAGTAGTAGATGAACCTCTCTAGCCAGGCAACTGCATGAGAGGGGCATTCAACATGTGGCAAACACACCAACCGTCTCTACTTATAAACTCTTAAGTGTGTATGTGTCATAGAATTAATGTGTAAGCCTCTCCACTCACATGCACAGTGAGCCATTTGACTACCTTGGATAAGTTGCATAGACACCATATTTACCACAGCTAGAAAGCAGTGACTTTAGTAGAAACAGACAGGTTCTGCACTGTGATCTTTAAATGCTGTCTGAGTTTTAAAGTCAGAGTCTCCAAATAATGCAGGGGGTAACATATTTTCAAAGAAAATCAGAAAACAAGCACAGCTAGATACCCAACTGTGTTTAGAGACACAGAGGTTTTTCTCTTATTCAAATTGATATTTCTTGTTTGTGTATTACAGACTCAGAATCATATGTTTAAGTATTACTCAACAATGCAGACCAAGTTCCACCTTACTGAGACCTGAGAAGGATATTTGATATCACCTAGGCTGTGATTATGAGACTCCTTTTCCTGCCTGTTCCATTTAGGTGTATAAGTAACATCTTAAACCACCAACATCCACATTGAGAAAAAAATCATCAGGACAATTGTTCACTGTCCATCAACATTAAAAACTGTAAGACTAACTAAAGAATTTGAAGAGGCCAATACAAAATGCAAGGTGCTTTGCTCAGAATTACTGAGAATTTAAACATAGAGACAACAGAAATATAAATCATGCCCACAGTCCTGAACTCAGGGTCTTGTGACACAGCTCATAAGCTCTAAATATCACCACTGCTACCACCCAGAGAGAGACTGTTATGCTGAATTTTCTAAACATAGATTTCACAGACTTAAAAGGCTTTCCTACATACATACTCATTCAATACAGCATGTTTAAGAATTGAGAACACTCTGTAAACACAGCATCATGATTTTAGAGTTATCTGTGCCAATCTGTAAATTGACAGTCATTCACTCTCATTGCTTACATTACACAAATAAATATGCCACAAAATAGTGAAATATGCACCCACTAAGGAATATATAGATTGTATCCAGTTTTCTTGTTTGTTTGTGTGAGAAACAATACTTCTGAAGACATTTTTAATAGATATGTCTCAGTTCATGTACTCAAAATTTCTTGATTAAGTATGTTTCTTGTTTGACAGGCTGCCTTGTACCTGGTGAAAATGAGCCATTTACATTTAGTATAGCCACTGATTTTTGACTCATTCCATTAGCTTATCCCATGTTTTGTTCTGTTTCACCCATGTTGTGCTGCTTCTTAGTTTTCCTCTTGTTATCACTGTGTCACTTCAGCTTTAAATGAGTTATTTTCTCTTTGTTCTTGGAAATTCAGCATTCCTACCTATCAAAGGCTCCAAAGTAAAAGCAATTGTTTTGACCCTTATCATCCACCTCCAAACTTCTCAGATATTGTCCTTCAACATTTCAGTTCTGCCTTGTTTTGCATCATTACCTCCAGTGGTACCATTATAAATATAAACCTGAATGTATATAATATAAATGTAATAAATATAGACCAGTCATTTCTATTTTTTAAAAATAAACTGTACTACTCAACTCTGACAGCACAAAATATGTTACCAGCTCTGAAAACATTTTGTGTTAATTCCCTTCTTTATTTCTGCTGTCTCCTTCTATGACTCAAATGAATCTTATATTCCAGTATCTACTGTTAATCTCTTGAGTCTATGGGCTGTATTTTTTCATATTTATCTTCCTGCTTCATTGATCCTCTTTTTATTGGAATATAATTACTGTTAAAGTATTCATAATTTGTCCTTGTGACAAGTATATTTTTTATTTGGGGTTTATTATTTGTTTAGAACCCAAGTTAATATAAAAGTAAAAAAAGAAAAAAAAATCAAATGTTTACTGATCCAGATTTCATATTTGTCCCTGATAGATCAATAGAACCAGATGGCCATCCTCTTTGTTCTCAGTTCAAAAAGTTTAAAACAACATATATCAACCCATGCTAATGGAAGGTCAGTTGTCTTAGACTGATCCCACCCTAACTCTGTTAAGATGGCCCATGGTTTTTTTTTTTTCCTGCCTTTATTTGTAAATACACACTGAGTTTTAAATCTAGTCAATACTAAAAGAAAAAATGAACCTGTCTTTGGTGAGGTCTGACTATGTAAAAACGAATGCTAAAATGTGCTAATGTAAATTAGGGGGAGAGGACTAAAGTAAGGAGGAGGATAAGGAATTAAAAACCATGGAAGTGAGGTAATGATGGAGTACTGACTCAGTTCCAGTGTGTTGGGTCAAGAAATGTTTAATCACATTTAAAACCATCAGGCATGGGCTTTCTTAGAAGAGTCAGTGTTTTCATGGATTACATGCATGTGTATCTTAGAATCTACTTTATACATATGGCATGCATACTTTAAATCTGAAATACAGGATATACATATAATTTTTTATACTTAATGTCACTGCATACATAATGTGAACATGCAACATAAGACACAACTTGCAAATTACATTTTTAACACTCATACAAAAGAAAATACTCTACAAGAATCCTAAAGGGACTTTTCATTCCTTCATTGGGAAAAAGTAGACGATTGTCTGGGAAGGCAATTTAAGGAGATTGGGTGTTATAAAGAACCATGAGGCTTATTGTTTGTGACATAAACAGAAACTTTTAAAGTAGATTATATTCTGACATAAAGGGTTCCAGTTTAGACACCAGATGCAAGGCAGAAACACAGACAGCTGCTTGGAGGCTTGCAACCATGCTTACTGCTCAGTGGTTCACCAAAATGTTTAGATCTACTTTACTGCATCCAAACTCTCGGCATCCAGGTGGCCAAGATGTGTTACAGGCCTAGAAAATGATTCCAGAAATAGTCAAAAGTTGACATGAACATGAGCCGGGATGTGCTGAGCAGGCAGACCCTAGTTCCACTTCAGAGTACAATAAAGACTTCCCAGGGGGAAAAAAAAAGTGATGTCACTGAAGAAAAAATGGACAACCAGCCTGGGAGAGAACCAAAAAATGTTGAAGTGCAGTAAAAATCACTATGAGAGTTAAGTTACAGCACTGGTCTCCAGAGAATCAATAAGCAATTAGGTTTCCAGAGAATATGAATCCTGCTTGCCAGAGTCAAGGAGAACAATTCCTTTCTGACGTTATTCTCTCTAGCCTGGTCTTTGCTACTCTAGAGTCCAGCCATTCTGCACACTGGGATCAGTTCCAATCTGTCCTCAGAGTCATCTCTCATTAATTCTTCCAAATGGCCACAACAATTGGGACTCATCGCCAATCATAGGTATGCAAACACACTAAAAGGCTGGCATACTCTGATGGTTACTTTCTGTCAGCTTGGCACAAACCTAGATGTACCTAGGGAAGCTCTACTGAGGAACTGTCTCCTTCTGACTGGCCTCTGGCTATGTGGTGAGACATTTTCATAATTGTTAATTAACGTAGCAGGGTCCAGTCTGACGTGGGCAATGCCATCCTTAGGCAGGTGGACATGGGATGTATACAAAAAAGGGTAGCTAAGCATGTCAGGGGAAGTGACCCAATAAGTAGTGTTTCTCCCTGGCCCTGCTTCAGTTTCTGCTTCCAGATTCCTGTCTAGAGTTCCTGTCCTATCTTCCTTAAGTCATGGGAACCTGTAAGCCATATTAACTCTATCTGCCCCTAGTTGCTTTTGGTCACAGGATTTTATCACAGCAACAGGAAACCAATACAAGAAGACATAGGAGTGGAGCAGCATTCTGTAGCACTTACTTCCCATCACTCTTCACATGACCAATATAGCCAAGGCACTCAGAAAACACTATGGGGGGACACCTAAGCTTTCTGACACACTACAGCTCACTTGCAATTTCAACAGTAATATGGTTTTACCAACAAGCACACTGCCCCTGCCAGATTGCTATACATTTGGTGAATAGGAGGGAGTCCATAAATCATGAGTATATTTTAATTTTTGATGAAGAAACCACAGCTCAAAGGTGTTTTCAAGTTTACACAGTTAAGAAACTAGACCTTCTGTTTCCAAGCCCAGTATTGTCTCCACTGTCAGGATTGCCTGTCAGAGTCAGCCTTGATTTTACATACACACAAGCATGAACACAATAATATGCTTGCATTCTCACATGCATATGTGCTTATGCACAAATATTCTCCCATTCACATGCATACAGTATTTACATTATCTCACACATACAAGATACACACTAGAAACAGCTGACCACAAACAGTGTGACAAACCACTAAGAACCAACTTACAATGCAACTATATATAAATCAGGTCAGGTTTGGGATTTTAACAATATCTTTTCAATAATAAGAAATGTGTAATAGTATCTTATGAGGTAATTAAAACAAACTGGAATAAAAAGAAACAGGGCAGCCCTGAAATTACACCCATACAAGTATTATTATACTGAATGAGCAGGTTATGTTTATATAGTTAGGAATACATGTATACACACACACACACACACACACACACACACACACACACACACACGAGAACCATTTGCTTCCTCACTCGCAAGCTCCATGTCTGTGGTGGGATACTGAGGATCCGAGTGATGTGAACTACTTCAAAATGCTTTTTCCACCATCTCTCAAATATCCAAGTTTCCAGCCCCCAATCACAGTCAACCATTGCTTGAGGCTCCATCCCTGGACCACTAACTAAGCCCTCTTAATGCAACCCTGAGACAGCTGCTCTCTTTACATCTTCCAGTACCAGTACCTTTAGCATCTATTGATAATAAACGCCATATTTACTTGCAAATGTACCTTGCAAACTGTGGTAACTCCCCATAATTGTCTCATGAGGTTTTCCAGTTACTATTGTCCTATGTGGTGATCAATGGTGGATTTAAGAAAATATATACTTTATCTGAGAGTTGCTAGTTTAATCATTCTATTTGATTTGTCATGGTTGTTGAATTAGCTGAGGTGTTGGGAATGGGTCAATGGATCACAAAAGTGGTCAGTGGAAGAGGTGACAGCATGGGAGGATCATAGCCTCAAGTCCAAGTTTCACCTTCTTAGCTGGCACTCTCAGGGCACATCAACTGCTATAGTATGCTGTTACATTTCAATACAATTAATTCAAGAACCTAAATAAAGGCAACACTTCCAGAATTCTTAGACTAATAAAAATATTTCAGAAGAGGGAAGATAGCTCAGTGAGTGAAATGCAAGCCAAAATAAACTCTTCCAAAGAGTTGGCTTTGGTCATGGTGTTTTATCACAGCAACAAAAAGTAACTAATGCAGCTAGCTCATGAGTACATGCGAAGATGTGTAATTTCGCTGCCTGCCAAACAAACACAAGTCAGACCACAGAATGACAGTATGCACACATTGGCATTAGCTAAAAACCAGTGCTGGCAAGGCAGTAGAGGAACAAAAACTCCATCACAAAGTCTGTGAGGACATAAAATGGGGTGGACACTTTGGATAGCAACTCAGCCGTTGCTTGAAATGCAACTGTAATGTTTACTTTTCTTGTTGCTGTAGAATACCTTACAAAAGCAGCTCAAGGGAGGAAGAATTTGTTTTGTTACACAATTTGAAGAGCTACCATCCATTGTGACAAGGACAGCATAGTAGCAGACTGCTCCATGTGATGGGAGTATCTGTGGGCAATGGGAGCATTGAACAGGGCAGGACAGAAAGACTAAATAATCTATAAACCTCAAGTTCTACCCCTCAGTGGTAGGTTTTCTTTTCTTCCCAGAAGGTCTACAACTTCGCAAAGTAGCATCATAGCTGAGGAGCCACATATCCACACATGACCACATATGGGTGATATTTCACATTCAAATCTTAACAATCCATGTGCCGTACAATCTCTCCAGGCTGGCACCAGCCAGTGGTTCATGAGAAAAAAATCAACTATGTGACTCCATTAAATATGAGCATTCACAGTACCTCTGTTTCTACTCATAAAAAGTGGAAGACATATCCATATAATGTTCCCAATAAAGAGAAATAAATAATTAATGTCTACAATAATGTGGATGAATCTCAACACCATTCTGTTCAGTGAAAGGGGCCAATCAAAGAGTGTTGCATACTGAATGATTCTACCTACAAAAAATTCTGAGAAGTAGGAACCAACATGCATGACAGTAATCTGTGTACTGAATGGTAAGTTGACTGCGTTTCCAAGAGACATGAGGTAATTAGCATCCAACAGAAGTGTTTGAAATCTTAATTTGATGATGACTTCCAAATTGTTCTTGGCTGTGGTAGCAGTTCAGTGGTAGAGCATTGGTCTGGCATGGACAAGGAACCAGGTTCAATTTCTAACATAAGCACACCAAAAGAAAGAATATGAGTTTGCAAAGTTAAAATATATGCACTTTCTCTTACTTAGGTCTGTTATGACTCAACAAAACAAGAAGTAGTAGGTTTTACAAGAATAAAATTGTAATCTGCCTCATAGAAATCAAGGGAGAAAATATGATTCAACTCCCCAGCCATGGTAGTACAAATCATAACAAAAGTGACTTTAGTCCTAATGGGAGGCAATTTGCATAAAGTTGTATGTTGTGTGGACACCTAGCCCATAGCATAGTTGTGTTTGGGAGCCAGTCTAACTAGTGTATCTTGCCACTCAAGACAGGATAAAAAAACAACACACGTATGTGTACATGCTCACAGCACCCTGACCACACAATCCTGTTACAAGCAAAATCACCCACAGCGCTGTGTAGTTTCATCATTCGTTGAGTTCTCACTTTACCTAGTGCAGTTATAATTTTGGTTGAAGCACAGTGAATCTGATTTTTAAGAAAATGATAGGCCTTTACATTATGAACTATTTGAGTTTGTCTTTATAGTAATTATTCAACTAGTACCAAATACTACAAATTTTTAGAAGTCTTAGAATTGAGTTATTTTTCTGAACTCTTTTATATTTTATGAGTGGAGATTCCCTAAACTGCTACAAACTGACATTAGTGTTGGAGATGTGATGAACTTATAGAAGTGACACTGGGGTCCAGTGTCACCAGTCCAAGCTAACTTGAACAACAAATGCATGTAACACTATTTGGGCCCCTGTGAAAAAGCTATAATTATCATAATATGTTCTCTCATGTTGGGTAACTTTGGATATCTTTGCTTGTTCTGAAAAGACAAAAAAAAAAAAAAAAAAAAAAAAAAAAAAAAAAAAAACCATGGCAGGACTTCAGTTCTTCAGATAGAAATGAAGGAGCACAGCTCTCATTCACGCTTGATTGTAATGAGATTGTGTCAATGCACCTATCACAGTCAGACTTCATGAGGAATTGGGAGGACCTGACTGATTCTTACAGGATCGGGCTCCTTCAACAAAACCGGAAGAATGTGTGAGATCAATGTTTTCAAAGATAGTTTGCCTTCTTCTATCCCAGTTGTCAGACTTGGATGCAAATGATTCTGTAATTCAGAGTAATGTATAAACAAAGCTCAAGAAATCAAGGAGACTAGAATAAAGGTAAAGGAGGAATCTATCCCACAGTGGGATGAGAACCAAGATGAACCAAACAAAACTCTTAAGTTCAAAAGAACGCTGAGAGTGGAAACGCACTCTTCCTCCAGAGAACAGAATGTCAATTGTTACCCAATACCAACTGGTCGGTCCTCAAAACATTCCCATTCTAATAACACTATACAGACTGATGAAGCTGTATTTATCTTTTTAGAAATATACACACATGCATAGAGAGCTACATAGATATACATCTATCTATGTCTCTCTGTGTAACGACAACTAAAGAAAAAGAAGCCAATGATTTAAAAGAGTACAGGTGAGAAAATTCCTGGGAGAGCATTGGGGGAGCAAAGAAAAAAGGAAGTATGTTTGATACTATGACATCAATTTTTTTCAATTATTTTTAAAAGGCAAGCAAAAGCCAGCTGTGGTAGACTGTGTCTGCCATCTCAGTACTGGGGAAATTGAGCCAAGAAGATGGCTGTAAGTGTAAAGCTAAGCGAGGCTTTACCTCAAGCACCTGAGTAGTCATAGCAACATGGTGAAATCCCGTGTCCAATAAGAATAAAGCAACCAAACCAGGTCTAAGTAGAAAGATGGGAGCATGAATGTCAAGAAAAGAGACTCAAGCAAGTACAGGGAAATCCTCCTGAGTATTTCTGTAAATAAGAAAAGTGCAACTTCCTTGTACTGCGATCTTAGCCAAGCCACGTACCTGTGTTCAGAGTACCTGTAATCTTGTCACTCCTTGAGTGACAAGAGGAGCTCAAGAGTTCCTCACTCCTTCCCCCATCTATGCCCCCCAACTGCACCCCTGTTGCAGACCCCTTCATTAAACATCTTTAGGTTCTCTCTTCCCAGTCTTCCTTTGTTTCTTGACCATGTCCAGCTGTCTTACCTCAGATCTCAGGAATCACTGACCACGTGATACAGCTATATGATAATCTTCCTGCCTCAGACCTCCCTGACCTTAACCCCATCAAGTAGCTCTCAGCTCAAGGTTCTGCCTTCTGACCATGCAAGTCAAACTCCTCAGAATCAGTCCTTTCTTTTTCCCTCTATCATTTCCCTCCTGGGACTCCTAGACATTAGTTTGCTTTTATTATTTTTACTTTTTATTATTCACTTTTCTTTTAATGACAATTTTTACTTAAATTTGAAACAAGCTTGTTTTACATGTCAATCCCAGTTCCCTCACCCTCCCCTTCTCGCCTGTTCCCTCCAACCCCCATCTTCAAAGTCTGTCATATCAGGGCCTAGACCCTCCCCCATGTGTCTAGGCTGGGAGAGCATCCCTAGGGAGTCCATTCATATACTAGGGATAAATACTGATCCACTACCAGAGGCCCCATATACAGCCCAGTCATCCTAACTAATACCCATGTTAGGAATTCAGATTAGAAGATTCATGGAAATGAAGAGTACACCTTGGACTTGCACATGTAACAACAGCACTCCCAAAATATAGACTCTCTTAGTTTGTGGCCCAGAGATAAAAACATTGTGGTGGGTTCACCTAAGCTGCTTGCTTGCTACAGTAATTGCTTTGGTTTGCCTTCATCTTGTTTTTCATACACTAAACACTCCTCTGGACTTCGGAGTTCGCATTCATTGGCTTTCTTTCTATGCATGGGAATTTTTTTTCTTGGAAAATATGACCATACTGGGTCCTGGTAACACTCACATATGGATATGGAAACCTATCTCAGGATGGTATGGTCTAGAAATGTGATCATTTTCTTTCTATCTTGAGAATCCAGTAAATAGTAAATCAATGAGAACAAAATAGTCCAGCATTAACAAAAAGGTAATAAATTCAAACATAGGAAGGATGATGGGAAAGGAAACAGGTTCAGGCCATCAACAACACAGGCTGGTAAGTTCAACTATGAATCTGAATAAACAGAAATTTGGAAGAAGAATTTTAGGCAAGAAATGTAAGGACAGGTGTGTCTGTCACTTGTTGCACTCAGAAGCAGAGGCAGGGTCCCTCGGGTAAACTGGTTAGGTAGACCAGGTACAATTGGTGATCATTATATTTAGAGAGAGCCCTGACTCAGTAAAGAACAGAGCAATAGAAAAAGACATCTGATCTCAACTTGGATCTCCACTTATACTCTTACATGCATACCTGTGTTGGTGGACACACAGGGTGGTACTTACACACATGAAAACATGTATATATGCCTATAAACTACATATACATACACAGGAAAGATATATATTAATATTGATTAGATGTTGAAATGAAATATTCTGAGTAAATGAGATTAGGTATAATATATAATTGAATTTGAACATAACTCTTCTTTATAAATGTGATTACTTGAAATTATACATGTGGTTCTTAGAAGCCACAAGCCCTTGCATGTGAAGTGTTCTTCTTAGTTCTCCATTAAAGTAATAGTGTTCAAAGAATGTCCGCCATGTATGCCCAGGACTATAGAAGATGTTTTTGATCACACCTAGATAAAGAAAATTAGTTTATGTCAGGTTGTCATTTGTTTTATAGACAGAAAGGTACATGGGCTGGGGTAAAGCATGTGTTTAGCATAAACAAGACCTTGGGCCCAATCATCCACACCATTAAAAAGAAAAATATATAAATAAAACAGACAGAAAGAAAAGGAGACATAGAAACTCAAAAGACAAGTTCCTAGGGCCATTCTTCCAACTCAAGTCCAGGACTAATTAAATACAACCCATCACCCTCTGTCCCCAAATCCAAATAGTTTTCAGCCAACTAGCATGCATGTCTTCAGAATCATAGTGTGTTTCCTCTGCTATAATTATGACAGAGATAAAAATCAAATTCCAAGGAAAACAATTTCCAGACACCTTCAGATAATAAAGCCAGCACTTGTTTGAAGAGGAAACAAAAACAAGATGGGAGGCTCACAAGGCACTACTTTGTATAATAAATTAATTAATGGCATGTTGAAAAGAGAAAAGCATTTTCCTTGATGTTTTCCATCACTTTTGATTCTTTTCATAAAGACTTATACAATCTGTTATGGTTGCTATGGTTGGTGCAGGTCCGATAATATTTTATGTATGCTCGATTTGCATATGTGCCCTGAGTGTCTCATGGCCACTAAACTAAGATCAACAGAATTCATTTGCTTTCTTAACTCTGGTTTAAGTGTCTCATGGCCACTAAAGCTAAGATCAACTGAGTTAACTTGGAGCTTAGAAAAATAGAACCATGATCACCCTATCTCCTTTCAAGCATTCTGTAATCATGATTGTTTGAATAAGTAGATGTCAAAAATATGCTTCTACTCTCTCTACCCCAATGTTATAGCTTCTTTGGTATGGGAAGGTACTCTGCATACTGTCAAAAGAGAAGCATTAACACTAAGCCAGCCACAAACCCTTTATTCTACGATGCCAGAGAGATATTCTAGAACAACAGGGGCACAAAGCTTGTGGGGGTGACTTATTGACTTAAGGCCCACACCATAAAATGGAACCCATACCTAACACTTCTTGGGTGACCAAGAACCAGAGATTAGGTAGCACAGAGTCCTAAAAAAGAAAAAAAAAAACATAGTGATAAAATGACTCCTAGTGATATTGTGTCATATATCAGTGGCTTGTTCTGCCATCATCAGAGAAGCTTCCTCCTACAGCAGAGGGGAAAAAATAGAGACTCGCAGCCAGACAATGTGCAGAGAATAAGAGACTTTGGAACACCCAGATCTAAATGGGATGTATCCATCAAATCCGTCCCCTCAAGGAGGCCCAGAGAAGAAGTGAAAAGACTCTTAGAGCCAGAGTAGGTAGAGGATACTAAGAAACAAGGCTTCTAAATCAACATGATCAAAGTTCATATGAACTCACAAAGACTGAAGCAGCATGAAAGGGGCCCGCACAGGTCTCCGCCAGGTCCTCTGCTCACATATTATGGCTTCTAGTTTAGTGTTTTTGTGGAATTCCTGAATTGGTCTCTGATTCTTATGCCTTCTCTTGGGCTCCTTTTCTTGTGTCTGATTGTATTGTCCATCTCTGATGTGACCATTGTTTTTTCCTTTATCTTATTATATTTCATTGTTATCTCTTAGAAGCCTGCTCTTTTCTAATGACAGAAAGAAAGGGAATGGACTGGATGGGAGGTAAGATAAGAAGGAACTGGGAGGAGTAGAGGGAGAGGAAACCATCATCAGTACATATTATATGAAAAAATATATATTTTTTTTAATAAAAGGGAAAAATACATCTACTCTTCCTCATTTAGAAGACTCACAGCATAGTGGAGATTACAGGGAAAACGTATCTATGGATAATAACGAGAGGATACAACTGTGGCTGAAATGAGTGGGTTAGTTTAGAGAAGCCAGAGCCACATTGAACAAAAGTACTCTACACTGTGGTCCTAGTTTATTCCTTCAAATACCTAAGGGATCTGAGAAATGTGGCATGTCTGCAGATGATGCAGAAGGCCTCAGAGAAGAGGTCCATGACTGTGATTGCAGAACTCACTGCACAGGAGGGCTCCTCTCAGAGGAAGCAGTTCAGGAGTCTCACTGTGCTCTGGCACAGTTTGATGAGCAGCTTCACTCCACCAGCCTAGAGCGTGTCACCTGAGTCGGAAGCAGGATTACCAGAGGGAGTGTGTGTTTACTCACTCATCCTTACTGCCTTAGCCATTTGTTCTCTCCTTCTCCAAAGTCATGGGTCAGAGATTTTGCCACGAACCCTGGAGTTCCTGGTGAAAGGAAGGGCCGCATTGGCAGCTGCTGGCATCAGTAAATACCAGATAATTACTGTGCTGAATAAATAAATTTCAACTTAAACTTGAGTACCTATAAACAGGAATGCTGAGTCACTTAGCAGGGCACCAAAGTGCAGCTTGTCTGGATGTCCCTTCACACTGAAGCAAATATTCCATCAAACCCTTTGTGTTCCTAATACTAAGAGAAGCATTCTTCCACGACTCATCAATTTGTTGTTTTGATAACTAAGCAATTCCATGTGTTTCTTGAAGATGGTAGGTTAGTCATCATATTTTCCTGTTTGACTGTAATACAAGACTCATTTGTCTTAGAATATCTGTAGGAACTGAGTTTTTTGTTTGTTTGTTTTTTGTTTTTGTTATGTCAATTCTACCAAGTATGCTAATTTATCAGTTTGATTTTTGACATTATACATTTACGGAAAGTGCTGAGGACCTCATGAACTGTGAACCGTTGATATCAAACGGATGCCACTGACCTACACATGTAATCAGGTCTTCTAGTCACACGTGCACGAGGATGTTTGAAGAATAACGTGGCTTGTGAAGTTATACGGGGTATTAGCTAACAGTAAACCTTTTCTAGCCAAGAGATCATCTGGCAAAGCAAACGGGAGTCTTGCTGTTCAGCAGACAGCTCAGCTTTCCCAAAACCTAGCAAGAGGCTTTCTTCCACACAGCCTGGTGAGTCTGACTCTCCTTTTCAACAGCCACCAAATCATTTTAAATTCCATAAATGTTCAAAGAAGCAATGTACCCCAAATTAGAATCACTACCAATTGCATCTCTCTAGGAAGCATTTCTGGGAGCCAGACTTTGCTGCTGTGGGATTTGTAATTGAAAGTCAGTAACAAGCAATGAGAAGGTGGTGAACTCCAGGAAGGTAGGACGGGATCTGTGTGCATGGTGCTTCTAAGAAGTGGGTTCTTGTGCAAAACCTGACTCAACGACAATAAAATTAACCCTGGAATTCAGTGCTCAAGGCTCTACCAGCTAAAATTCCATTTATTGAAAAATGTGCTATTTCCAATTTCTTTTGGTAATAAAATGCATGAATAGCCCCCCCCCAAGAAGGCTATAAATAGTCAACAATGCCACAAGGTTTTTATCAGAAGCTAGGGGAGAAGGAAGGGACTGTGGCTCTGTGATGGAGCACTCTCTAGCCTGGGGCAATCCTCCACAATAACTCACTAATCATTAATAATTCCTTTGCCCATTTAGTTTCAGTGAATACATCAATCAACTATTTACTCTAGCACAAGACATGGGAAATTGTTTGAAGTCAAAATTCTTTTGGGGCATCAATAGTATGTAAATTCCCTCCCTTCTGTTTGAACTCTGAATGAGTGAGGAAAGGAGAGAAGAAAGGAAAAGATACAGCACAGAACCTCTGTGTCAACTGTTTCTGTACCTTTGTTTACACACTGCCACACCTTCAAGCTGATCCAGTACTATGGTAAGATAAAATTCAGTGACTTCTGAGTTGAGAACCTGGCATGCTCTACGTAGAGTGAATTGCATGTTTTACACTTCCTCATTTCATATTTTTCCTTAGCCATTCAGCAATATAGATGAACATTATTTAAAGTAGACAAAGACAGTGGATGTTGCAACTGTATTTATTGTCCTCAGCACTAGACAAACAGGCCCAAAAATATGGCTGTAAAAGTTCAAAAGTGGTACCAGAGAGATGGCTCTGTTTTTAAGAGATCTCGATCCTCTGGCACCCACATCAGGCAACTCATAAATCCCTATAACTCCAGACCCAGTGATGCTGACCTTTTCTGATGGCCTCCTCAGGTACCTGCGTTCCCATGCACAACCCCCACACAAAGACACACACATAGGCATAAATAATAAAACTCAAATGCATCTCTTAAGATAATTTTAAATGCACAAACAAGGACTATGGGATGATTTAGCTTGGAAAATCACTTACCACAAAGCCTGATGACCTAAGTTCATTCCTGAGAGCCTACAGTGGAAGGGGAGAACTGACTCCCACAAAGTTGTCGCCATGGGACCCACACTCACATACACACATAATAAGAATAAATAATGTTTCAAGGCAAGGAAATATGGCATCACTTAGCATTCCCAACCTTGTCACAAATGCTTTTTAAAATAAAAGTCAATGAAAAGGAAATAAAAGTCATAAGAAATGCTAATGGAGGAGGCTGCCACTTTCCAGTAAAAACTAAAGACTGGACTACCTGACCCTTCATAACCAAATAAGCATGGTGATAAGGTGACAGTTTTCCACCTCTCCAAAATCCATATACAGTATCTGTCAACTCCAAGGAAAAGCTAGCTTTTCTTCTTCATCTCTGTGGCTTATAAGCACTGGATTGAGCAAGCTCAAACACATGAGAACTCCTTCTTCAAACCCTAAGCTTCTGCAGAGTATAAACAACCCTGAGATGGGTCAACACTTTGTTTCTTCTCTCCTTAGGCAGGTTCCAACCTATTCTCAAAGGTTCCTCACAACTGCAAAGTTTAGTTTATTAGCAAAACGTTTCAGAAAACCCTACCTGTTTCTCTGTCCCAGGCAACGATTCCCTTTTGAAACTCTGTCTCTTGCTCCCTTGTGGTTTCTATGGTGACCACTGGGTCTTGATTTCACCATGGCCAAGGTCTTTAGTTGCATTCAAAAGGAGCTGGAGTAACTCAGGTTCTCTTTGGCCTAAGAATCTAATGACAGAAAAGAAGTCTCCCTGAAAACAATATTTCTAATTCTTTCTGTGAATGAAATCCTCTAAGATTTACAAAGGGAAGATTTAGATATCTTTAAATGGGAAGAATAATATCCTTCTCCAAAGAGGAAAATAGTGTGGTGTGTGTGTGTGTGTGTGTGTGTGTGTGTGTGTGTGTGTAATGTAGTTTATTTATGTAGTATCCAAAATTCTATAAATTTAAATGTCAGACATACATAATTACAGATGTCGAATTTTAGAATTCTACATCCCATCATGGGGCTAGAAGACATCTTCAAGATTTTATAATCTATTTTTGATCATGCAATTATGCAAAGAAAGTGTTGGGAAAAGAATATGCTTTAAGGAAGTGTCCATCTATGTGTGGAATCAGTGAAGACAGACATCAAAGAGGAGAACTTTTATTCTCAATTCCAAAAAACTGAGGATAAAAATGAATGTACCAAAATGCAGATGCTTCGCTGCAGGGGACTTGAGGATGCTGTGCTGCAGGGGACTTGAGGCAGAGTTGCATCAGCTGGCATTCTCTGGGAGCAAGACTTTAGCACTGGCCCACTGCTTACGATGTGCCCATTGGAACAGGTCCTGTTAAAAGCCTACTGTGACAAATGCTTCTTTTCAGGTTGACCATCCTCTTGGAGTCTGTCTGAGCATTGGGAAAAAGCCACACTGAGTCTCTAGAAGATTTGTCATCAGGACCTGATGTTCTGTATAAAGTATGGCCCAGAGGAATGATGGCCTACGGTGAGGGAGCATCATCCACATATTTTCATGGCCAATACTTGATTGAATTACCAGTAACATAATTAATTAATTAATAATTAAAAGTTGTCAAGAATCTATAACATAACTAATATTGACTTAAAACACTCAGACTTTAGACAGCTGTGGATCTTGTTGGAATTCAATATCTACTGGGTTGTCTACCATGAAATAAGAAACTTACTCAAAGGAACACAGCCAGGAAGATCTCACCTTCTTTGGTTTCTTAAAAACAAATCACTTGTTTTTCAAGCATGAAAAGCATAAACTCTAGTTCTAAACGGTTTCAATTGGGAGCCTGGCTCTTCCCCCACTATCTAGCCTACACTTAACCATATGAATCTTAAAGTCATCATCTGATGAGGATGTCCTTCTGTGTATATGTTTCTCTTACTGGTTAATGAATAAAATACTGTTTGGTCAATAGAGGCAGGAAGATGGGTGGGACTAGGAGACAAGGAGAATTCTGGGAAAGGTAGGCAGAGAGAGGTGCTATGTAGCCAAGGAAGGAGAAACAGATCAGGGCATTCTCTGGTAAGCCAAGAATATGTACAAATACTTACATTAATAGAAATGGGTTAGTAACTAAGACAGTGCTAGCCAATAAGAAGCCCAAGCCATTGACCAACATTTTAATAATTAATATAGCATCTCTGGGTATTTATTTGGGGCTAAAGCTGGCTGTGGGACAAGGAAACTCCAACTATAACCATCAGTAAAGTAAGGATTGTAATAGTTCATTGCACCATAGGAGTATGGGATGATCAAATGAATTCATACATGTGATGGACTAAGAAGCATGCTAAAAATGTTATTATCACTTAGATTAAAGTATCATTGACATTAATTTTGCACACTAATTATGATACATTTGAAAGCAAATTTAAACTTGAAGTTTTACCTTAGTAATTAAACACAAGCATAGATTTATGTAGTGTTCTAATCATTAATAAAAGTGGATTTCTTATTTCTAATTCATTGGTATTAAGGGTAATTTTTTAAAGGGATGAACTCCTTTACCTTGAGAACAAGGACACGCAGTGCTTCTGATCAACACAATCATGACAGTATTGCAGAGCCTATGTTCAGGTACTCGGGAGTGAAGGGGTCCCTTTAGCAGGTGAAAGAAGAAAGAAAGGAAGAAAGGAAAGAAAGAGAGGAGGAGGGATGGAATGAGAGAGGGAGGGGAGGGAGGGGAGGAGAGGGAGAGGAGAGAAGAGGAGAGGAGAGGGGAGGGGAAGAAAGAGGAGGGGAGAGGAAGAGAAGGGAGGGGAGGAGAAGAGAGGGAAGGTGAGGGGAAGGGAGGGGAGGGGAGGGGAAGGGAAGGGAGGGAAGAGGAGGAGAGAAGTATATAAAGATGTTGTTGAGATGACTCAGAGGTTAACAGAGAGTAGTGTTGCTTGCCGCGAAGACCAACACCTGAGTTTGATCCCCAGAATCCATAGAGTAGAAGGAGAAAATTGATTCCCAAAAGCTGTGCTATGATCTCTATTAGTATTATGTGCAATCATAAACATACACAAAATTAATTAATTAATGCAATTTTAAATTTTTAAAAGAAAAAATATTAGGGAAATTGGATATTGATGACCTTAGCTTGATGAAAATATTGAATGTAATCCTGAACAACATAGGAAAAATGAAGCCTATTCTGATGTAGAAGGCTTTGGTTGCCTTCAAAATCCACATACTGCAACGTCAGCTTTTATGGGTTCCTAAACATTTAATGCACACACACACACACACACACACACACACACACACACACACAAAACAAGATGTCATCTCCATCCTATCTCATCTGTAATAAAGTACCTAGTAGCCTCAAAAAACCACAGTCCTTTGAGCTTGCTTCTCAGACCAAGCAAGTCTTCTTCTACCTGCTTTCAAATACCTTTGAAGCAGTAATGCAGCAGTCACTTCCCCCAGTCTAGGCATCTATTGCATTCTACTTCTTTTTGCAAAGGCCACAGAGGAACAAAATATAAACAAAAACTTTCTCTCATTTAATGTCAGGGAAATGGCAGCCATATCATTCTCTAGCATCAGGTCTTAAAATAGGTAAATTATAACCGTTATCACAAGACACATGTTCTTTAAGATGTGGTCATCAGTGCTAGATATTCCAGAAGCAGCCTACCCCAAACTCAAAATTCAAGTTAAGTTTTGAAAAGAAAATATTTCCTTTTTTTTTTTTTCCACAGTGAAAATTCATTCTGGGATTTTGTATTTACTGGTAATGATAAAGGTCAAAGCATAGACAGGGCTAATGGGGGTGTAGGATGATCCTGAATTAATGCCAGAAAGCTATCAAGCAATCCACACATCCACATGGCTTATTTAAATTAAGCTCCATGAAACTAGCATTTTTCTTCATTGGAAGAATTATCAGGGGATGGAGAAATGACTCACGGTTCACAAGCACTTCTGAAACCTACATGGTAATATACAACCCTCTGTAGCTCCAATTCTACCTCCATAGCTCAGTTCCACAAAATCGGTTGCCCTCTCCTGGCATCTAAGAGTATTGCACTCATAGGGTGCACATACAAATATGCAGATAAGCACTTATACACATAAAAATAAGTAAGCCTAATAAAAAATTATCCATAGTTTTATGATTCTGTCTTGCTACTTCCTTTTACTTTTATGAGTTTGACTTCTCATCACTGTGTCAAAATATCCACATAGTTTATTGGAGGAAAGGTTTTCTTTGGTGCATGGTTCCAGTGGTAATTCATAGTTGCTTGCCTGCACATCCTTGGGCAGAAGGTCATGTTCAGATCACATCAAGGAGGGGTTTCTTTATTTCATGGTAGCCAGGAAGTAGGAACAGTCCTGACCCCAAAGCAATTGCATATGTCACACTACCTTATACTCCCAAGTCCTTTATATCCCCCAAACTATTAAATAGCTATTTAAATAGCTACAGAATTTGGTTCATAAGAAAAAGAAGTAAATATAGTTGTACTTTCCAAGGCTATGTGCATCAAGCCATATAAGGACTCAAAATTCTCTGTTCTAAATAGCTATACCAAAAACAAAATTTGTATTGCTGTAACTTCCAGCAAGCTTGTATATGTAATAGTATCACTGAAACATAGACCTACAGAGTTCTGTCCTCCTTCAACTGGAGTCAAGAGTGACTGTTGGCTATTCAAATATTTATGTACAGAATACCCTGTACCATTTCCTTTCTTTTAGAACTGCCTTTCCAATCATACCGTAGATTTACTAATATAAACCATATACTATATTTTTATATTATCCCAATTTAAGATTTCCTTATCAGTAATCCAAAGGCCACAGCTGCCATTATTACATATGGGGGTCCATGTGTCTGGATGTGGACACTATGGATTTTGAGTCCTGATTCTTTCACTCAACAGCTTGGTGACTTTGGGAAGGTTGCTTAAATTTCTATATTCTTAGTTTCCTCATCTATACAAGGAAGACAACAGTGCTTATTTCACAGTGATGAAGTTCATTAAGTTAAACAAGAAAGCCTTTGTAAGTACATAAAATAATGACTGTCCTACAGTTTTACTTGGATTCACTATAGGAACAATGTGAGGAGATACAGAGTCCTGATATAGGAAATTAGACCAACTTTACCAAAACATTAAAGAAAGAGCTCACCCTCTGTATACGAAAATAGTGTAAGAAACAGAGAAACTGCAGTCCACGCTGACCCAAAGCCTCAGAAAGGACAGAGGTGTAGGATGAGAAAAAAAAGAGAAGATCTGAAGAGTGTTGATGCCATTTCCTACTTGGAGCATGAGGACAAACAACCTGGTCTATGAGGACAAATAAGCTGGCCTTGTGCTGACAAGAGATGAGTCAGTGTAAGGCATGGAGAAGCCTCAGCAGAATCCCAAGCCAGGCTAAGTCTTCATGTTGTGCTCATATGACCTGAGTTCCCACAGACCACTTGAGAGGACAAGGTACCCATCCCTGAGTCTGATTGTAAGCTTCTCTCTCTCTCTCTCTCTCTCTCTCTCTCTCTCTCTCTCTCGTGTGTGTGTGTGTGTGTGTGTGTGTGTGTGTGTGTGTGTGTGTGTAAGCTTGTGGGTGCACATGTTTGGAGGGGTACACACATGTTTGGAAGCACATGAGCATAGGAATTGTACATATGTGTGGAGGCCAGAGCTTGATCTCAAGGTAATACATTTAGAGCGCTATTCGCATTTTGTTTTGTTTTATTTTGTTTTGTTTTGTTGAAACAGATTCCTCATTTGCCTGGAGCTGGTAAAATTATCTATGCTGGCTGACCAGCAGCAGCCCCTGGGATCCCATCTGTCACCAGTTCCCCAGAGCTGGGATTACAAGTATATACAACCACGCCTAGCTTTCTTACTTGATTTCCTAGTTTTGTTCTGCTGTCATGATAGAAAAGATGACCACAAGCAACTTGGGAAGGAAAGAGTTGTTTTGGATTATACTTCCAAGTCATAGACCACCAATGTGGAGCTGGGATGAGACACTCAAGTAGGAACTTGAAGCAGAAACCATGGAGGAACTGCTACTTGCTGTCTCGCTCTCTGCCTCACACTTGTTAGCTAGCTTTTTTAAAATACAGCCCAGGACCACCTACTGGAGAAATGGTGCTGCCTACAATGAGATGGGCCCTTAAACATCAATTAATAATCAGTCCCTCACAGACATGACAACCAACCAACCTGAAGCAGACAATGTCTCAATTGAGGTTTCTCTTCTCACATGACCATAGGCTGTGTCCAGTTGACACTGAAGGCCACCTAGGGTATATGAATTCTAGGAATCAAAAGCAGGTCCTCCTGCTTAGAGGGGAGTTAATGTAGAAGCAAGATAAAATTATCCTGTAGACAAGGATTTTCAGTCAGGGTTCTGTTGCTTTGAAATGATTCCAAATATCTACCTGGTTACTGCTACATGATGTCTTTATTTTGGAGTTTGGGGGCCCAAGAGCAACATCTAATTCGAACCCAGATGTGAGAACTAGAAGTGAACTTGCCTGGAAAACATTAGGTCAAACCATATAAGACTCTTCACAGATGAGTACTGACCTCAACTACTAGCTGTCAAGTTACATATAATGTCAAGATTCTGACCTATTGCTTTACAGCCCCGGCCAAGGCTAGCTGCTTCTTTGAAGATCCAGAGTGCATAATGGGACCAGCTGCACCAAGTTGTTTCTCACATAGACCAGCAAAACATGGCTAGCCTTGGAGCTTTGGAGCCTCATCCTCCTGTGTGGCTCTGCCTTCTAGCATCCAACTACCAAGGCATCAGAGCAGATGTCTCCTGAAGCATCCAAGCCAGCCTCTTCTTGGAACTAAGCTGTTCAATGCAGCCTTTACTAGAATTTTATTTTCTACAGGGAACTAAACTCTAGTAGTGAGGAAAGCAGATTGGGGCCATGAAGTGGTGGGGGAGAAGATGTAGGAAAGGGGACAATAGGACAGGACACGGTGCTGTGAAAAGGGGAAGGGGAACATGAGGCACAGGGACTCTAGTTGGGTTAGGGTTAGGAAGAGTAATACAGAGAGGAAGATGAGGAAGGTGATACAAATAACACCAGGATGTTTTTTCAAAGCCATAGAGAAACATACTATTTTATAAGCTTACTTAACAGTGTGTGTGTGTGTGTGTGTGTGCATGTGTGTGTGTGTGTGTGTACTTTAAACATAATTATGCAAAACAGGATGTTAATGCTCACCCTAAGAGCCTAAGAGCTATGGACTTCTAATAAAAATCCCAGTGTCAAGCTTAGAAAAATTCCCTCCAAGTTGTTGCTCATCAGAGTTCAGGATACTCCCAAAACAGTATTGATGACTGCCATTGCGCCCTTGATTGCCTCCCAGAACTTGAAAGCAAGACCACATTGCTGAAGACAGCACACACTTCAGACACAGGACTTGGAGGAATTGAGCTGCATCTAACCTGGAAGCCTCCTCCCTGAGGACTAGCTCTTATCGTGTCAGATGCTATGCAAACTGCCAAGGAGAAAAGCAATCAGTATTCTGATCCAGCTCTGAACCACAACAGTGGCAAGATATCCCCAAAGGTGGAATAGTGGCTTTCCTCTTGAGGGTCACTAACACTTGGTTAACTAGATGGAATGCCCTCTCAGGAGGTGGATACGAGTGCCTGGTACTCTAAACCTAGACCAGTGCCTGTAGCTGGCGAGGCTGTGGACACCAGAGTAGAAGTTACTGCCATTTTCCTAAACTAATGCAATTTCTAATTTCGACTTTTTAGAAACTGGCTTGCTTCATTAGACAAGGGCAATGTTTCATTCATTAAGAGCAAGGCATAAATGCCATGATGAGATTTGGCTTTAGATACAAGTTGAGGTCATTTATTCCAGTTTCAAATCTCCTGGTCACTTAAGGGTGAGTGAGTTTCCTGTTGTCTCAGACCCCACACATTCTAGAAATATTTACCCTGGAATTGAGTGTATGTACTCCATGACATACAAATGTGAAGCAATGGCTGACAACTGCATATGTTCAGCCTTGATTTGCAGGAAGTGTGGGGCCAGTAGGCAGCAAGCTAGAGAGATAAGATGAGGACAGGAGGGTTCATAAATGAATATTGATTATGGAGAGGAATACATTAAAGAGATGTATCATGAAACATGAATATAACTAATAATGTCCTACCTACTTGAAAAAATGTTAAAAGGGTAGACCGTGTTATTATCACAAGTAATTATGTGAGGTAATTCACATGTAATTTAGCTTGGTTTTAGCTATAGATGTAAATATATAGTAGCGGTGTGTTTGTAATCATGCTATAGACTTGTGTAAGAGAGCTTTTCATTGCTATGACAAAATACCCCAGATAATAAATTTATAATAACAAAGGATTTGTTTGATCTCATGACTTGAGAGGTCCAGTCCATATTCAGTTAGATTCATTGCTTTTGGCACTGTGGCAAAAGGACAGGTGTCAATGACAGGGGATGTATGGCTAACTCAACAAAGTAGCTTATCCCACTGACAACCATTGGAAGAAAAGAAGGGGAGCTTGGGTCAGAGCATCCCCACGGTAAACAAATGTCTCCCACCAAGCCCTGCTTCTTAGAACTTCTACCACCTCCCAACAATGCCACAGGCTAGGGACTGAGTTTGTCACCCAGAGCCGTTTGGGGAAACTCTGGGTCCATATTATAGCAATAGCAAAAGTACTTGCAATGTTACCTTGTCAATGAAAAATAATTCTGAAACAAGCTTTTGTGAAAGAGACAATTGACATTTTATCAACTGCCCATGACAAGGATGTTTCCACGGTGACACTTGCAAAGCACAAGGCAAACTTGACTCATTTTCAATAGCACATGGGATAAATTATTAATTTAATATTCTCTTTTCAGTATTCACATGCAGCCTCTGCATCTGGCACTTCTGTGTCTGAACAATGAGTTTTTCCAGTGACTTTGTAGAGGGGTGGGCAGTGGCATGTTTCTTGAGTAATTACCTAGAATTAAACTATCGGTAGAACTAAATGACTCAGGGAGTAATTTATTTCTAATTTAACAATTTAGGGAAATGGCATTTTCATTAATTATTTACTTTTGATCCCTCTAATAATCAGCCAAATGGTTTGAGGAGAGTCTTCTTAGGGGATGGGAATAAACAAGTTTTAAAAACAGGTGGCTGGAAGAATTCTTTTACCTATTGGCCTGTTTTATTTATGCTCTACAAAATAATTTTTTAATTCAATCACTCAGTTTATTGATTCCTACTATGTTTGGTAATCTACTAAGCACCTTGGGGTGGTAGATGGAGATGCCGAGGAAGCAGCATGGTAGAAAGAAGAGAAAGGCTACATTCTCTACCTCCAACCTCTTCACAGTCTATTTCTAGAATTCTCCACACCCATGCACACAGAGTGAGCAGACAGCAATACCCGCAAGAGATGTAAAACTGTGTGCACATCCTGAGGAACTATGGAGAACTAAAGAATTTTAAAGACTCATTTTTTTTTCAAACTCCCTACCAGTCTTAGAAAGTAGTATGGGGGCTGGGGAGATGATTGAGCAGTTAAGAGCACTTGTTGCTTTTCTAGAGACCCAGGTTCAAGTCTCAGCACCCATATGGAAGCTTACAACAGTCAGTAACTACAGTCCCAGGGGATCAGATGTGCTCTTCTGGCTTCACAGGCAAGAAACACTCACATGGTGCACAGATATACATGCAGGAAAAACACTTATACACATTAAGAAACAAATAAATTTGAACACACACATGTGTATGTGTTTGTGTGTGTTGCGTGTGTCTATGTAAAGTAGCTTGCACACACACAGACAGGAACATACACAGGCACACAGAGATAGGCACATACTCTATTACATACACGTACTCTCTTACACACACACACACACACACACACACACACACACACTGCAATGATAGTGAAGGCTCTCTGTTATAAAACTCACCCATCTGAAGCAACCTCCAGAAGCACTGGCCTCTTTCAGGGAGAGCAACTGGAATCGAGGCAACATGGCCTAGTCCACTAAAGCACAAGTACAAGTCTACCTTCAGGTTACATGGTGCATACATGAGAGTGCATATATGAGATGGGCAGTCCTGAGGTAACACGGAGCATCACATGGCAGGAGAAGGAAGCGGACATGTATCTCTGCATCTTCTGATCCCTCCTTTCCTACAAAGCCACCGGTATTTATTCACTCTGTCCTATGAGACTCCATCCTGTGACCTTATCTAACCCTAACCATCACAAGTGGTCCCACCCCCAGCACATGTTCAAATGGATTAAGCTTCTACCTTCCTTCTACCTCACAGGAGGGATTAAATTCCAACAGGTAAACTCCAGGAGCACCCTCAACATAAGTAAATCACTACTTATGGAAAATAATAGTAACACTTCCCTATAAACAAAAGTAATGGCACTTTGGGAATCTTTCCGGAATAAGCAATCCAACAGCATTGTGAGAGGGAGGAAGGAAACATCACTGGTGACTGAAGACAGGACAGCTTTTGAATAGCTTCATTATCAGACACAGTTTTTGTTCTCACTTTATTCTCTAAAACCACAAGGAGGGCCAGGCAAGCAAGCGAGGTTTTACAGAAACGTAAGTGGCAGTCAGCAGGTTGTTAAGGGCAATGGCCCTTCATTTCCGCTATTTCTCCAGGTCGTTCTCTCTCAGGTAACAAGTGGAGTCATGCTTGGCAATAGACAGTATAAGCAGTGCTTTAAGTAAATCACTAAATAAATCAATATCTAATAATTGGCCTTTTCCACCATACTCTATTTCAATAGTTGTTCATTAGAAAAGAGAAAATGAAAAACAACTATTATAGGAAAAATGCAAATCATTAATCATAACATCTAGATCAAACTAGTCTTCCTGCCACAAGAATGTACATGACCATTCCCATACAGTGCATCTGAGTTCTATGTTCTATAAAGTGGCATCATTCTCCACATCTAACACTATTCCCTTTCTCTACTCAACACTAGACCACAAGCATTATCTGAAAAAATATACAAATCCCTATAGAAAGATAATTGCAATGTTTACATGGTAGCATTCAACAAAAATACAGACATCATGATATTACTGTAACCAAAATGCAATAAAAAAAATAAAATAACATGAACACAGATGCAAGGCACCAAGTTCTACAGGGAATAAAAGACAGCTTCAGTGACATACTGTCTCCAAGACGATTCTTTTTTTCTCTCTTTCTTTTGTCAGGGTGTTCTATTATAACAGAAAAACAAACTAATCCATAGATATAGATATATCTATCTATACTCATTTACCAAGATTAATTGCACCCCCATTTTTAACTGCATTTTTTTATTATTTAATCTTTTCTTATTTTACATATCGATCTCAGTTCCCTCCTATCTTCCTATGCCCTCTGAACACCCCTCCCATTCCCCACCCACTCCACTGGGAGGGTGAGGCCTCCCAGGAGGGATCATCAAAATCTGTCAAGTCATTTGAAGTAGGATCTAAGCCCTCCCTCCTGCCTCTAGGTTAGGGGAGTATCCCTCCATGGGGAAAGTGCTCCCAAAGTTCATTTGTGCAACCAGGGATAGATCCTGGTTCCACTGACAGAGGTCCCTTAGACTGCTCAGGCCTTCTAACTGAGTCCCATGTTCAGGGGGTCTGAGTTGGTCCAATGCTGGTTTTCCAGCTACAACATGATTCTTAAAGATGATGAAAATCTCTTATGATGGATTAGGGAGGCCAGGGCATTGTGCATAACATAATACACGAACTTCTTAGCATTGTCAGGAAAGGGGTCTTATGGAACAGTAGAGGGAAGGCTGGGCCCTGGGAGGCACCAGGAAAACAGACCAAAATGCTTGTGAGCCTCAAGTACCTCCTGGGGGCCTGAGGGAGGCATCTATGCTTAGAGGACTGTGGAAATATGTTTTATGGAGAGACAAAGATTGCTTTTGCACAGTTTGAATGGGGGAATGGGTAAACACACAGATCCCTGGAGATACACTAATCCTGGCAAAAGGCTGTGAATGACCAGACTGAGAAATAACAACAGGGATACAGGAAGCAAAGTAGTCCAAGTATATAGTGGGATTCTAAGGACAGGACTTGGCTACAGCGTGCAGGGAGTGGGGACATGAAGAGGAGAAAACAATAAATCACAGGGGTTGATAGATGACCAGGCAAGTGCAGAAACAGCAAATAGTTCTGTGGAGGAAGAAAACAAACACATCTTGAAACTGCAAGTAAAACGAAGGTTAGACCTCCTGAGCTGTTTCTGACAGAGCAAATGTGCACTGGGTGGGTTTTAGGACCAGTATGACAGATGGCTTAGGCCCTCTGAGGCTTTCTCTTCACACAGCCTAGAATGACAGTGTGGACTGGGCAGAATTTATCTGCACATGCTCCCTTTTTTGACTGATGGATTTTTAAAACAGGCAAAAATGAAAATTAAACATCTCAAGCACATTGTATAAGTGACAAGTGACCATTCTTATAGTTTTTTCTATACCAAAACCTGGGAAGTGGATTTGATGGTATTGCATGTATGCACTTGAGTGTACACAGATATACATGTTCACAGGATAAACACACACAATAAAAATATTACATACTATGCAGATGTGGCATGAATATGGGTTCATATATTTTCATCTTCATGGTTGATTTAATGGCACAAGTTATTCTTTTATTACACTAAGATACATATGCCTAAGATTCATATATATGTATGTGTGTATAAGTTTTGTGTATGCAAAGACTATCATGGATGTGTAGACAGAGAAAGAAATTTGTAAACATATATATATATATACATACATACATATATATATATATATTCACATGAACAGATACTATATAAACTAATATATGTCATCATGTATTTATATTTATATTACTTATATAACTTGCATACTTAAAGGTGTGGTGTGTGTGTGTGTGTGTGTGTGTGTGTGTGTGTGTGTGTAGCTGTATGCCTCTTAAACACTGCATGCACTCAAGTCGGAGTGTCAAGGATTCCCCTGCTTCACTCTATGCCTGCAGAAATCAGGGGCAAGGACACCAGATTTTTTGCAAACCTTTGGAGCATCTTCAGGCTGTAATTCCAGAACAGCTGTGTCCTTTCCACAAGGGAGGCTTCCCCTTGTCTCCTAATTGGGCATGAAATCTGACTCACCAGCACAAGTTACAGTGGGGCTGGCCAACAAAGCAGCTGTGTGAGAAACCCTCAAATAACTCCCATCCATCCGGTGACTGCAGTCAATGTGGGCTGAAACACCCGGCCCTGCTCACCTGTCGGATGCTACAAGGGATTCAGTTCGCTTGGTCTCATCATACATCACAATAAATTGGCTTGTTTCACTTGCCCTTATAGCTTTTAAATAGTCAAAAAGACTACAAAGGTCCAAATACTTTAACTTGGTGATAGACAAGATACTGGCATTGTAAGCTTATTTTTTTAATTACTAATTTACCCATTAGAGATCAAAGAGAAGGATCTAGAAAAGAGCTTGAATTTGAGAGATAGCAATCCATTGAAGAGTTTAGAACTGCTACTAAACCAAACCACCAGTGAATGCTACCATTGAGTTGAGTCCCTGCCAGAAGCTAAGCAAGCATTAGTAATTGAAGGCAGAATATCCCAAGTAGCTAGGTCCAACCTACATCCTACGGGTCACATGTCCCATGAATGCCTCCAATGTCATATCACTATGTCAAATGATTGAGCACCCCTGCCTGAGCTGGCAAATCCCACGTTTTGGCCTCAGACCATCTGGGATGAGCACAGATCAGACAGTTCTTGTGGGGTGATAAGGGCTAAGTTACTTAGCCTCTCTGACTGCTGCAGGCTTTCTCATCTGAAGCTGTGTATATTTTTAACACAGGCAATTGCTGTGAACACACGTGGAGAAGACTCAATAATGTAACCAGCTAATGCAGTTGGCATGCCTCCAATGAAGACTGCCACAGACAAGTGCACAATGAGCAAAACTAAAAAGATCCACCCCTCCCCCAAGTTAAAAAGGAACCTCAGGATTAGTGAGGCCCCTTTTATGAACTGAAAGGATGTTAGTTCTTAATAATTTGTCATAACATGTAAACCTCACTCCTATGGACCTCAAGTAAAGAAACAAGATTATTTCTACTCCAGAAACCTACCAAAGAAATTGTGTTCCCAGGCAGACAGTGGTGGTGGCATATGCCTTTAATTCCAGCCTTTGAGAGGCAGATGTCTGAAATGCAAGGCCTAGTTCCAGGACAAAGCTAGTTTCAGGACAGCCAAGGTTACATAGAGAACCCCTGTCTTGAAAAAAAAAGAAAAGTTGTTCATAGGTGTGTGGATTAATATCAGGATTTTCAATTCGATTCCATTGGTCTACCTGTCTATTTTTATGCCAATACGGGATAACTGCCTTAATCTAGAGACAGGAGAGAGGCCCTAGTCCCTACTTCACAGGACCTGTCAGATCTACATGACCCCAACTGGATGGCATTCCCCTACATATGGAATTGGGGTGGGGGATGGGAGGGGAGGGTGTTTAGAGTGCATGTGAGAGGGCAGAGAGGGTAAAAGTGGGGGGGAAGGAGGGAGGGAGGGCTGGGGGTGAGGGAGCGAGGGAGGGAGGGAGGGAGAGGGAACTGGGATCGACATGTAAAATAATAAATTAAATTAAAAAAAAATGCTTTGACTCCAAAATTTAAGTTGAAGGACAAGTTACTGGGGAAAAGGATTTCTATTTTTGTTTCCACAGAAAATGAAAAGATGTGGATTCCTTCCAGACTAATGTGGTTTGATCACGCCAGACCGCCTGAAACAGAGTACAAGGTGATCCTACATTCAAAACAGGTGGACAAAACAGCCCTACAGACTACAGCCAGTATATCTGAATCTTCTTCGAATCCCCCATGACAGAGCCCCTTACCAGCAGGAGGTAGTTTGGAAAGAACGACACCCAAATTCCCAAATATTGTGTATAAATGTTTGTTTTCATTTAATTGGACTTTGTTATATAAAATTAAATAAAAGAAAAAGAAAAAAAAGAAAAGTTGTTCCCAAGCCCAGTGACTCTGAGGAAATGGACTTGAATAGACTGATGAAAATTGTTGATTTATATTCCCTCCTGATCACTATTTAGAGCTGATATGACTTGATGGCTCAGCTTCCCTCAAAACTACTTGTCAAGTTGGAGATGCCCTCAGAATTTGCACATGCTTCCAGAAAACACTGAAGAACAGGGCATGGGGAAGACAGACCAACCTTCTCCGACACCTAGAGACCGGGCGGGCCCGGAGAATTCTATAGCTAATATAGAAGGGCCTATCTTATTTTAATCTTGGTAACTGTGATACTGAAGGTCTTTCTACCCTAACCTGTGTGCAGCTGTGCCTAGATCCCGTTAGGAAGCTAATAACTCTTGGCACCATAGGCAACTTGGAGAATGCTGGTCTGGTGTCTAGGTGAAGAAACAGGCACATGGAATGCTTTAGACTTATGTAATTGCTTCACAAAACAGCAGAGAGTTTTTGGCTCCAATTTCCCAATGACCCTCATGACAAGTGTCTGCTCTGGGTTTTCTTAAAAGAGCCCTGGGGTTCCCAGTCAGAGTCCTGAGTTGGGGGCCTCCTGCTCAGAGCAGGTGGGGCAAAGCAAAGAGGCTCAGACTGAAACGCGCAGGTAAGGAAGTCTATGCAGCCTCTTCTTTCGTGCCTTCTCCTACCCACTCAGTGGAGTCAGTTTTACAAGGTCCTCAACACTTCAGCTGTGTGCTGTGATGATGCTGTCGGGACCTGAAAAGAGTCATCACTCCACATCACTCTGCCCTCAACGCCTTTCCTGGCTGTCTTTCCTTTCCCTATGCACCATGCGAAAGCATTTTCCACACGCAGATGTGGAAATATTCAACATCTGAACTACCAGGGAATGTTCCAGATAGTCCAGGAGCAGGTTTTCCCTTCAGAGCTGCGGGGTGGGCCAAGGCCGTCATTAGCAGAGCCTTCTCCTGCACCGGTCAGCAGGGTTCTTCACGTTTCCCAACCACAGTCTCAGTGGGACCCAACAGATATCAAGCCCTGGCCTGCACCATTATCACGTTATTCCCCTCCTGCCTAACCCCATTACCACCTCTCTGTCACGGGCTTAAGAGAAAACTGAATTATAATCGATGTAGCCCTTCACCAGGGCTGATGTGGAGATGGCCGACCTCAAGATATGGGAGTCTCAGAGAAGCAAGTGTCCGCGTTGGCTTGTATTTTAGATAGGGAGCAAGGTGAGGATGCAAGGTAGGGGGTAAGGTTAATAATTGGTCCAACACTGCAAGTGCATGTTTACCACTCATCCACATCATACTAGTTGCGATTTCTCAAAAACTAATGACTCTCCATTACTAAGAAAAATACAAAACAAAACAAACAAACAAACAAAAAAAAAAACCCAAAAACATAAGGACATAATCAACATGGTTTCATATGCAAAGATATGAACTAGTTACTTCCCAAATGTAAAATGACTTCCTTATTTCCAAAACACTGCCCTTAGAAGGCAAAACAACAAAGCTTTCTCCACCCTTCACATGTATCCACGACTACACAGAGTGCTGTGGCTCCCATGTCTCTATGTGGATGTCTCCTCCCCATAGCCAGCCCTAGGGAAATTTCTCCTGGTCCTTTTGAGTGAGCTCTCCATAAAACTCCCTGCCCTCTTCATGTCAGTCATTAACAAGCTTCATGAGTGGAGTGGCAGCCCTCCTAAATTAAACACCTTATACTTGAGGCTAATTTTCTGTTTCCTATCACGAGAGTGGAGCAGTATTAGCAGCCTAGCACTCTGTCAGCTTTCTCATTTAGCAAAGCAGCTTCAATTTATTAACAGTGAGGCGTGTGCATGAATCAATATGTTTCATTGGGCCATGTGTCATTTGTTAATCGGATATTGATGAGATTATTGACGCACAGCTAATTAATCTCCAGGCCTGTGCTAGCCTTCATATGTTTCCTTAATTATGTCCTTCATCTTGGTCTGGCAGCCAGACCCGGGACCGCAGACAGTGAGTGAAGGAAGCTGTCAGGGTCGCCTCTCACACATTTACAATCCCTTGGCAGTGAAATTATTTTCTTAGTTGTAAATAGGTATCAAGGAGATATTTAATAACATTTGGCAGAGGACTGATATTGATTGCTGTGGACTGGTGTCGGATCCTACAGTTGCAGAAGTCAGTTGTCATCTGCTCTACTGTGCACATTGCTCATATACTCCTGGCTGAATATTTTAGATAGTTGTGTTTTGGTTTTCATTTTATTCATACTGTTACCTTTCTTAGACACACACAGAAAATTTATGGGAATAGAAGATTCAGGAAGACCCAAACTTCTACATTTTAAAAAGTCATTGAGTCACTGTTACTCAAACAATTATAATGCCTGAGGATTTAAAACCACGAACCCAGAAACAATAAAAATCTTCATATTGAGATAGGAGTCTACTTTCCCACTGAATGTAAGTCTTCATCAGGTATGGGGGTGGCAGCCTCTAACCTGTCCCTTACTCCTGACTCATTTACATGTGACAGTCATGCAGAATCTGCTGATTCATTTGTAAAATGGGACAAATGTTAGCTGACTAGGCTAACAAGTATGTTTTCCCAAGGATTTGTGGGTAGTAGGAGTGAGAATACTTAGGGCTCGCCTAGGTGTTAAAAGCATCCTGACACATTCCAGATGTGTTTGGGCATGCAACAAGGCACATACTATCTTATTGTAACTTCTTTTTTAAACATTTTTTTTATGTGTGCACGTTTGTATGGGCAAATGTGTGCATAACCTTGTGTATATATGTACTTGTGGAGGTCAAAGGTCACCATCAGACATCTTCCTCTCTAACTATTTAGCTTAGCATTTGAGATAGGGTCTCTCATTGAACCTGAATTTATTGGCCAGACCTGACTGCCTGACCAGCAAGCTTCTCACCACTCTGCTGTGCTGGAGTTACAGTCCTTCACCACCCTAGCAGACTTTTATGTGGACACTGGGGACATGAACACAGGCTGTCATGCTGGAACACTAAGCACTCTACACTTTGGGCCACCTCTGTAGCCCTGATACTCTGTTTCTGTTCACTCATCAGACCCTCACAAGAGATCACATGGCATGCTAGAAGTAAAAGATAGAGATTTGGTGATGGGAGATGTCATTCTGTAAATATGTTTCTCATACTGGTTAATGAATAAAGCACTGGTGGCCAATAGGAAAGCAAGACAGGCCGAACTAGGAGACAAGGAGGAAAGAGGAAGTAGTAAGGAGGAGTCAAGATAGAGAGACTGGGGAGATGAGATGCCTGCCCTATTCCCTGGTAAGATGAAACCACATGGATCAACAGAAATGAGCTAATACTTAAGACAGAGCTAGCCGATAAGAAACTAGTACCTGACCAACAGCATTATATCAAATACAGAGTCTCCGTGTGTTATTTGGGGCTGGCTCAGCAGCGGGACAAGACCAGCGGAGGGAGAAAAAACCTTACTCCTTACAATTTGGTGTCAGGTGATGGGGTTGTCTCTGAATGCTTTCCCTCACCTCTGGCTTTCTGTTGCCTAAAATTCAAGGGAGAGATCATCAACACATAGCTTCTTCAGCACATGTACTTTGAAGCATCTTTCCCCAGAAGTGGGGATTTTCATAAAGATCCTCTCTTAGAAATCAATATATTTCAATGTTAGTAGCATCCTTGTAAAGAAAAGGAGTTAGGAACAATTCCCATTGAGTAAAGGGACTAGTGATGGCTAACCTTGGTTGTCAACTTGACACCTGGGAAGAGGGATCCTCAGCTGAGGAATTACCTCTGTCAGACTGGTTTATGGGCATGTTTGTGGGCATTTTTCTTGATTGCTGATTGATATGTGAGGGTCCAGCCTGGGCTACACACACACACACACATACACAGACACACACACACACTATGCCATCGTAGAGAACTGTTGGTCTTCAAAAAACTGTAATGATTAAGACCATCCATATTCCAGGCCAGCCTTTGTAAGTAAGAGTAGTTGGCCAACACTCAATGTAAAGGTATTGGGGGGGGTGTTGCTTTGTGCCATTTTATTTCATATTGATATGTTGCCTATTTTAAATATAATGTTTGTGTTTTGGGGAGCATTTTCTACGTGTTTCTTAGTTTTTGTTTCTTAGTTTTCTATTTGATTTGAAAGAAAGAACATGAAATTGGATAGGTATAAAGACAGAAGAGGCTCTGGGAAGATTTGAAGGGAGGTTAAAAAACATGATCTAGCTATCATCTATCTATCTAATTTTATCAGTTAAAATTAGCAAAAGAAAAATTAGTAAATATTAAATTTCCTTCCTAAGCAAAGATGGCTTCTTTACATGTGACTATGAATTATACAAATGTATTTTTTGAGAAATTAAATCTACATTTATTGAGTTGTAGAAAAAAAGGAATGAGGAGAGAGAAATCACTGGTAAAGTATTGGTAATAAAGCGTCAATGTTGTTTTAATTTGATTTTCCCTATGCAAGATCAATCCAATATCTTCCCCCCCCCCCTTAAAAGCTAGCATTGGCTAAGCTTGTTGGCTGTCTGTGATGGTGACTGCTGGTCAACTGGACAGAATCTTGAATCACAGAATCCAGACGGGCTTCTAGGAATGCCTGTGGGGGATTATCTTGATTGCGTTTAAGAGGTGGAAAGACCTACTTGTTAAGGGTGACACAATTCCCTGGCTGGAATCCTGGATTATGGAAGTGGAGAGTACAAAATGAATGGCAGCATCCATCCATCTCTGCTTTCTGAGTGTGGATGTCACATTACCTGGATTATGCAATGGATTATGTAAGTGGAGAGTGGGAGATGAGCAGCACCATGCATGATCACTTCTGATTGCTAATTGTGGGTGTGACATCACCAGTGACTTCAAGCTCCTGCTGCCTTGACTTCCCCACCCTGAGAGACTGTACCCTCCAACTGTGAGCTGGAAAATGTCCTGATGCTTCATTTGCCAAAGTATGTTATCTTAGTCTCACAAAAAGAAACTTGGACAGCATCCCCCTTGGATCTCCCTTTTGCTCTATGTGCTTCTCATAAGAGAGCATTCACATTCTGGCTTCAGACACACTCTATGTGGGTGACACATAAGCCTTCATTTGTGGGAAACACTTGTTTCTGCTGTTCCAGGCATTCTTCCGTCTTCTAGAAAATGTCCATTGAAATGGGCAGTAACATTGCAAAACCCTTCACACCATCTTTAAAATTAATCAATAATCATGCCTCTTGCATGATCTGTCAAACCCTTGGCTCATTCTCCATGGCTAACACTAAACAGCTCCCCCAACATTTCCTGCCCAAATTACCAGAAGCCCCTTCAGCTCCCAAAACACTCCCTACCCTACAAGGGTTCTTGCCCATGTCTTAAGTGTTACTTATACATTTAAAATACTATTTATGGATTTCTGTTCCACATAGGGTAAAAACCCTAATTCCTTTCATCCTTTGTTTCATATGATACTTTGGTCACTATCTCTTTATTTTTATGTTTAAATGCTCCTTTGACATCTGACTGACAGTCTGGATGAATGTTTGTCGGTTTCCTGGGTTTCTGTCTATGTTGTTCTTCTTAGAATACTCTTCCTTATGACTCCAGTTCTTTGACCTCTGGGCACAATGTTTTAGCATCACTTCCCTTGGTTAGTGAGCTGAAATCATCTGCCCTTAAGTCCAAGTTCCAATTTCATCCCATACCCATTCTTTGGGACAATGTTTATGAAGATCCACTTATTCTTCTAGAACCTTCTAGCTGATATCTCCTTGATGAAAAGAATTCTCTTCCACTATTGCCCATCTATTACTCTAACCTAATAAGGTTCTTCAAATATTTAGGTTTCCCTAAGCACATGCCAGTTAGAGACTGGTATGGTGTTACATGCCTGTAATGCCAGCACTGTGGAAATGAAGGCAGGATGACACCCAGGTCTGCTCGGTCAATCCTATCTAAAACCAAAATGTGTGAATGGACTTACTGATTTCCTTATCTTCCCCCAAATACATGTTATTTATTTAATTGTATGTTATTTATTTAATTGTATGTTATTTATTTTTCTTAAAAGCATGTGAACCATAATAGGCCTTATACCCTCTATATTCCCTTCTGTTGCCCCTTTCCCATTGGTCTCTTTGTCCCCCTAGACAATTTCATTTCTATTTCATGTCTTATATACATTCCTGTTTTATGTATCTATACAAAAATCTTGGGACCACAAATGACAGAAGGCATATGGTACTTGTATTCAGAAGCTGGCTTGATTTGTTTAATATGATTATCTCCAATTTAATCCATTTGCCTGCATATGATATAATTTCTTCCTTTCTGGCTGAAAATTACCATTATGTATCTATACCATGTTTTCTTTATCCATTCATTTGTTTCGAGACACCTAGGTTGGTCGCATAACTTGATATGAATTGTGCTGTAACAGGCACTGATGTATAAAGTTCCTGTGATGTGAGGACTTAGAGCCTTTTAGGTAGCTATTCAGAAGTGGTATAACTGGGTCATAGGGTGGATATTCTTTCTCATTCTTGACAATACACCATACTAACTTCCAAAGTGGCTGAACTAGTTTACACATGCTCACCTTCATGAGTATAAGCTGTTATCTGTTATTTGTTTGCTAAAGGACTGTCATTCCTGCTGGGATAAGAGGGAATTGCGATGAAGTTTTTTACTTGTGGTTTTTGGACAGCTAGTTGAACATTTTTTCATGTACTGGGTATTTCTTCCTTGGAAAACTGTCTGCACATTTAATTGGCCCATTTATTTATTGAATTGCTTGATTTCTGTTTAGGTTTTTAGTTCTTTATGTGTTCTAGATATTAATCACTTGTCAGATGTATAGCAGGCAAGTATTTTCTCCCATTCTGTGGGCTGTCTCTGTTCAATTAACTGTTTTCTTTGCTGTACTGAAGATTTTTAACTTGATATGGTCCATGTATTGATCATTTTGTGAATAACTAAAGTCTTATTCAAAAACTTTGAGTAATATACTTAATTTCTGGATCACAACCAAGATCATCTTTTTATTTTTTATTTCTCCTCATCAATAATTTCTTAAGACTTCTTGTCATTGGAATTAATTGTTAAATTTTCATGAAATAATGAGCTGTTTACAGTGTATAACAAATATTAAAAGTTAAGTAATTGTGTGACAAAAATCCATTACATAAATGGAAGCTTGTTAATGGACAAATTTAATAAAAAAGATTTGAAAAGTTCAATTGAACTTCATAATTAAACCCAAAACAAAAGTGGCAAGTGGTTAAATGTATTACTTTCCAACTATGGTGTTACATTTTGTAATTATTTGTATGGTTATTGTGTCTGAAGTAGTATTCTACCATGTGGCCTGAAACAGGCTACAGCAACTGAGATACACTTAGTGGTAGATGTTTGCCTAGCATGAAAGATGATACCTTAAGATTCACCCTCAGCATGTGACTGGAAGAGAGGGGAGGAGAGGGAAGGGAAGAAGAGAGAGGAGATGAGAAGAGATATGAAGAGAGGAGAAGAGAGGAGAGGAGAGGTGAAGAGAGGAGAAGAGAGGAGAGGGAAACAAACTTCCTTCATATTCTGAACTCACGTACTTCTTCAGTCATTCTTAGTCTCTCTGTCCTGTGCCTCACCCTCAATCTCCTAACTCAGTAACAGAAGTACTGATAAGGTTGCTCTATGTGCGGTCCTGCATCTCCCTTCCACTTACTTGGTGCTCTTACCTGATTTGTCACATGGTGACTGGTTGGGAAATACTGGTTGAGTGAAAGAATGAATGAATGAATGAGTGAATGAGATTACAAATAACACTTACAATGAAAATGAGCTCTCTGCCTACACATATCCTAAGGCTCAGTGAAGCAACCCAGTGGCAAAGACAGCTGAGAAGTAATTAACCAGGGACATCCTTAATAGATCTAGAGAAACCATAGGTCTCGCCCCCTCCCTACATTATGTTTCATGATTGGAGTAGGTATAAATGAGTCATAGGAATCTCAGAAATCACAGCCAATTCTATCGTGGTTCTAGGTTGTTGACATCAATGTCTATTTTTTTCCTCTCATAGTTGTCAACTATAGCAGCATGTTCTCACTTATCATTTGGCTTCCTTAGCAGAAGACCTGCCTTGCTACAAAACACATGTACTAGTTACCTCATTCTGCCTCCTTTCTTCTTTAGATGGTTCCACCCACTTTAGTATTGGCAGACTTTCTCTGCCAATGTGGACCTCAACTTGCATTCTGTTTCCATGGGCTTTGCTCTCGTTAAGATACATAGTCAAAGTCCCCTGACCCACTGCCTGGTCCTCCTCCCAAGCCCAGAAGACTTCCACCAAGCAGGCCCAGGCAGCACAAGCCAGAACAGGTAGGTGATCTGTCTGCCAACAGAACCATTCTCCTCCCTGGATTCTGTCCCTTGTGACCCTTCCCCCAGGCCAATGCCATCCCAGTTTATCCCTCTCTCTACTGATGCCAGGCCCTGCCTCTATTCCCAAAAAACTTCTGCAACTGAGGTGCACACCATAGCAGCCACAACCACCTTTACCAGTCAACAAGTGTCCTTTCCCCCTGAACTCCAGCAGACTTCATAGACCCAGACACACTCCACACCAGTTGGAAGAACACAAACCTTAAGACCACATATACTCCCTGCCCAGCATCTCTACCAGAGGCCAAGCTGGTCCTGGGTACCCCAGAAGAAGACTCAGGCTTTACTGGAGGGCAGGACAGTTCTATAAACCCAAGAAGACTTCTGCTTTACCACAGGCCAGAGATCAAGGGACCAGTGCCCCCAAAACCTCTCTGGAGACACCCTACTGGACCTGGAGACTCACCAGTCACCAGAACCCTTGACCACTTAGGTCAGAAGATCAGAGAGGAAACAGAAACCAAGGAGCAAAACACTTTTCCAACAAAGACAAACACAGGAATCAACACCTAGATCTGTAATCATCGCAAATGTCTAAATGCCAGTGTAAGAACACATTCAATAACAGAAAGGGCATTATGTCACCACCAAAGCCCAGTTATGCTCCCACAGCAAGACCTAAACATTCCAACACAGCTGAATCACAATAAAATAACTTTATGAGGATTATAGAGGTCCTTAAAAAGGAAATGAAAAAAAAATCCCTTAAAGAAATGGAGGAAAAGGCTACCAAAAAATGGAGGACATTAACAAATCTCTTAAAGAATGTCAAGAAAATCAAGAAAAAAAACAAGCGAACACTTAATGGAAACAAAACTGCTTAAGACCTGAAAATGAAAATAGAAGCAATAAAGAAAACACAAACTGAGGGAATTCTGGAAATGGGAAACCTGGATAAGTGAACAGGAAGTACAGATGCAAGCATCATCAACAAAATACAAGAGATGAACGAAAGAATGTCAGACATTAACGATACAAAAGAGCAAATAGATTCATAGGTCAAGGAAAATATTAAATCTAAAAAATTCTTAACAGAGAACATCCAGGAAATCTTAGACACTATGAAAATACCAAACATAAGAATAATAGGAATAGAAGGCAGGTCAAAGGCCCAGAAAATATATACAACAAATCACAGAAGAAACTTTCCCAACCTAACAATGGACATACCAATAAACATGCAAGATGCTTACAAAACACCAAATATACTGGATCTGAAAAAAAAGTCTTCATACCACATAATAATCAAAACACTAAAGATAAGAATAAAGAAAGAATATTAAAAGTTTCAAAGGAAAAAGGCCAAGTAACATATGAAAGCAGACCTATCAGGACTACAACTGACTTCTCAATGGAGACTTTAAAAGCCAGAAGAGCCTGGATTCTTGCAGACTCTAAGAGACCTACACTACTACACCCAGCAAAACTTTCAGTCACCATAGATGGAGAAAATAAGATATTTCATGACAAAGTCAAATTTAATCAATATCAATCCATAAGTCCAACTCTACATAAGGTACTAGGAAGAAAACTCCATCTCAAGGAAGTTAGATACACCCATAAAAACACAGGCAATAGATAATCCTACAAAAAAAAAGAACTAAAGAAGGGAAACACACACACCACAAGCAACAACAACAAATAACAGGAATTAACAGTCACCAGTCATTAATATCCCTCAATGCACCAATAGAAAGACATAGGCTAATAGAATGGATACAAAACCAGGATCCATTCTTCTGTTGCATATAGGAAACACACCTCAACATCAAAGACAGATATTACCTCCAAGTAAAGCGTTGGGAAAAGATTTTCCAATCAAATGGATCTAAGAAGCACGTTAATGTAGTTGGCTTTATATTCTTCAAATGGCAAACCCACTAAAAGGATGTCTGAATTCTGAACATTTATGCTCTAATATAAGGGCACCCACATTTGTAAAAGAAATGTTACTAAAGCTTAACTCACACATTGAACCCCACAAATTAATATTGAGAGACTTCAATACCCCACTCTTACCAGTGGACATGACACCCAGATAAAAACTAAATGGAGAAATAATAGATCTTATGACTCAAATGGACCTAATAGATATCTGCAAAATGTTTCTCCCAAACACCAAAGAATATATCTTTTTCTCAACACTTCATGGAACCTTCTCCAAAACTGATCACATACTCAGTCACAAAGCAAGTCTTAATGGACACAAAAAAATCAGAATAACACCCCCTTCCCCATATCTTATCAGATCACTGTGGATTGAAGTTGGAGTTCAACAATAACACAAACTAAAGAAAGCCTACAAACTCATGGAAACTGAACAACTCTTAACTGAATTACCACTGGATCAAAAAAGAAATAAAGAAACAATTAAGTATTTGCTAGAATTCAAAGAAAATGAATGCATAACATACCCAAACTTATGGGACACAATAAAAGCAGTGCTAAGAGTAAAGTTCATAGTACAAAGAGCCTGCATAAAGAATTTGGAGAATGCTCATACTAGCAACTTAACAGCACATCTGCAAGCTCTAGAACAAAAGACATAAGCATACACAAGAGGAATAGATGGCAGGAAATAATCAAACTGAGGGATTAAATTAATGAAACAGAACAATTAATAAAACAAAGAGAACAATGCAAAGAATGGATAAAACAAAGAGTTGGTTCTTTGATAAAATCAACAAGATAGACAAACCCTTATTCAAACTAAGGAACGGCACAGAGAGAATATCCTTTTAACAAAATCAGAAAAGAAAAAGAGGACATAACAGATACTGAGAAAATCCAGACAATCATTAGGTCATACTTCAAAAACATGTACTTCACAAAATTGGAAAATCTAAAAGAAATTAACAAATTTCTTGATAGATACCACATGCTAAAGTTAAGCCAAGCTCAGATAAACAATAAAAAAACAGACCTATAACCCCTAAGGAAACAGAAGCAGTCACCGAAAGTCTCCCAATCAACAAAAGCCCAGGGCCAGATGGTTTTAGGGCAGAATTCTACCAGAATTTCAAAAAAGAGCTAATACCATTACTCTCAAATTATTCCACAAAATGGAAACAGAAGGAACATTGCCAAATTCTTTTTATGAGGCTACAACTACCCTGATACCCAAATTCCACAAAGACTCAACAATTTAAAGAGAATTAAAGACCAATTTCCCTCATGAACATCAATGCAAAAATAATAAAATACTGCCAAAACTTATCCAAGAACACATTCAAAAGATCATCCACCGTGATCAACTGGGCTTCATCCCAGAGATGCAGGGATGGTTCAGTATTGAAAACCTATCAATGTAATCCAGCATATAAACAAACTAAAAAAAAAAAAAAAAAAAAAAAAAAAAGAACTTACATGATCATCTTATCTTATAAGATTGCCTTTCCCAGCCTAAATACAAAGAAGATGCTTAGTCTTACCACAACTTAATATGTCATGCTTTCTTGATATCCATGGAAGGCCTGCCCCTTTCTGAACTAAAACAGAGTGAGTTGAGGGGGTCAGAGGGGAGGAAGGGAGAGAATGAAAGGACAGGAAGAAGGGGAAATTGGAAGTCAGGATATAAAATAAATAATTTTAAAGATGTATACTTAATATGTATACTCTATCAAAAATAATTATATCTGAAATTTCTAGTTTTTTTTTCCTGCAGAATTACTGGCCAGATGACAAAAAAAAGGGAGGGGTGATGTATTAGAGAAATTTCCCTCAGTTGAGTATCAAGAGCCATTCTTCCTCTACCAAGGACACCAAAGAATGTCCAGTGTGTGTCAGATACTAATGACAGGCACTTAGCCTTGTCAAAGAAGAGTAGTAACAGCTCAATTATCTCCCACACTTTGCCAAATCCAGTGAGGCAGTACCTAGGGTTAGTACAAGGGATCTCGTAAAATATTGGTCCCAGTTCCTAAAAGCAAGCCTCAACTATCAGCATGCAGAGTGGCTGAGAATCAGAAGGTAAATCTAGAATCAGAGGCAATCAAGATGAAATAGAGTTCAAATCTCAAATGACCTTTCTATGTACTGTAACAGAGGAAATAACAATTACATGTTCAAATCCACTAGCTCAAGTCAGTAGAGGCAGATAGAATGTAAATAATATGTAAGACTTTACTCAGCACAAAAAGATTCATCCACCAATGATGTATAACTCTCTCCTTCATTTTGATATTCAAATGCAAGTAAAATATTGGGGGATGTATACATTTATCATTTGTGTAAAAAACACCTGACCATACAAGAAGTAAAAGCTAACACTTGAACACTTGGGTTAAGAAAAACAGTTGGTGATTACAAGATGTAAGTTCCATATATTTAGAATGCCCTTGGTAATATTGTAGGATCGCTGAGATGTCTGCCTCAATGAGAGAGGAAGGATAAATTTCCATGAATACAATTCTAGGCAACACCATAACTGCAGACAGAGGAATAACAACACAATCTAACAGAAACAGAGCTGGGCCACAGCATGCTGTGCAATACTCTGATCACCACACTCAAAGCAATATAATGGGAGAGAATGATTTCATTTTATCTAATAGTTCTAAAACATTCCCCAATATTTCAAAGCATTCTAAACAATATGAAGCAATCAACATGAAAAAAAATCATTAATAAACTAGTTTGTACAAAATCTTCAAAGTAGGATGCTTTATTCTCATGCTACATTAGTTTTTATAAAAAATGATCTATACTTTTTGTTTACCCTAGTTTTCTTGACATATAAATGGCAAACAAAAATTGCATAATTCAAATTTACAACATGATCTTTTGATATGTATTTACACAGTCAAATGATTCCCACAATAAAATTCACAGTATTAGAGCATTCTCTATTGTAACAATGTGTAGAGGGATGAGGACAAGCAGAAACTGTCCTCTGAACATACTTCAAATAAACAATATAACCCATTATTATCTGTACATTCGGTCTAAGCATATTTCAAATAAACAATATAGTATGTGATTGATTCTTTTCAGTCACTACATTGTACATTGGGTCTTCAGAACACATTCATCTTACAATACAAAGCCTGTACCCTTCACCACTATGGCCCCATTTGATCCCACATTTGAATGAACTGTACTTGGATCTACAAAATTTTACACTGAAAAAGCAAATTCAAAGTCACATGTCATGGCACACACCTACAACCCCACCATTTGTGAGGTGGGGCAAGAGGCTTTCTCTTCTATTAGTATTTTTCTAGCAGTCCTACACATTGCCAATGATTCACAACAAATAAGGATTCTCTATTGATTCATTAATTAATTATAATTAATAATAATGTATTTATTTATCTTGAGTAATTCCTTTTAAACCAAGCTAAACTGAAATCTCCTGGGAGTCCAAGCTAGACTAAAACTTATTTTATGACCCAGCTACACTGGTTACATGGCTGAAGAAAATGACACCTCCTCCTTCAACAGCCATTAATTGCCAGGAGTTCTTGGGGGAGGCGTAAGGCCTCCTGGGCCCCTCTGTCACCCAGAATGAAAGGGCTCCACCCAGGGTTTTGTACAGATAGTCATAGCTTCGGTAAGTTTGTAAATGCAACAGTTTTATCATGACCAGAAGGCATCATTTTGCTGCACATCTGAACAACTCCCCATCCTTCTTACATTCTTTCCTCCCCCTCTTTCATGTTGTTCTCTGAGCCTTGGAAGAGAAGTGATATCTTTAAATCAATCAAGTCATCCATGCTTGAAAACAGTATTTGAGAGCTTGAAGACTGTAAGTAACTCAGTGGTAAAGCATATTTGTCTAGTGTGTGGGGGGACCCTGGATTTGATCCCAGTCCTATAAGTACATGTGTGTGGGAGGTGTAGTGTGTGTGTGTGTGTGTGTGTGTGTGTGTGTGTGTGTATGCATGTTTGTGAATATAAACATGCATATATGTGTCTGTGTATGAATTATATGTTTATGTGTATATATGTATAAATAAGTATGCATATGTGTATATATATATATATATACTGTGTCTTAGTTAGGGTTTCTATTGCTGCAACGAAACACCATGACCAAAAAAATCAAGTTGAGAGGAAAGAGTTTATTTGACTTACACTTTCACATCACAGTCTATCACTGAAGGTGGTCAGAACAGGGACTCAAGCAGGGCTGGAACTTGGTGGCAGGAGCTGATGCAGAGGCCATGGAGGAATGCTATTTACTGGCTTGCTTCCCCTGGCTTGCTTCCCCTGGCTTGCTCAGCCTGCTGTCTTATAGAACCCAGGGATGGTACCACCCACCATGGGGTGGGCCCACCTCCATTGATCACTAATTGAGAAAATGCCTTACAGCTGGATCTAATGGAGGCATTTCCTCAACTGAGGTTCCTTCCTCTCTGATGACTCTAACTTGCATCAAGTTGACACATAAAACCAGCCAGTACAACTGACCCCTTGTCAACTTGACACACAAATGCATCACTATTAAGCCACAATCCTTCCTTCTTATTCATCCCCAAGATCTCACACTAAAATCATTTAAAAGTCCCATGGGAGGTCTCACCCTCCCTGAGGAGTGAATGGGGGGGTAGAATGGGGGATGGGAAGATGGGAGGGAGAGGAAACTGGGATTGGTATGTAAAATAAAAATTATTTTAATTTAAATGAAAATTAATTTTATAAAAGAGGTAAGAACCAGGGCTCTGTCACAATCTGAACCAAGTAAAACCAAAGTTCAACAGTATTAATAACTCAATATCCATGTACTGTGATTCAAATACCATCTTCTGGACTCCTCCAAAGGGCTTGAATCATTTCTCTGACTCTGCCCTCTGCAGCACACACAGCTGTCTTCTAGGCTCTGGCTAGGTCCACTCCACTGTTGCTGCTATTCTTGGTGTTCTTCCCATGGTACTGGCATGTTGGGGTCTTCTGCTGCAACTAGGCTGCACTTTCACCAATAGCCTCTCATAGTCTCTTTTCATGGAGACAAGTTTCAGCTCCTTTGCATGACCCCTTCAGTTCTGGGAATAAACTGCCAAGAAGGCTGCACCTTCACCAATGGCCTCTCCTGGCCTCTCACAGTAATGAGAAGCCTCGGCTGTTTTCTATGACTCTTTCATGTTGTCAAAACAGTACTGCTTGGGTGACACTTTAACATCACCAAGTCCTGCTACCAACACAAGGTACAGTCATAGCCATCTCTGGAACACAGCTTCTCTTCTCTCAGGAAACCCTTCCCAGAAGAGTTCACCTCAGTGATGCTGGTCTCTTCTTATCATCACCAATTTCTTAGCTCCAGCTGACCAGCATCAATTGTCTCAGGAACATAAAGGGTTCACTTTTAGTAGTTCCTGTATCTTGTTAATCACAGTTTGGGCCCCAGCTAACCAGAACCTCAGAATCTTAATTCAAAATAACAAATGGCACTGATAGGCTTTGAACTTCCCTCTGAAATTTCATTAGCCAGGCCTCCATCCTCTACACTGTTCTAAACATTCTTTTATTCCAAGTTCCCACAGGACATTCCACAGAGCTCTTAACAATCAGTGTCTCTTCTAGCCCAAAGTTAGAAAGTATTTCTACAACCCTCTCAAAAGCATGGTCAACTCTGTCACAGCAATATTCCACTACTCTGGTACCAATTTGTCTTAGTTAGGGTTTCTATTGCTGTGACTAAACACCATGACCAAAAGGCAAGTTGTGGAGAGAAGGGTTTATTTGACTTACACTTCCACATCATAGCCCATCATTGAAGGAAGTCAGGACAGGAACTCAAGCAGGACTGGAACCTGGAGGCAGGAGTTGATGCAGAGGCCATGGAGGAAGAGATGATTACTGGCTTATTTCCCCTGGCTTACTCTGCCTGCTGTCTCGTAGGACCCAGGACCACTAGCCCAGAGAAGATATCACCCACCATGGGCTGGACCTTCCTCCATTGATCACTAATTGAGAAAATGCCCTACAGCTGGATCTAATAGAGGCATTTCCTCAACTGAGATTCTTCTCTGATGGCTCTAGCTTGTGTCAAGTTGACACACAAAACAGCCAATATACTGTGTATATGTACATACTGTATATATGTATATACACGTGTATGTGTATATACATGTGTGTATGTATATAGATATGCATATGTATATAGATGTGTGTATCTAAAAGATTTGTGTATGTATACATATATATGTCTGTGTATGTATATATGTGTGTGTGTGTAAATATGTGTGAATATGTGTCTGCATATGTGTATATATGTATATATAATATATGTGTATGTAGATTATTGTATATGTGTATATAATATTGTATATATGTGTGTGTATATCAGTATCTTCATAAAATTTTTATAAATTCTTTGATGTTGTTACTATAACCTATAGACATTTATTTGCCATATTAACTAAAAACATTTTGGTTAGTGTAAAAGATAAAAGACTATTTGGTCTTATCCTTACAATTTTCTTTCTTTATTTCTTTTTGTTTGTTTGTTTGTTTGTTTGTTTGTGACAGGGTTTCTCTGTGGCTTTGGAGGCTGTCCTGGAACTAGCTCTTCTAGACCAGGCTGGTCTCGAAATCACAGAGATCCTCCTGCCTCTGCCTCCCAAATGCTGGGACTAAAGTCGTGCACCACCACTGCCCAGCATCCTTACAATTTTCTAATATTCAAATTGCAATAGTCAAAATTTATTTCTAACTAAAAGTGGGGTTTGTGTGTGTGTGTAAGGCGTACAGGTATTTCCTCCCGCCGCCGCCTGGTCTTGTCCCGCCACCGCGCCAGCCCCAAATAACGCACAGAGACTCTGTATTTGATACAATGCTATTGGCCAGGTACTTATTTCTTATTGGCTAGCTCTGTCTTAAGTATTAACCCATTTCTGCTGATCTATGTATTTCTCTTACCGGGGAGCCAGCCGGCATACTGCTTTCTCCAGACTCTCCATCTTGACTCCCCATCCTGACTCCTCCTCCCTACTTCCTCTTTCCTCCTTGTCTCCTAGCCCCTCCTATCTTCCTTTCCTATTGGCCAACAGTGCTTTATTATTAACCCGTATGAGAAGCATATATACATAATGGCATCTCCCATCATGTGTGTCAGACAGAACTCAAGTTGCATTGTATAGCTAGTCAGTGAGAAAAACTTAGATACTTTTAGAAATTGCTTTGAAATTGTTCTGGGGACATTTAATTCTGACTTCAGGTACCAAATTCCTTTTATATCTTTTAACTGTTGGGAAACAAACCTCTTATCACATCACTACATATATATCTTTTTCAAAATGTCTCTTCTGGCTGACAATTTTGTACTTACAGAGAAAATAAACTAACTCCTCTGATTAGCCCAGGGACAGCCACCACATTGTTATACTTTGTGAAGTATCTTCTAATCTTGTTTCTCATTTACTGTCCCCATCTTATAGCTAGCTTCCAAATTTAAAAAACTAACGGCATGAACTAAATCATTTTCCGTGTTTGAAACTCAAGCACAGTGCATACTTTGTTTTAACCACAGTATAGCTTCTAAAATTACTAAAACACCAAGTAAATCCAAGTGCTCATCAGCTATTTTATGTCATCATCATGGTAAGTTGCACCATCCTCATAAAATATTCAACAAATGGATGATCTGATCATGTTACTTAGGTGGAAAGGAAGAGAAACTTGAACTGGGTGAATCTGTTGACATGGAGTGGCTTGGTGACTGTTGCTGTGTCTCATATGCTCACCTGGTGACAGCAACTATGGAAGGTAGGTTTATGCAACATTAATGCTGTAGTTAGTAGGAAATCATTTTCTTTCTATCTTTCTTTTTGCCCTCCCCCCAAGTTTCCTCAAACTCACAGAGATCCACCTGCCCTTGCCTCCTGAGTGCTGGGATTAAAGGCCTGCATCAGGACCATCTGGCTTGGAAATAATTCATGACTATGATTAATTTAAATAAATAAAGTGAGCTACAAATAAACAAAATGCAAAAACCTTAACTGTTCTTCAGCCTCCTTAGCTTGACATCCTAGAAGGCACTGATGGAGTGACAGTGAGAGGTAATTTGAAGAGACAAGGGCAGGAGGAAGATGAAGAAGAAAAGATTCGTTCTTAGCTTTAACCATTAAGAATAGTTAAACTAAAACAAATGTCTTTACTCAGATACTCACTTAAGCCAGGCCTGGAAAAACCACAATCTAAGGTAATGGTTGACAATTGTTAAATGATTCACGAAACAGGAAGAGATAATTCATAGCATCAACATATTGAACCTGTCCATTTTTCCAGAGAGAAATAGAAAAATGAGTATTTTGGACCTATAAGAAACCCACTGGGACTCAATTTATGCTATTTTCTACTCAGGACAGTGGCAGATACATGTTGGGAATCTCCATAAATAACTGCATTAAATAAACGTCCTTGCTTCCATTTGCTATCAAAGTTCTTAGGCATTTGTACAAGTTGATAACCTCTAAATTTATGCAACATTTTAACTACATATGAAAATCAACCTGCCATTTTTAATTTATAGTGGAGAATAAAAGACTATAAAAATAAATCCTAGAGTAAGCTAAGAAATCTGATATCATCTCTTGCATACCACACTATAACTGCAAAGCCAATCAGATAACATTCTCAAACACCATTATCTTGAACTATTTATTGCTACAAAATCATGTCATCACTTGCTTTTTTTTTTTTTTTTTTTTTTTTTTTTTTTTGCTTTTATCATTTTTTAATGGCTTTGTTTAAGAAGAAGTGAGAAGAAATTCCTGACCTCTGGGGGGAGGCTTGTTGTTATTTTGATTTTTAATAATTAGAAGTATTTGAATTTGTGTTGAGACTTAAAAACAAAATCTTGATATCATTTTACACAGCTGGTGATTTCATTCATACATGAGAACCTCCACAACATGTAAGATGCAAGAGGAGGAAATGGTGATGAGTTCCTCTAAGGATTGAAAAAGAATCACCTTGTTTTGGTTTTGGTGGCCATTTTCAGTTATCATCTGTGGCCAAGGACATGATTATGGGGCATCTCAAAGAGCTGGCTCACAAGATGCCTTACTTTTGTCATTCAAGCCTCAGCTTCATCTAACTTTATGAGTACCTTAGATGCTCTAAAAGCTTAATTCGGGACATAGGGCAGCAACAGTTCACCTCATCCATTTAGTAAAGAAGCAATGGTGGGTGTCAGATGACCAGCTAACATCATGGAATCAGATGGACAGGGGCCTACAGAATGGAAGTCTCTTCCTCTGGGTTTAACCCATTTTCCCTCCAACTCTATTCATATTGATGGAGTAAGTCTGTTGGGACAGTAATATAAAATTCCCAACAGGAGGAGAATGAAGTAACATTAAGGATGTCTAAAAAGGGCATAAGAAATAATATTATTAACTTCCAAAAACTATAATACACAGAAGTCTGTATAAATATGCATGTATAGTTTAAGTGACATTTTCTCATCTGAGTTGACAATGACACCTTCAAGAACCAAAGACCACCTAACAAAGAGTCCAACACCTGATAAGCCCTTTTTTGGGTTACTGTTCAGAGTTGTCCAAGAGCCTCCTAAAAGACTCTGACTATTGCTATTGCCCTTGGTTGTCCTTCTAAGGTGAAAAGGCAAGTCCTTATTGCTGAAGACACTATGCACTTCAGACACAGAGACCAGAAGCCCCTGATCTGGATATGACCTGAATGCCTTCTTCCTAGGGACTAGCTTGCATGATACCAGAAGGTGCCATGCAAGTTTCCAAGGAGGGAAGCAACCAACAGTCCTACCCAACTAAGATGCTCATGAACCACATTAACTAGCATGGTATGATAGCTCAAAAGATGCAATAGCAGCACACATAACACGGCAGTAACCAACAGCTCTCTAATTGGACTTAAGACAGACTCAACAGGAGAGAAATCATGTCTGGTCCTGGAAACCTATCCAACTATCCAGGGCTAGGGAAGTCATGAGTCTTGGAAGAGACTCTACAACCACCCCTTCACTAAACCAACATAATTCCTAATTATGTTATAATATTTGTCCTTATAGTTACACATAAGTACAGTTCTCACCCCCTCATCAAAGAAACTTTACTTTGCAACAGTGGAGGAGACCATTACAGAAAACCATTCCAAAGGCTGACATACTTACATATACATATATAGAAAGAGGGATACTTATAAATGCATGTAATAACAATTAATGGGAAAAGAGGCTATGGATTGGAAAGAGAGCAAGAAGTGGTACTTGGAGGCTTTGGAGGGGGAAGGAGAAAGTCATACAATTATAACCTCAAAAATAAAAGAAATTCAAAAGAAAAAAAGACATTCCCATCAGAAGTGTAAAAATGTTGAGAAGAAAATGTGAACTCGGGCATCATGGGAGGACAAACTGATGCTCATAAATAGTCTTCTGACAAGGTGAAAACCCCACCTCAGAAAGAGAAAACCCTAATAATTCCATTACTGACAGCATTTGGGGAGTTTTAAGCACTTAACAATATAGGAAGGCAAGGAAAACATGAATGACCCGGATGAGACGGGTTCACTTAATGAATCCGGACAAGCTGCATTTCCTCCAAGCATTCCATTAGCCATGTTTTGTCCCTTGGCTTATGTAAAAATATCGTATTATATAAGTGCCTGCGTTTGGACATGCAGATAATTAAAATAGAGGTTTAATGACCATTTGGCTTTACAAAGTTATGACATTTCCTATACAAAGTCAAGAGCTTATTTCCTCTCTAATTCATTTGATAACTTGCCTGGATGGTAATATGAGTTGCATGTTTTAAGATATTATTTGTTTAGCCTAGGGGTAATGTAAATTCTAAAATGTAAAAGCTACAACTCTAACGATCTGTATAATAACACTGTGTATTTATCCAGAGCCAACTAATGCCCTTTCTATTTTGTGTTCTCTGTACTTTTGACTAGAGCATTGGGAAAAAGTATTCTAAGACAAGACCTCCAATGAGCAATTTTATGTACACAATATCTGCTACCAGCTCATTCCAAGCGTCTTTTCCCCTGCATACTACCAACTCATCCTGTACACTCACCATTGGAGAAGACTTTTCTATTTTACATTTTCTTAATTCTAATTAAACAAATCTTAATCTTGACTTTAATGGCCACAATTATGATACTTCATTATGTTAAATGTTAGTTGCAACATAAGAATAAATTGTATAAACAGTTTAGCTGCAGTCGCATGGCGTCTGAGTGTACATTACTCATTAACAAGATGTGGGTAGCAGCAATTATAACATTTCCTCCTAATGTCCCCATTTATTGAGTCACAGCGGCAAGCCCCCTTTCACATAGCTCTCTGATTGACGATAGAGCTTTTGTGCTGGTAGTAAAACAGGCGCTGTAGCCTGCTGTGTGCTTCCAACTCAGATCGATGCAAGTACACATTAGCTCTTAGCCTCACAGGCCGGAGTTCTTGAAGGTCAAAATAGCCATCAGCATCACTGTAGGGTATAAAAATCATTTCACAAACTGTGAACAAAAACAACACAACTTGCTTTGCAGTGTGATTATTGTTTATAGATACAGCAAGCCAAGAATTAAAGCATAGCCTTGGGGCAGCGCAATTATTTACAGCTGAAGACTCATATCGTTATTAGCATGCTCCTAATTGCTTGAAGTTATATCAATGTTAGTTGATTTAACACATTTTTTTATAACATGCATGGAAATTGGGTCCTCTGCATATGGAGTGTCAGTTTAACTGGTAGATGGTTCTTTAATTTATCAAAGTTCTTTTTTTTTTTTTTCCTTCTAATTATTCTGTTTTGGTTTGGTATGGTTTTTCTGTTTTGAAGGGAGATTTTCCCTTAGCTGTAAGCAGGGAGAGTTGAATCTGGCCTTTAGCTTATATACTGTCTTTTAACACTAGCAACACCATGATTGTTTTGTTTTCTTCTCATTAAAAATTGAGTCAATAAATGCACAACAGTATCTTCTGTTAAAAAATGAATCAACATTTCTTCCTCACTTCTTGACTTCATCTTTTTTCCCCATGTACAGATCTTGAACTTTTGTTCAACATTAAGAGCATAACCATGAAGGAAACAGAGGGCTTTAGTCATGCCAAGCTGAGGTTTCCATCACGTGATCAATCCATCTGCCCCTTAAATATACATAAGGAAAATAAAGCTGCAAAATTCTGCAGAATAGATGGGAACCGACAGTGGTATGGGGGAAGAAAAAAGGAAGGGTGGCAATTGGGATTTGCAAAGCCAAAATGAATTCTTACTCTGTCATAATGCTTATTGTCTGGATATATTGCTGCTGTTGCTGCTGCTGCTGCTGTTGCTGCTGCTTCTTCTTCTTCTTCTTCTTCTTCTTCTTCTTCTTCTTCTTCTTCTTCTTCTTCATCCTTCACCTCCTCCTTCTGTCCTACAGGTGGTGACACTTTTACTCTCACCTGAAGACATATGGGTCAGACCTGAAGGCTTTAGAGACCAGAAAGAATCTTCTAGAACCCAGCACACAGTTTCTACTATGCATCATGTCTAAGGAAAATTTGTTCTTGACCCATTAAGCTAAGTGTTCACAATGACAACAATAGTTAGATACAGCTGGGAAGAAACTAATTCCAGTACAAACTAAACAGAGTGAGGACATTAAAAAAAAAAAAAACAAAGAACAGCAATCTCCAGCATCAGACTCCTCCCTCTACAGAAAGACTGAAAAGGGCTGATAAACTGTAGGCTTAAACCCAACCCCACCAGACTGATTTCTTTCTCATTTCCTTTCACAATGAATAGTATTCCATGATTTTATGATAAGAGGGCTGAGAAAACATAAATGTTTATAAAAAATACTTCCCAAAGGGAAATATCAATTTAATGGCTAATGTATGTTTTCACAAAATTGATCACCAGTTGCAGATTGCAAAGTCTCTGAGCCTATCTGAGACAATCACTAATGGAGCTTATTGTTTACAGGTATGTGAAAACAAATCCCACTGGCCCTGATCTCAGTCACAGAGGTTCCCCTGGAGAGATTATGAAATTTAAGCTGCAATTGTCAACCTGTTAGAAGTCACCACGTTACTTAACACTTGTGATCTTATCGAAGAGACATCTGGTAGAAATCTTTTCTGCAGTCCGTGAACAATTCTGTTTCATCGAAGGGAATAATGTGTTAACTATTCTCTCTACTTTATGGAGGATATGGAAGATTTTTAAGTTGTATTTTAGATTAACTTATTGTAGACTGCCTTGCAACAAATTACAGATTCTGTGACTGTGACTGTGACCCAGTGGGTTATTTCTGGAAGCTCAATCTGCTGCAATTCCAGTGTCCTTTGCACACCATCTTGTGAAAATGAAAAGAAGGTGAGAGGTAGAGAGGTTGGAAAATTCATTGTCACTATGGGTAACATAGGATGGCAGAGCTGTTCTGTCCACAGAGTGAGTGACATCTTAAGTAGAAGAGGCTAAATCAGGCACAAAGGTAATTTTACATTGAGGTTTTTATTTTTAAGTTTACCTTGTTTTATATATAATATGGTTTTGTTTTGTCTATATTCCAGAAGACAGAAGCAATCAAAATGAATTAGATGAAGAAAACCAAGTGGAGCAGATTAAGCCGTTTTAAATCTAGTATTTTTCACTAAAACACTTAAGAATCTTCTCAGACACTGGCTGGCCTCCCCTCTCCCCCATCCCGTGCCCTTCCATAACTTACAAACTTCACTTTGCTACCGGGATTCTTTTTAGGACCACGTTCCATGGGTGAATTATAGATCTCAACTATCACCTTCCGATTTGGGTTAAGCAATTGCTTTTCCTGTGCCACTGGCTGCAGTTGATTCCTATTAGGTGCAAACACAGGCATTTGTTCTCATGAAACAATAATCAGATGAGGCTCCCCAACTTCAACATCCACAAGGCTTTAGTCCTCCACATAAACAGTGAGTGAGGACAATATCACTCTGCAAACTGAAATCGTTCGACTGTTAGCACCAAGGAATGAAAAGAGGCTATTTTGGAAGTTCCATCTTCCAGAGGTGCCTTAGATGGAAACAAAGATTTACCTGTGGTCCACTGCATAGAATCAAATACTTACGATCTGTGAAATAAATGTTTCCTTCTTCAACTGTCAGAAGAGCTCTCCAGTTTCTGGCTGCCATGTATTCAGGGTTCTGCTCCTCTTTCCCAGGCTCCTCTGCTCCTTCATCTCAGCTCCCTTTTCAGGAACCTTGGGTCCAGGGCAGAGGGCTGGGGGCAGGGCAGCTGAGCAGGGTGGGAACAAGTCTTGAGAGCTCACAGGTTGCAACATCTGCTGGGCAGATAACATCTGCAGATAATGACAGGGCAGGGGTGAAGGGTAGAAAGGCCAAGCTACAGAAGAGAGAAGAGTGTGGGGGAGGGAGGGAGCTGTTGCAAGAGTTCTGTCACCTCCAGTCCCCTGTGACCCTCTCCTCAGCAGCCTCGGGGTGCATTTCCAGTTGTGGTTTTCTGTTACTCCCCTCATTCCTTGTCTTATTTTGTTTGTGTCCTTTCTTTCATCCTGGGGATAACAGGTTTTTTTTGTTTTTCCTTTGCTTAGCTTCTTTTTTTTTTTTTAACGCCTTGGCCATTTCATACATATACATTTATAATGCATTTTGGTCCTTTTCACCTTGCCTATCACCCTTTCTAACCCTTCTACTCCTGTTGAACCCCATTTTCTTCCCAACAACTCCCCACTCTCATGCCTTGTTCTGTTGTGTTTTTGGTGACCCACTAACTTTAATGAGGGTTACTAATTAGTAATAACTCGTGTGTATAAACAGGAATGGGGATGCGGTTGCCTGAAATATGGGCAGCCTTCCCCTTTAACTGATATGCCACATGAGGACACAGGCCCTCCCTTAACTTCTCTTTCATTCACAGAACAAAACAGATAACCAACCGCAATGACTCTGGAAGCTGGAGTTGGTGACACCTGATGGCACCCACACAGGGTACCTTCAGCACATTTCCCCCGCTGCCCTAGCCAAAGCGGGTGCTGGGGTGAAGAAGACTGCTGTAGTCCCTGGAAGCCTCAGATCAGTCCATTTTTATAGCAAAGCTGAATGGGCAGCCAGCAGTCAATCTTGAGTGCTCGAGCACCATGAACTCACAAGTATGGAGGAACAAGGAGGTAGACTACTGTGGACTCCAAATGTGCTCCTCAAGCTCCCAGGACCTGCTGAGCTCCAAACTGGCCAAATCTTGAGGAGGATGAAGGCAAAAAATAGATCAACCCTGAGCCCAAGACAGCACACAGAATTCAACCACCATGCAATCTCTCCTTCCTTCCTCCTGATTCTCACCTCCCCCCCTTCCCCTCTCTGCTTGCTCTCTCTTTACTCCCTTCTTTCCTCTCTGCTCCTCTCCCTCCCTGTCTCTCAAACACACACACACACACACACACACACACACACACACACACACACACAAATCCCTCTCTCCCTCTCCTTTCTCCTCTCCCTTTCCTCCTCTCTCCCCGCCCCTCCCCCACCCTTTCCTTGCTAAATATGCAACTATTTCAGCCATAAGCCCATCAGACCACAGGACTGGAACCTTCCCAGGTACATCTTCTCATTTCTACCATGGACTTGAACCGTGGAGAGGGCACAATGGCAGACAAACTGACCCAGCTCCACAGGGGCATGGCATAAAACCGCACCTGCCATTCCAGAAATTCTGTTACTGAAAATGCTCAGAAGAGCTTCAGTTTACACAAGCCCCAAAGCAGGGTTCATAAGCTCACGATGGAAAGCCATCTTATTCAGTAGTAACTGCCAAGTCATTCAGACAGTAACAGACACTTTCTCCACCCAATAACTGCGACAAAATCACAGCCAGTCAACTTAAAGGAGAAAAGGCACAGTTGGCTTGAGGCTTCAGAGGTTGTTTGAGTCGTGGTAGTTCGGCCTCAGCCCTGTTGAGTCAGCATAAGGGAAAAACATCATGGTGGAAAGCACACCATGAAATAAGGCTGCACAAGATGCTCTTTGGGAAGACAAACCCCTGCTTCCTACAACCCCTCCAAACAGCCCATTCAGGCTTTATGCATTGCCGAGGTCAGCCCCCTCATGAGCACCACCATCTAGGCACCAACCTTCAAAACAGGAGCCTCTGCGGCCTACACTTTACATCTAGAGCTTAAGGATTGATGGGCCCAGCACCCACGCTGTGGGAAAATCTGTAGCATTGGCTAATGGCAATAAGAAACGTTAAGAGGCTTTGGCCTCAGCACCCTGGTTTCCCATCACTGAGCTTCGCTGAGCTGTTTCCTTACTGTCACTTACCTCAGACTTTCCAACAATTCACTCCACTGAGCCACAGTCAGAGACAAACAGAAGCACAAGGGACTGCTTACCTGAGTGACTGTCATCCATCCCCAGTAGTCTATTAACATTATCATGCTTTTTCCCAGCATCACATCCCTGACTTTCCAAATACAGTTGAAATTATAGCAAGGTCATAACCGTGTCAAAATGTATCTATTGGGCCAGCAAGACGGTTCAGTGGGTGCACCTGACAAGGATGATGATCTGAGATGCCCAGGACTCATGCAGTGAAAAGAGAGACCAGGCGCCAACAAGCTAAGTAAACGGAGATTTTTAAACTTTAAAAATATGCCAGGCAGTGGGGGTGTATACATTTAATCCCGGCAGAGACAGGTGGATCTCTGTGAGTTCGAGGCTAGCCCGGCCTAGTCTACAAAGCAAGTTCTAGGGCAGGCTCCAAAACTCCACAGAGAAACCATGTCTTGAAAATAAAATCCCTTCAAAAATGTGTCAAGGGCTATGAACAAGATGACAAGAAAATTCACATTTAGACATTTAAAATCACTGAGCTTCTTGGTGTTATCATAATGCGTACACAAAGCAAGCATTTGTTCTTGTTGCTAAGCAATGTGTATAATATCAATTTTATGCCATAATAGGCCAATTAAGAAAAGGGCAAGTGGAAGGCTTAGAAATAATAACTTAAGAAATCAAGCACTGTGGGGAAACTAAGCTCACTCTCCCACAAGAACCACAACAAAACACTAGCCAGGGCAGCAGGCAGGAGACCTTGGTGCATTCAATAAGCCTATTTGTTTGTTTGTTGTTTTGGTTTAGGTTGGGTCTTAAGGTTTGAGGGGTTTTTTTTTCCCTCAAAGCACAGGTGTTTCTTTGTGGCTATTAGCAGTCTTCTTGGCTCCCACTAAAAGTATTTACTTCAAGAATGTGAAGGTTTTCTTTCATCAGACACAATTAAGGGTGAGAAAGCGAGCAGCATGCCCAGGTTAGTCCTACTGGTGTATTCCAGAAGTTCTAGAGATGGGTGGCAACATTACTGAACTTCAGACTGCTCCTCTTTTCCCTCCTGTCATCGCTGTGGTGAATAGCCAGCGCTGACTTCTGAAGTTGTCATACCATTTAGTAAAAGTAAGGTGCCATTAACTTTTCTCAGTGTTGTGACAAAATGCCAGACCAAAGCAACTCAGACTAAGAATGGCCTTCTGCATTAAGGCAAGAATGTCAGGCAGCTGGCTGGTCACACTGTGCTCATACCCCAGAAGCACAGAGGAGACTGGGAGTGGGAATGAACTACAAAACCTCATGGCTTGCTCTGAGTGACTCACTTCCTCCAGGAAGCCCCTCTGCCCAAAGGCTCCCCAAGTGTTCAAACATATGTGTGCACCATTTCACACTCAGACTACAGCACTGAAATAGCCTGGTATTTCCAAGCTAGTTTCCACACTGAAAACAGCTCCAGAGACATCTAACTATGAAGATACCCCTAAGGCATACTCCCAAAGCAGTAGATTAAGCCCTTGTGGAGTGTGGGTAGACACTTGTTCAGAAGGGTACAGCAGCAGCAGCAGCAGAAATTAACAATGAAGAGGTAACCCTTGGCCTCATGGAGATTTGTAAGGAGTATGGTTTTTTTCCTCCCGCCACCGCTGGTCTTGACCCGCCGCCGCACCAGCCCCAAATAATGCACAGAGACTCTGTATTTGATATAATGCTGTTGGCCAGGTGCTAGTTTCTAATTGGCTAGCTCTGCCTTAATTATTAACCCATTTCTATGTATTTCCACGTGGTCTCCTTACCGGGGAGTGAGGCAGGCGTCTGGTCACCCCAGTCTCTCCATGCTGGCTCCTCCTCCCTATTTCCTATTTCCTCCCTGTCTCCTAGTCCCTCCTATCTTCCTTTCCTATTGGCCAGCGTGCTTTATTATTACCCAGTATGAGAAACATATACAGAATGACATCTCCCATCATCTCCTCTTTTCTGTCTAAATAAAAAGAAGGGTTTTAACCTTAACATAGTGAAATATATCACATAACAGTTATCAAGTAAGATCACAGTAAACAATATTTAGTCCATTAACATTTAGCAAGATTTAAGAAAATATTCCATCATCTATTCTATCTTTGTGTCTAAAGTCTATGTAACTTATCTTTAATCCTAACTAAGGAAAACTATAACCATAACCATCTGTCTTTAACTCCTTCAAAGACCATAGAAAGTAGTATATAAACTCTAGAAATGACAGAGACAACTCACTGCCTGGTCAGACACCTGAAGTTCTCCTGTAATCTTCCTTTCTGACGCAGGTGGTGTTGCCAGGAGCATTTATGTTGTCTCACTGTCAAGAAAATCCTAAACCATTTTAAATGCCATATTCTGTAGGTCTTTGAAAGGTTTGAAGAATGCCTATCTATCTCAAATACATCTCTGCATATCTAGAAAACCTAACTCACCTAGCTATAAGTTTTGACTATTATAGGTAACTATGTAAAATCTGTACTAAATTATACATTACATTTTTAAATGAGCTATATAAACACAATACATAAACAAGAAGAGAAATATACATATCACAACATTGACCTTAAATTGTATCAATAAATGAAAATCCATTCCAAAATGAAGTATTCATATCTATACCATAGAGATTTCCAGTGTTTAATCTTCAGAGTAGAAACTGAAGTTCCTGTCTCTTATCTGCCACATTTTCCTTCTTATACATGGCCTCTCAGAGGTTCCCAGTCTTTCCCCTCTGACATACACAGTGTTAGCTGTCTCTGCTAATGAACATTCCCTCTGTCATCCCCAGCCATCAGCGGCTGCAGAGGTTTCTGTTTTCATCTCCTATGGTTGTGAAGAGCTTTCAGATGTAGCTTTAAAGGCTCTTCCCTTTTAAGTTAGATTCAAATGCTATAAGACAATGGTAACCATTAGCTGTTACTCTATCAACATCCAAGCCACGGGGATGAGCCCTCTAGCTTTAGTAGTTATCAAAACTGCAGCTTCTACTGTGGACCTTTCATCTGAAGTCAATCCCCACCTCCCCACCACCCAAACCCAACCCCCGACTCCCTGCATCACCAGGCTCCAGCCTTAAAGCCTTGAAGCTTCTTCTTCTCCTCCTCCTTCTTCTCCTTCTCCTTCATTTTTTTTAATTTATCCGTCTCCCATTTTGACATTCCTGTGTTTGCTATGCCCTAACTATAGATTATTCCTTTCTAAAAACTGTGTGTGTTTGTGTGTGTGTGTGTGTGGGTGGGCTCTGCAGAGTTCAACACTGAGCATCTTCCACAATCTCTTCTCTGGCTGAATTTTTTTGTGACAGGGTCTCTCAATGAACCTGGAGCTCACTAATTCGGCAAGATGGACTGACTGGCCAGCCCTGAGGAGCCTCCTATCATTACCTCCCCGAAGCTGAGACTACAAACACATGTCTCCTGAGACCAGTGGGTCTGGGGCTCTAAACACCTTACCCAGAGTCATTTCCCCAGTGACCGGCCCCCAGACTTTTCTTTATTGTTTCTTTCCTTGGCAGACGACTGACACCTGTCATTCAAGGAGAGGCCGAGAGCTCCCCCCCAGACATCTCTTCCTTTGATGTCATTTTTCTGGGGGGTCTCTGCATCCCATGCTATGTGAACCTACACATTGATGAGATGAAGTTAGCTTTTTGGCTGGTGTGTGTTCCCCGTACGAGGGGAGAGAAGCCTGGTTCATTGACTCTCATTTCTCTATCACAGTAACTACTCTTCCATAAATGTTTGCTGATTTCCCACTGGGGTCCCAAAGGATGAGATTATCAATATGTGTCCCTTGTGCTTTTTTTTTTTATATAGATGCTTATTAGTTCTCAAGTACCCCGGGATTGCTTTGAGAGGTGTGCAATCAATTCAGAGCAGAGAATCTGTTCCTTGGGATTCCTTCACGGAGGGACACACGGAAGCTGTTTTAAACAGGGGAAAGCCTTATACAGGTGACATCAGGCATACGCCTTGCTGCTTCACTTCTGTAGGATCCCAGCTATCCCTGTGTCCTTTCTCTGAAATTTTTATTAGATTGGGGGGGGGGCTGTTTTATTTTGTTTGAGATGGGGCCTCATACAGGCCAGGCCTTGAATTCCCAATCCCCTGGCCTCCACTTCAGGGACTGCAGGTGTGCACCACCACACCACCACACCCCTCACCTGAGTCCAGTGAAACATTTTTTTAGGCTCCTGCTTTCCACCCCTCTCCAGAGCTGTATCTTGCACCCGGTGGGGTCCCACTCACTCCCTCAGTCAAACTCTCCTTGTTGCCATCAGTGACAATGGTTCTAAACTCCCACCTTCTCTAATAAGCTGACTGACTGGGAAAGAGGCAGCAATTTCCCTCGGACAGGTGCCTCCCATAATCCCCTCCCCAAGTGGCTATGTACCATAGCCCGGATTCCTCAGGAGACCGATCCCTCACTCTGGAGATTTAAGGCTTTTCTGGAGTTTCCTATCAGAAAACACTTTGCATCTTTCTATTTCCCTTCCTCCAGGAAAAATCTGGGCCTTAATGAATGTTTTAAGTGAAAAGGAAATGAGTTAAAAGACCTATTACAAAATTCTTTTTACACTACACTTTACCTAGAGGCATGGCTTTGGTTTGCTTCGGGAGTTAGTTTTTGTGGGTTGTGAGTTGGAGTTTTGTTATGTAGTCGAGGCTGACCTCTAACTTATAGCCTCCTGCCTCAGACTCAAGAGGGTTAGATTAAAGTAGAACTGAGAGGTGGGCCTCTTCTTAGTATCCTTGTACTAGTCTGTAGAGAATGGAGATAAGAGGCTAGGGAGATGGGTCTGGAGGCAAAGTATCTGCCCCATAAACTAAAGGCCATGAGTCACATGCTCAGAACCTATGGAAACTCAGTCTGGATGAACTGGTGAGCTTGGCTCAGGGAGAGGTCCTATTTCAAAACTTAAGAAAGACATGTACTGTTGACCTCTGGCTTTCACACTCTCATGAACACACATAAAACACACCCCCCCACGCCTCACACACACATACACACACACACACACACACACACACACACACATACACACACACACTAAATAAATAGATAATTTTTAAAAGAATGGCCCTCTCCTTAACAGCAAGGGCTAGGCTTATGCTCCATCATGAATTTGTGGTCTTTCCTAGAACATGCATTGCTGACTTGTGTTTTGTAATGAGGAGAGGACAGCTAGATTTAGCATGTAACCCCTAGGAGAACACTAACCTCTGGACAGGTACCTCCTCTCAGAGATGTACATGAGAGTTAAATGCACATGGAAGAACTTGCATCATTCACATACAGGCTTCATATCTTTTTGCATTCTGAAGTCAGAATCACTTGGCATTCCTGCAGCCAGTCAAGACTCTAAAAGTTGTAGGGGAATTTTCTCTTCAGAACACTGTCAGATGTGGGCAAGGACTGACAGAGTTGATAGCAAGGCCTTTCCAGCATGTTCCCTCAGGATACACCTTTTTGTTTTTAAGCAGCATGCCATTATTCTGAATATTCACAAACGTGAACCACCGACGTACACAGATACTCTGTGTGAACACTGCTTTGATTCTGTGCACAGTGGCCTGGGAACCTGAAATCAGAAGGAAGATGAGTGATGAGGAGCCCTGGGGGACTATGTTTTACAAATCAAAACTCCCATACAACCTCTAGAAGAGTTCATGGGGCAGAATGTTAGCATAAAAGACCTAGCAATGCTGTCTTCATAGCTTACCATTTTAATACCGAAAAGGGGCAACACAAATCATTCATCTAAATGTTATGTGTTGATATCCTCTACTTTTCATCACAGATTGCATCCTATCTTGCAATACCTGTAATATGCGCATTAAGGCCACAGGATGATTAAATTAAGTATAATAGTACATCAAAACCACATTTTTCCGGGGACTGGAGAGATGACTCAGTAGGTAAAGCAGAAGTGTGAGGAGCTCTAAATGACTTTCTAGTGCCTGCATGAAGTACAATTCAGTAATCCAAGCGTTCCTCTTGTGAGGTGGGAGCCATGCAAATAAAGCCAGGCATCTCACAACAGAGGCAAACAACGAAAATAAAGACAACCTCAAACAAGATGGACACACATGAGACCCCCCACACACACACCAAACAAACACAAAACTTAACAAGAAATCATGAAATGGAGTGACTTTTTAAATCTTCCAAAAGAGTCAATTAAACATCTGACTCATCTCCTTCTAGCCATAAATTACCAGGTAGGACCTGCTTCTTTGGTGTCAGTTATGGTAACTTTTAATTGCTGTTCAGGGATGTATGAAGTTAACAAGGCTTGATGGTGCATACTTTCAATTTTATCTCTCGGGAGGCAGAGATAGGCGGATTTCTGTGAGTTGGAGGTCAACTACATCTAGATAGATTGGCCCTGTCTCAAAATAAATAAACTAGCAACAAAAAACACTACTACCCCCAAAGAAATGAATTTATGAAGTTGATATTGGCAACAATTTAAATCTTTTTTTCTTTTTAATTTTTTGAGACAGGATTTCTCTGTGTAGCTTTGCAGACCAGGCTGGCCTCCAGAGATCCACCTGTCTCTGCCTCCTGAGTGCTAGAATTAAAGATGTGTGGCACCACCATGCCTGGCTTTAAACTTTAGTAAATACATTATTATTCTACATCAAGGTTGTTCAAGCTTTGGTTCTCTTTTTCCTATAAGAAGCATAGGGAAGTAAATAGGAATGAATGTATTCCTCTGCAATAGGGAGCAGGCTGTTCAACATGTATAGCCCTAAGGACATGACCTCACTTTGTCCCCAGAACACCCTTATGAGATAAACACTATCATTACCTCATTTTATAGATAAGATTAAAAACAGAGAAAAGACTGAAGGACCTATTCTAGGGAAGCCAGATGGAGGTGAGAACCAAATTACCCACACTGCCAGAATCTCAAATACCAAATCTACATCCATGTTCCTCTGTTGCCTCCATTACTTGTTATGAGATGAGTAATGCATCTGGACAAAGAAGCCCGAAGATTGTCATAGTTACAGATCCAAAGCTTACCTTCAAAATCTATAGCTGTGCCATTTGCCAGCTTTGCACACCTGACACAAACCGTTGAATCCATCTATACCTCCATTTCCTTGTTTGTAAAACTGGATATTAGTCCCTACATGAAATTATTATTGAGAATTTAATTAGTTAAAACACCTAGTACAGACATCTGTACATACTGGGTGTTCTATGAAGAAAAAGATCTGTGCCATTACAAGAAGTATTTCAACTTGACTGGGTTAATAGGTATTTAGGGTTGGCAAACCACTTGTGTTTCTTTGGAAGACAGTCCAAGAATGCTTGACAGTGATCTTTTTATCCCACAGTATGATAACTTCAGAGAACCCACTAGACCTGGGCTACCAGTTTCTCAGTCCAATCCTGATACATGATTCAGAAGTACTGAAGCAATTCTAAGAATGCACACAGACAGGTGCAAGAATTTATTTTTCAGTTCTAGATCAAGTGTTCTCATTCTTTTTCACCACTTAATGGGTGTGTGGGAAGCTGCTATGGACCTTCTTATATACATACAAATAAGTTTCTGCACATGATTTCAGGTTTACCAGGGTTCCTGAAGCTTAAATCCCCAAAGGCAATCCCTGCCTTGGAGGGATGTGACTGAGAAAGGAGACCCATATCTCTATGGAGTCCTTTGTAACCAGTGAGATGTTTTTTAAAACATCACAAATATTCTTTCCCAAGCAGAAAGATTGAAGATGGTGATCTCTAGAACTGTGTTTCCTCCCAGTTCAGTAATTCTGGTGTCAGAATGATCTCCCAGGTTCTTTCAAATGACCAGTTTCAGTCGTTTATTATCCTCTTCTCTGGGTTTCTTAATTACTATTGATCTTGCTTCAGCTAGTGCTGCCAACTCTAAAGAAAATGGAAAATTGCCTTAATCTTTATGGACATCTTCTGATTTTTGAATTTATAATTTACTGCCCAATAGCTTCCAAGTTTCTATAAATGAAATTTGCATGCTTATGAACACCCTGATACTTGATTGCTAGATTACCTACAATGATCCAAGTTACCCATGAACAGAACTCATGGATAGCACATAATTGAATTCTTCTTCAAGATTCTCATCACATTTTAATCCTGGCCATCTTTAACTCCAAACTAATTGAAATGGTAGAATAAAGATGAAGAGAAAGAAAACTATGTAATGTTTACTAGCTGAGGGCTTGACTATGAATGTGCTCCAGAGCCTCCAGAGGCTCACTAAGATCTTTTTTTAAGTCAAAGAACAGACTCTGGTAAAAGAGCACCACCCATATTGTCCATGTGTCTGCAAAGATTTGCTATGGATGACAGCTTCTTGTTATCCCATGGGCCTGCAAAGTCTTGTCATGGATTTTGTCTCAATTGCCATTGTCATCCTTCTTGTTTTATTTTGAAAGAACTTTGGGTCTACAGAAAAACTACTAAGATGGTACATAGAGGTGCCATATGCAAAGAATTATTCATCTCCTCCTGTAAGGTATTTCACAAATAATCACTATATGATGTCAAAAAGAGAAGATATTGGCAGCTGGGGAAATAGTCAATTGGTCATGTGATTGGCACACAAGCATGAAGAACTGAATTTGATCCCCAGTACCCATGCAAAAAACTGGGCATGGTGGCACATACCTGTAATCTTGGTGTTGGGGAGTAGAGAAAGATGACTTACTGGCCTGAAGCCAATCAAGACAAAGAGAGACCCTGTCTCAAAAAACAAAGTAAATGACTTTTGAGGAACAATGGCGAAGGTTGAACTCTGACTTACACACACAAACACACACACACACACACACACACACATACACACACACACACTCAAACACATATTCACACATACTTGTGTACCCATATGCATATGAACATGGATACACATAGTCACACAGGATAAAAGATCAGCACGGGTTCAATACTGTCTACTACACTACACACTCAGGTCAGCAAGAGCACTAATGTCCTCCCTCCCCTTGCTGTGGAATCTGACTCAGGACACCACATTAGTTTAATGCAGTCTGAGTCTTCCCTGGTAGGTGACTGTCTTTTGAGTCTCCCCTATTTCCCATTACTTGAGTGTAGACCCAGTGTTTCATGTAGTACTGCCCAGTTGTGTTTGTCTGGTGCCCACTCATGATTTGCCTGGGGCTATGTTTCGGGAAGAATGCCACAGAAGAAAAATTCCCATTTCATTATCTCATCTCAGGGATAACATCAAAATTGCTTATGGTCGATGATATTGCCCTGGGTCACTTAGTCAAGTTGGAATTGGACCATTCTCTGCATTTCAAAGCCCTAATTTTTTGTTGTTTAATCTGTGTGTCAAAAGCAAGTCACTATGTTAAGCCCTAATTTTAGAGTTAGGCTTTAACTTCTGAAGCTGTGTTAGGTGAGGAGAGGTACAGGTGTAAGTATGCATATCATTCTAACGAATTCTGGAGCCAACCACCTTTTAAAGCATCTATTACTATGTCCATTTACAGAGATCAAGACAGGATGGAACAAAAATCTCCATGCTTGAGCATAGGAGAATCAGTGTGCAAAGCCAGTTCTTCCAATCCCCGTTCATTTATTCACTTTCTCATACTGTAGTGTCCATTTAAGTAAGATCGTGTGTCTAGTGCTTGCTAAGAATCTGGCAATATGCATTTTCACTTTTCCTTTTTTTTTTTTTTCCTAAAACACCTCTTAGTTAATATAATTTGAATGTGACTTAAAAGACCAGTGGGGTTTCCAAAATCTGTTTTAAGACCTTTCATGCATGGCATGAGAGACCCTGAGTCTCCAAGGGCCCATTCCTTCTTCATGCTATGCACTCTTCAGCTTTGGTTTCTCCACACAGACCTTTTCCTACTACAAGACTGTCCAATGGAAACACTTTTTCTGTAACATTAATGAAAGCCGGGATTAAGTTTTTCCGTTTACCTTAGATAATGGATCCTTTCCACCAAACCCAGTAGGTAACCATCACAGTGTACACCCATCAGGAAGTACCTGCAGGACTAAATTGCCTAAATCCACAGTTCTCAACTTATGTGTCTTAACCCTTTTGGAGTTGAATGACCCTTTCACAGGAGTCACATATCAGATACCCTGCATATCAAATATTTACATTAATGATTCATACAGTAGCAAAATTACAGTTATAAAATAGCAATGAAAACTATTTTATGGTTGGGGTGATCACAGCATGAGGAACTGTATTAAAGGGTCGCAGCATTAGGAAGGTTGAGAACCACTGGCTTAAATGATGCGGGCACGTTTTTGAAGCATACTCACCACCTGCCCACTGTCAGAATTATCTCCTTGTCTCTCTTCCTGCAAATACTAGGCTTTGGAGACTTAAAGGGACATGATGACTTTCAGTCAAGGAAAAGGGAGGCCAGATTGTAATGGGTGACACAAAGGAAGAAGGATTCAGTATCACATTACTAATTCTCGGGAGTGAGCCCAGGTCACCAGACACCCCCTCATGCAAAGTTCAGGAATTCACAGAGTTTTCAGGATCACGTTTCTTCTGACACAGCTACTTGTCATATCAATCAGTCAAGTCATGTTTAATAAGCACTTACTTGCAATAGTGAGCCATTGAACCCTCAGGAGAGTTGATTCAAGGGACAACATGCCACCCACCGAGTTGCTTACAGTACAGCAGAAAGACACCATACATAGAGGGAGACATCCCAGCCAACCACAAGGTGTTATCTGTTCTGAGGCTTCTTGGGTTCTGTTGTTTACTTGAAGGTGTGTGTGTAAGGGAGAAACAGAGACAGAGAAAAGTCATTATATAGAGAGACAGAGAAAGAGAGAGACAAAAAGAATGAATTACAGGCAAGATATTAGAGTGGGTGTGGGTAACGAGAGGAAGAAAACAGTTTCCTGGTTACCCACTTAAGATGTCAATAGGACACGAATTCTCCACCAGGTGCTGTGTATAGTATACCTAACACAGCCGACAGATGCTCTGCAACGTGGAAGTGCCAAAATCAACAGGACCAGCCCAAACTTACCTGCTCATAACAGTCCACGCCTTTGCAGTTCAGCCCCTTGCTATTCTCCTCCCATGCAGCACCTGTAGCTATGTGGATATGCCTTAACATGGTGGGAAGGTGCATGCCAAAGTGGCCATGGTATGGATTTGCTGCTTATATTGACAACACTGTCCTGTTCCCTTTCTCCCTCTCTGTGCCGCTCCTCTTCCCTGTCTCTCTCCCCTCCCTCCCTCCCTCTGTCTTTCCCTTTTGTCTCTTCTTTTTCTCTCCCTTTCCCCTCCTACTTCTTTTCTCTTTCTTTCTTTCTTATGCATTTTCTTATGCCTCTTGCTCTCCCCATCTTTCCCTCCCTTTCTTCTTTCTTCTGCCTCTTCCCCCCTCCTGTACCGCTCCTCTTTTTCTCTCCTGTCTCTCTCTTCTCCCTCTGCCTCCAGCCTTCTCTGTATCTCTCTTTTTCCTTTTCCTTTCTCCCCTTCTCCCCCTCTCTCACCTTCTTCTAGTCTCTCCTTTTCCCTCTTTCCCTCCTGCATTTCTATTGAGCTACAACAGTTGTGAGAGCAGGGTGCTCACCTGTTTCTACAGACATTTTAACTCTGACCCATCTAACCTGTAGAAGTGTGGCTAATGATCATGAGTTTATGGTGATCATTTAAAGTTAACTTGTCTCTAAAAACATCTATCTAAACTGTCAGCACCACTCACACAACGGCAAGCATCAAGCACATCCCTGTGTTACCTGGCTAGATTTCCTGTCCAGTGGTGATGACCAAATTAACCTATATCAGGAATTGTATCATTGCTACCATATCTTTATATTTCACATAAATTCAAAGACCAATCCTTTTTAGGGACCTTTAAAAATGGCTATAAAAATAAAGATCAATCATATATTATTAAATTGTAGAAAATCTGAAAAGGGCTCAAGAAGAGTCACTCTGATAAGCTGGAAAATGTATGGTTTTTTTCTTAATCTTTTTAAAATTTTGCCAGATATAAAGACACACAACTGTAATTCCAGTACTTGGGACACTGAGGCCAGAGGATCAAGAGTTCTTATGCTACATAATAAGAACTTGTTTTAAAAATCAAAATTAGCAATTAAAAATAAAGTATTTTCCAGTTTTGACAACTAAAGCTGACTATGGGGACCAGCCCCCCAGTCAACACCAGGGCATGTGAGAAAATCCACGAGTACAGCCATAGTTTAGGAAAAGTTCTTATGTATCTAATAACTAGTAGGAAAAAATAAATTAACACAGATAATTTCTGATGGTAACTTTCTCTTTACTTTGTCTTGAAAAAAAAATCCTCTCTGCAAAATCTTTCTTGCTGTCCTCTCAATGCTCTATTCAGCTGCTCCTTCCTAAGTAGTTAGTTCTACACCTTTCTTTCCTCTCCTCTGCTGCCCTGATGCCTCTGCCCTCTGCTCTTTTCCTTTCATAGCCAAACTCTGAGTCACATTTTTAGGTCCCAACCCCTTCTCAAAACCCAAGATAAGTCACATAGTTTCTCTTAGGCCAGTGAGCAATTAAGCTTTCATGTAGACCTAAGTTGGTGAGGATTCCCAGACAGTAAACAATTGGCTGAATCTTGAGATTGGGGAGTACATGTAAACTAAAGTTGCTCCAAATTCTGGCTTTGAGTCAGCAAAACAACACCTGGGAATCCCAAATGACCGTGTGTATTTGTCTCTAGGGGCAACTAAATGTTTATCTCCAGGAACAACCAGCCTGCTTTGAATATGCTCTGAAGTCTAAAGTTAGCTTGTCTCTGTAAAAGTCTGTCTTTGAGACTGAGCATCTTATGTCCATCTTCCTGGTCATCCTATGGTCATCTCCCTGACCACCCACAGCTATGTGCATGTCCAATAAGTATAAAATACACCACCAAACAGCTGTGGAAAGAACCCCACAGCTGTTCTTATTAGGAGAGCATACCAGTTATCTGATCCATGGTTTTGCCAAGTGGGGCTCCCCAAGTAGGTCGACTTGTTAAACACTAGTTGTCACTTTGTACAATCCCACAGCCCTTTTCAGACAATCTTGACAATATAGTCTGTTCTGTAGCTGTTTCCTCTGAAATAAATTGTTCTCTCCTGGAGAGTGCACAAAAGAAGGAATCCCACAGGACTCTGGAAGTAAAGGAAACTTACAAGGCTTAGGAAGTTCACAAAAGTTACAAGGCTCAGGAAGCTACAAGATTCACAAGATTCCTCCATAGTTTCTATAAATAGTACCATTTGTGGCTGTAAGGAAGCTCTCCAGCCAGTAGGCTGGCTGCTTACAAACAGTACAGAGAGTTCCAGGGATGTACCTTCTGTGAATCACCAGCAATGCTGTGGTTGGCTTTTTATGGGGCAATCACATTTGAATCCCCATGTAAGGAACCCCAATAAACTCAACAGGCCATTAAGACAGACTTGGATGGAGTCTTTTCTTTGGTCTGTTTTGAGTGACCTGTCTGAAGTGAACTGTTCATTTGTTAGTCAAACAATGTGTGTGCCTTTTTATTTGTACCCCCACCCTCAGAGCTCCAGAATTCTTTTGTCCTCACCAACTGAACTCTGTGCTTATTAAACATGTACCTCTCACTCCATCCCCCCAGGCCCCAGGTATGACTTTAGCTGCTCTACAGACCTCCTTTAAGCTGATTTACAATATGTGTTCACTATGACTAGCTATGTTACTTAGTGTAAAGCCTTCATGATTTAATCCTCACTGTAACACAAAACAAGAACACATGTGATTTTGAGCACCATAATCTAAATCTTGAACTATGCTGAAACCACTGACTAATTAAAAGACTCTGGGCAGTTTTGTGAAAACTAAAACTGTCAGTCTAGGGTATGGTAGCAATAGAATACTTTCCTAGAATGTTCTAGTTTGTGTGTTCAGCCCCCAGCACCAGACACATATGCACAAATAACTAAATTAAACCATCAAGAAAATCAGATTAAAATGGTAAACAGTTAATACCTGAGTCTGCAAACACACACACACACACACACACACACACACACACACACACACACACACACACGGATAATTGGCTTAATGAAAGACCACTAAGATTAAGCTTCACTGGCCTCTTTTTGGCTATCTTGCAAGGCTTTATCTCTCTGTTTTGTTTCAACTGTGGTGTGGTTTGTAAAGAGGCAGTCACTGGTTTTCAAAGGTAGAGCTGGCTTTGAGGTAAGCAAAGAAAACCTGTTGTGCTGGTTTTCTGAAATAAAAGGATCTTCTCCATAAACTGAATCAAGGCACCCAGTTGTGGGGGGTTGTGTGAGCCAATCTTCAGTTTTATGAAAATAAACCCTTACCACTTGCTACTGAACATTTATAAGCAGCAGACACGGCATTAGAACATAGTGTGGCTTGGCAAATAGTCAATATACACCTAAAGATGGGTCACCCATGTGATGTCCAGGCATTTAGTCTTCACTAGTGGAAAAGTCTTATCCTCTGAGGACATGTGCAAGATCTGTAGCTCTCCTTAACTGCAGATCAGTTTCTCCTTCCAATGAAAGGCCCCCTCTCCACCCTCTCACTCCACTCCCACTCTCTCTGCCCTGACCCCCCCCCCTTGTTTTCCTGCCAATCTATTTCAGGTAACTGCTTTCTTTTTAGCTGGCTGGTGTATTTTACTTTGTCTAATTTGGTAGTGCTAATATGAGATCCTTTTGCAATGAAAATTTTAAACTAGCACACTAAATAAGTCATTATAAAAGACACACTTTTGATGCTTCTTTACAGCCGCGCTGCTCAGTTGGAGAAGCTTTCACAATTTTTACCTGGGATTTAGTGGGATTGGGTGATTGCAGTCATGCGTTCACATCCCCATCCATCCTGTGCAAAGAAAAGGTTATTGTCTGAACATGGAAGGTTGCCCACCCACTCATCTTTGAACTCTTCATCCCCAGGTGATGTTATTGTGGGAGATTATGAAGCTCTGGGGAAGTAGGGCCTGCCTGGAGGTTGGAGTGGGATGCTGGATAGTTAGAACCTGGCCTGGTTCCAGTCTTCTTTCTACCTGTATGTCTGTTCCACCAGCTGCCTCACACTGGCTGCCACATCTGGGAGCTATTCCATTGTGCCTTCCCTGCCACAATGAATGGGAACCATGAGCCAAATTAAATCTTCCCCTAGTGAGTTGCTTCTGTCCAGTGTTTGGTCACAGCAATAAGAAGATTAACCACGACAGGAAGAGAGCAAAACAGCCACTGATACCCCTTCACCTATAACAAGCCTTCCTGACTAAATCACATATGAACTTAAACTTTGGAAAGAAATAGCATTTTTTTTCATACTGTTTGTGTGTTATGTGTAGATTTAGGTAATCTCATTTAAGTGTTTGTTAAGATAAATATGTATGCAAGAGGAAAAATATGCTCAATGAAAGCGGAGCTGAACCCATTTCCAATAAAGGTGAGTCTCTGGGAAACCCTTAGCTTAGGTACAGGAGAAAAGAAGATGAAGGAAAAACTAAAACTAAAATGCACATGGTTTTCGCATCCGTTATACTTTAAAGAAAAGTAAGTTAGAAATCATAAGTAAAAAGTATATGGTTTGTTTAAAAACAAAATAAAGATTAAAAAACTGAAACTGAGTAGAAGAAACTTAATGCCCCTCCACACCCCCACAAAAAACAACTTTGTTATCTGGACAAATTCCTAACAAACTCATAACAAGGAACAAATCTGGATTCTGGATTCCCCTGGTAGAGAAAGGAGCACACACATGTGTGCACTAATGGCTATTGCATACTCAATCCCTTCACTGACACTCACAGAAACATTTCTTCTTCTCCCCCATTGTATTCTGTCTTCTGTGTCATAAAAGATGCAAAGCAAGCTGAAAGACTTGCAGTCTGTGACACTTGAATAACTCACACACCAGATAGGACAACTGGAAGCAAGCCTAGCCCCATGCTCTCAGAAGACAACATATGGCCAGCTGTGCACTCCATGGCTGGCTGGGGGGGCGGGGTTGCTCACAGCTACAGAACCTCAGGCTTCCTGTATTTTATTAAACCAGTTGCAAAACCTAAAAGTAAAGCTTCTGAAGAAGCTCATGAAGAAGGACAGCGTCAAGAAACTAGAACTTTGCAATCGAAGGTAAAAAAAATCATCCTTTGTGGATGACTGTTGCAGTTCTCCTGCAACCAGTATCCCTGCAGGATGCACAGGGCCAGCAAAGCACTGGCTCAAAGAGCCCCTCTGATGTGTGCCAATTAATTCCACAAACCGAAGTGCTCAAGTCATCGCAGAGTGCAGTGTGTGCACTGCACAGATCTGGTTCAACACATATTAAATAACAGCCTGTTGAAAAGAAAAACACAAATATTGGGGATTTATGTCAAAATTTCCATTCTGTGTTAACTTTAGCAGATAAAGGGATGTACTATTTACAGGGATGTCTTTCAGGCAGATTTTAATGCAAAGCCGGATATTTTTTTTTTTTTTTGACAAGGTAAAGTCCTTAAAAGGCTTCATTTGAAGCTCTGTATTGATTCATCATTAAATTCTAAGTCATCATCTTTGTATTAGACTTAAGAACATGCTCACATGGTGAAAGGAGACCTGTTTCTGCATGCTCTTCATTGAATTCAGAGGAGCAGGCCACACACACACATACACACACACACACACACACACACACAGAAATCTGCAAATACAATATCCTATGAAAAGAGCAACAGTGCAACATTGTAGAAGAAAATTATCCGACATGGTATTTTGCCTCTGACTTTCAAAGCAAAAGAAGCCAAAGATAAGTTTGATTATTCCTATTGATATGGCTAGAGAAGCTTTCCTGAGGACTTTACTATTTTCAATCGAATATTAACCCATGTTTCCTTAGCACTGCTGTGCCCCAGACAGGGATGACATATATCACATATACAACATGAACCCTTGTTACTGGATGACATGAGACCATGTCCACCCAGGTTAAAAATCTATGTACTTGAGGGAGAAAGATGAGCTCCACAGAAATACTGACACCCACCAACCCCCAAAAATAGGGCCAGAGAAAACTGTCTTTTTCCATTACTCCAAATATTGCCATTGTCCTACTTTTTAAGGAATCAACAAATCCAGTAGGTGCCACAGCTCACACAACACTTGCTCCATGGCAAGAATTCCCCACCTCTCAACAGACAAGCACCACTGTCAGCTTCGCACATGCTAAAGACTCACATAAAGAGACACGCAGCATCCGATTTTTCAAGTGTGTGTGTTTTTGCCTTGCATGCCGGTCTGCAAACCACATATACACCTGATGCCTACACAACCAAGAAGAGGACCTCAGATCCCCTAGAACTGAAGTTACAGACTATTTGAACCTCCAAACGGGTGCTGGGAACCAAACCTGGGTCCTCTGCAAGAACAGCTAATGATCTTGACTGCTGAGCCATCTATCCAGTGTCAAGATATACAGTGTCCATTTTTATCTGAGCATGACCAAGTGTGGGATGTGCATTGCCTTACACTGAAACAGGAGCAAGTGTCATCAGCCATGGCAGCTTGAAGGATAAATTGAGGTAAGTGCTCCTAAAGGGCCTAGTCAACACCCACAGACAGATAGGAAAAAAGAGCTAAAGCTGGAATCATATCTCCCAAAGCCCACTCATTCATTATTTGTTCTTCTCAGTTTTGAAATTAGGTCCTTTACAAATCTGGCCTGAGGGGACAGTCATCTCTCTAGAATGGTAACAAACAAAACACTCGTGAAACAATAGTGAGAGCGCTCCCTAATTTATTTAGAGCAATTTCCTTAAATAGATGGCATGGTTTGCTAAAGAAGACAGCATATTTTCAACAGTGCCCCCTGAGGGTATTCAGTGTACAGTGAGCTGCTTTGTATAGCTCTGGATCACATTTCAAAAGCAAGATGACTTCTGGGAAATTGGACTGTTCCTCTGCATTCACACGACCCCTAGAAGGCTCTGGTGTTGGAGCAGAAAAAGAAATCTGCTTCCTATAATGCCCTTACTAATTCAAAGACAATTAGTGAACTGAGGCTGGAGCTTAGCTGTAGAGTATTCTCCTCCCACAAATGAGGCCCCGAGATTCAGTCCCCCCTAGTCCTGCCAAATGAGAAAAACAATCCGTATATTTTATAGAAAGAAAATTATTCTGGTGTCAACTTGATCTTGGAAGCCAATGTTCTGGGCACCTACAAGGCATAACTTGGTCAAGATGCAGAAATGAGCATCTGTAGATGCATACTATGAGGTCCTGAAGAACAATCCCCAAACCAACCACCATCATCTCAATTAGCCCAGGTTACACAGCAGGAGGACAGTTGTGCTGGTAAGACTCAGACTCAGGACCTATACACAACTTCTGATTCCTTTTTCAGCCTCCGGATGATGAGGACACAGATGCATCCAGAATCAACTCCTTCAAGACACTGTGAACTGAAGTCTGAATGTGATTTATGAATGACTCTGGTATCGCACGCACTAATTTGACAATATAAGCCCCTTCCACGAATCTAGGGGTCACTGACTTTCAGCTAAGGGACTATGTGGATGATGTGTCCCCTGTGTTATGTAGCAGTCTCCTGTGTGTATAAGGAAGCTCTCATCCCTGTGTCCTGTAAATGAGAAAGGAGGGCTATTCTAAGAAGAGCACAAGAACTACCTAATAACATGGGAATCCTACCACAGAATCTATGTCCTGTTTGGAAACCTGGGACATTCTCCAAGGCTTGCATTTTATAGGCACTGGCTTGGAGTACAAATTGTGGTCCTTCTTTTCCAATGTCCATTCGTACCCCTGTAACATCTACCACGTCTATCTTCTGCCCCATGTCAAGTGCTCCGTGGAGCAGCATACACATAGCTTGTGGGAGCTACAGTGAGCAGTAAAGTCCCTGGCATCTAAATATTAGGATTCTCTCTTTCCATTGATTGTTGTGATTGCTGTCTGTGGTTACAGACAGAAAGAGTGGCCAAGGAGGCAGCCCTTAGTATTCTCACTAAATTAGTCCCAAGAGATTTAAAGGGCCATGACAGTTTTCCCTCTTCATTTTTCTCTGTTTCCGTCCTTTTAAATGAGACATTTACAGACTAGGACTTTCCAAAGCAATCACTTTTAGAACAAAATTTAGAAAAGTCAGTGCACATCCCTAGGGAAAGGTGTGGTCTAAGAAAACAGTTAAGAAAGCTCCAAGTTTACACCCAGGTTGAAGCAGAAGGGAAAAGGGAAGAGAGGGACAGAAAGAAAGGAGGGGGAAGGAAAGGAGGAAGACAGGGAGGAAAAGAAGGAGGAAAGGGGAAAAAAGGAGGGAGGGAAAGAGGGAGAGAGAAAGGGAGGGATGGAGGAAGGGAGGGAGGGAGGGAAGGAAGAAGCTCTGGAAATGAGTGTTAGACTTCCAGTGTTAACACATGATTCAAATGTCTAGTTTTCAACATGAAATAGCAAAGCATTGAAAGGAACAAAAATTACAGAGCATCAAACAATAGGCAGTTCATGAAGAAGCTAAGTCACAGATTTACTAGACAAAGACTTTAGAACAAATGCTTATGCAAAAAAAAAAGGGTGACATGAAGAATTTCTAGTCTAGAAATAGCAATAAATATATTCTAATGAGAACAAGAGAAAATAAAGTAGAACTTAAAATAGAGAAATTGAAATGTAATTTTCATAACAGCGTTTAGAAGCAGACTTAAGGAGGCAGAAGAAACAGTAAACTTGAACATCAGTTAGTTGCTATTACCACATCAGATAATCAGACAGAAAGACAATTCGAGAAAAAATGCATTGCCTCATAGGCCTGTCAGATATCATGAAACTGACCAATGGCATGTGGATGCTGAGAAAGGAACAAGGCATTGCTTCAAGAAAGAAAGACTAAAACTTTCCCGAACTGTTTTTTTTTTTTTTTTTTTTTTTAACATGAATAGTCTAGAAAATTCCAGGAATGCAGGGAACTACACTAAGTCAAGTTACAAAAGGAAAAAAAGAAAAGAAAACTCAGAGATATGACCTTGAAATACAAAATAAGCCATTCATTCCATGCAGCCATTCTCCATGGGATGGTTTCTCATCACATGCAAGCCCTCCTCTGTGAGCTAATTTACAGTTTTCTCAAAATTACTACTAGATATACCTTACCAAAAATAGTAAGCAAATAAAAAAAAAAAACACTGAACGAATTCCTCCTCCTTGACATGAAAAGAAAAAACTAATGAGTAATAAGCACCAGGTAATGAAAATGCATGGCCAATTATAAAAGTTAATTTAAAAAATAAACTCATTTGGCGTTCTTTATTAATCTAATGAACACTTTTAAGAAGTAGATTTCCAGAAGCTTCTCCTCTGACCACTATACTCCCTGTCACAAAAGTACATAAACAAAGTCATTTTAAAAATTAATGTCATACGTGAAACTCTTTACTTCCCATCATAGTAAATGGTGAAAGGCTGAGATTTGTTTCTTCAAGATGAGAATCAGAGCAAGGGAATCTGCGTCTGCCACATCGATTCAGTGGAGCACTTGAAGCTGTAGCCACAACAATTAAGCAAGAAAAAGCAATTAAGTAAAAATGACATCTAAGTTGGAAAGAAAAAGGAATAACTTATTATTATAAGTTATATGATTTCATCTGTTAAGAGAATAATAAAGTTTTCTGTTTTAAATAAAAACTGGAACTAGTAATGAAACCAACCACATGTTAGGATACAGAACCAACATATACAAATCAATGGTGTTATTGTACACTTACAATAAGAAAGACAAAAAGGAAATTCAGGAAACAGTTTTATATACAATACCATCAAAAGATGCAAACACATAAGAAGTCACTTACACAAGGATATGAAAGACATGTACAAGAGACACCACATACCTTGACAAAAGAAATTTTAAGACTTACAAACGGAAATATAATAATGTTCATAAATGGAAAGGGCTAATATTATTAAGGTAGCTATAATACCAAAGCAAAATGCAAATATTATGTAAGCTCTACCAAAATTTGTAACAGCAGAAAACTGAGTCCTAAAATGCATGGGAAATTCTGATACACACTGAACAACAACAATAACAAAAATTTTCTTAAAAAGTAGGGGATTCACATTTCCTACAGTCCACAGTAATCAAAATTCTGTGGTACCGATATAGAGATAAATAAAGACCAAAGTAATAGAATAGAGAGTTCAGAAAAAACAATCCTCATTTATACAGTGGGATGGTGTTTATTAAGGGTGGCAACACCACCTAATAGAGAAAAGATCTCCACAAACGCATTGGGGAAACTGAACATTTGCTCACAAAAGAATGAAGTTAGACCTTTGCTGATTTCTAAACTGTTTTCTGTCGCTGCTATAAAACACTGACCAAAAGCATCCTAGGGGAGAAAAGGGTTTATTTTACTTTTATTTACAGTCTTTCACATCCAGGGAATCCAAGGCAGGAGTCTAGAGGCAGGACATGAAGAGACAGCAGAAGAAAACACAGCTTACTGGCTTGCATCCCTTGGCCCGCTCATACTTTTCATATACAGCCCAGGCCCATCTGTGTAGGGATGGTATTGCCCACAGTGGGTTGGACACAGTTACATTAACTAGCAAGAAAATGCCTCCATGGGCCAATCCAATGGAGGCGATTTCTCAATTGAGATTTCCTCTTCCTGGCTTTGTCTGCTTATGTCAAGTTGACAAAAATTATGATGCCTAACGTCATACACAAAAAATGAACTTAAAATGAATCCAAGAGGTAAGCATATGAACTGGAGCTATAAAACTCTTAAAAGTTTAGGGCAAAATATCTGTGACCCTGTGGTGAGGGGGAATGGTTTCTTACAGTAGTACACTAAAATTATAACTAAAAGATTAAAAAATAGACAATGTGGACTTCAGGAAAATAAATTAAAGAAAAACTTTTGCACATCATTAGAGAATATCAGCAAAGAAAAGGAATAAGCAATATAATGGAAGAAAACGTTTGTCAATCACGTGCCTAACAAGAGAGCAGTAACATCCAAAATATGCAGAAACATCCTAATCAGGATGTTACACAGAAAAATTCTAAGTGATCCTATTTTAACAGAAATTTCTCAGTAAGTGATATCATGGATGACCAACAAACATTTGAAAAGATATTTAACATCACTTATCCTTAGAAAATGCAAAGCAAATCCTTGTCACACACACGTATACACATACACAAATAAATAATTCTTAAAAATAAAATGAAATGGCATAATTGTGGGGAGGGAGTTCAGAAATTTCAGTTTTGTATTGTGAAAAGACACTTCTTCATTGATGATCACAACAGTCAGAAGTCAGAAGAAACACAAGACAAGTATCCATTGGTGTATGCACAGGCACATGGAATAGCACTTACACATGCAAGGAGACAAAGCTCAACCTCAGACAGAAAGACGATTATGACACAGGATACATCACGGAGCAGCCCTAACAGGAGAGACTGTACTAAGTGGAATATCCATGCATTAAAATGCAGATTCTGTGTGATTCACTCATCTGAGGCACTGTCATAGTCACATTCATGGAGAAAGGAAGCAAATGGCGGCTGCCAGTGTCGGCAGGAAGGGAAATGAGAAGCTTTAAGGATGTAGTTTCAGTTTGGAATGTTGGAAGCAGTTGGAATGTTGCAAACAGGTATGGTTGCATAACTGTGCATATACTTAACAACCCAGAACCACACACTTAGGAAAGGTTATGACAGCAAACTCCATGTTGTGTGTATTTTACCACAAGCTTTTTGTTTTGCTTTATTTTGTTTTTTTAATGAAGGAAATTTCATTTCAGAAAAAAATTCTATCAGATGTCAGTCACTGTCACAAGTACTTTGTAGGGTAGAAATGTTGTTCAAACATAAATTGTTGTTCCAGGGTAATGGTGATGGTTTATTAACTTTGCTGTTGTAGAGGGAAATCGAGTAGCTAAGAGTAGGAGCAACATGGATCTGAATTGAACTCAGTTTCTGCACTAGTCACATGTGTGACTGGAACATTCAACTTATAGGTGGATTATTTTGTTTTATTTGAGCTTTAATCCCTCATATATAAACCCCTAACATAATTATGGTAAGGGTGCCTAGCAGTACATCCAAACATTGGTCATAGTAGTTATTAAATGAATTGCATTTGTCACTGATAATGTTGAAAATATAAAATAATGAGGCTCACTAAGAGAAGCTAGAGGGAGGGAATTGTTGGGTTGTTTTGTTTTTTGTTGTGAAGTGTTGTTTTTTTGACCTGCCATACAGCTGCCCCTGATGCTATCATACCTCAGCTACTGACTGTACCTTTGCAGCCACAGTCACCACAGCCCAGCCACCACTGCCTCAGCTGCCGTCACTTGGGGAGGCAAATGTTGTATTTAGTCTCTGTCTTCTCACTTTGCAGGTGCTTGGGTGAAAACCTGCTAGCTTGGAGAGGCAGAGAAAGCAGCCAGCTGACCTTCCTCCTCAACCATCATCCCAGGAAGAGGGCTCCCTCTCACTTCATCTGAAGCAAAGGTCCTCCAACCAGATATCCCTCCCTTCTACTTCCTGTGCCTCTCTCTCTCCAACCTGCCAACTTCCCCTCACTCTCTGGTTACTTCCAGTCAACTGGTTGCTTGCTCCACCTCTTGACCGATTGTTGACTTTATTTAAATAATGTGGGTGCCAGGGCAGTCTATGGGGCCTCCTGCAGTGGAACCAGTATTGATCTCTAGTGCATGAACTTTGGGAGCCCATTCCCTATGGAGGGCTACTCTCAGCCTAAGCCCTGCCCCAAATGATGTGACAGACTTTGATGATCCCCCATGGAAGGCCTCATCCTCACTGAGGAGTGGATGGGGGATGGGATGGGGATTGGTGGGGGCATGGGAGGACTGGAGAGGAAAATACATAAATATGTATATAAAATAAAATAGTTTTTAATTTAAATTTTAATCTGGGGGTTTACAATATGATTAAATATTCCACAATGAGAAATGGTAGATAGATATGAACCCCCCACCTATATATATATATATGTGTGTGTGTGTGTGTGTGTGTGTGTGTGCATAACTTTTCCAAAGAACAAACACATAATATGGTTTAAAATAAAGAGAAAATAATCAAGCTGGGGAGATGCTCAATGAAAAGGCTCTTTCCATGCAAGGGTGAGGACCTGAGTTTGGATTCTCAGTTCCACATGAAGGCAGATAGAATCGTGCATGTCCGCAGTCCCAGCACTCCTGTGGTGACAGGGCATGTGGAGATGGGATGACCCTCAGAAGCCCACAGGCTTACACAGACATAAGCATCAGAGAAGAGCAATATAGAGCATGTGTCAGTAAGGCCTACCCACACATGCCACTGCATGAATGCAAACAGACATAGAACTTAAAAGAAAAACAAAAGCAATCCTCATCAACGTAGCACATGGCACCTTGTAGACACTTCAAAAATATTATCAATGCCACCGTCATCACCATCCCTGATAACTTTTTTTGTTATTCCATTTTGATATTCCAGTTTTTATTTCTAATGTAGGTGTGTCTGCCATAAAAGAAGCCTTGGATATTTTAAAAACAAGGTTATCATTTTGCCTTATTTCCACAGAACTTACTTTCCACTTTAACAGAAAGCATTTTGTTTGAGATAATTAAGCCAAAATATGTGGCACCACCCCACTATATTCAAAGTATGAATCTCCAACCTCCTTGCTTCCTGTGAGTATTTGAGAAACTATTAAAAACATTTTTATTACTTTGGTTTTCTGATCATACACTAATAGTTTTCTATAGTTTTTCTTAAATAATCAATATTTGTCAACATTTCGTCCTCTCCAGAGGGTAGCAATTAGAGCCTAGTAATAAATTGTCATTAATGTACATAGTCGTAAGTATCATATGAATCTTATAAAATAAACATCTGGTGAAAACCATGAATGAATCTATCCATTGTAAACTAGAAAGCACTTTTCAATGTTTCCTAAAAGCCTAAATAACTTTTATTTCTTTTCTAAAATTAGGGGCTTTGTGAGTAACATCATTCTTGGTTTATAATCTTCATATTTTTTCCCTGGTTCAGCATTTTCTCATTCTTACTTCCCTCCATATGTCTGAAATAGTCATTTGAAGCAGCAAGCTTACGTTAATTACCAGAGACAAGTGTTAATGGATTTTAATTTTGCTCTATTAGAATTTATGCAAATTTCACTGTGTTGAGATTTCAAATAAAATTCTTACAATCACAACTTTTTTTTTTTCTTTTTGCTGTTGACTTTACTTTGTAAAAGAGAATGAGGGAAGTTTTTATTAGTATTCAGCAATGGAGACTGTTGAGGGCAATATTCTTTAAGGAGAAATAGGTGTCATCAAATTATCTTTAATTATGAGTTTCATAATCCATTAATTAACACTGATCTAGCCCTCCTAAATGTTCATGTATTCAGATGCATTTCTTGGCCTGCCTACTTATTTTGTTGACTGTTCCTGCTTGTTTGTGTCTTGATCAAAATGAGTCCTCTGTCATGTACTCAACAATATTGTTTTTCACTTGCTAATTTCCATGACTCAGGTTTATGACAAAGTGGATTTGGTGGAAAAAATATGGTAATTCAAGAAAAAATATGAAAGTGTTATATATATATTTCTCTCTAAATTAATTTCCATAATTTTATTCCATATAATCATGTCCAATGGCCATAATTACACCTTTGAACTTTGAAATATTCATCACTGATTAATACCTTCTATATCGCTTTCTAGAGCTCATTCACACAAATTTTAAGTTGCAAATTCTCATAACAATGTAAAACTGGTTAAAAAAAAAAAAAAAAAAAAAAAAAACTATGTGTTGGCCCAGCCCATTGTGTGTTGCTATAACAAAAATCCTAAGTCTGGGTGTCTTTATAAAGAAAAGAGATTTGTTATCTCTCACCATTACCATTTTGGAGATCTAAGAGCGTTGTGTTGATACCTGCTTGGTTTTTATGATAGGGCAATAGCAGATGGCATCACAATGACTGATGTGTATATGGAAGAGGTTTCAAAAGAAGTATCAGGCCCCACCCCCACAAAATTTGACTCACACCTCCAGAACAGCATTAATCCAGTCACCAATAGAGTTAACTAATAATCTAGTTGCCTGATGCTTGACCCATCATAGTCCACCTTTTGACTACACTAATGTAAGAACCAAGCTTCCACCTCATGAACTTTGGGGAAAATAAACCACATCCACAGCATGCTGTTGCCCCATTTTTTACATCAGGGAACTGAAGTGTTAACTAGTATCCAGGTTCATATCACTAATACCTAGAAAGTCTGGATGGAACCAGTCTTGACTGGCTTATTTTATGCATAAAGTTCTTTTATAATACCACAGATGCCTTGATCAAGGACATACAGTACTGGGAGGTTGAGGGCTGACTCACACAGAATAACTTCTCAGTTATTCAAATATGGTAGTTTAAAAAGAAATACTCTAAGTTCTCTGATGCATCTACCTTTAAGAGGTAGAACCTGGCCCCTGTTCTTGACAGTAGGTTGCATTTAGAGACATCCACTACTACAACCTATGCCAGGAATACTGGTCTGATCTTCTTTGGGGATTTGTTTGACTATTCACTCAAAGGAAATGACCTTCAGGCAGCCTCATGGACAACCATCAGGTTGATCTGAGGCCTGACTGCATCACAGAACCACAAGAATGAGCCCTCCAGGAAGCTCTGGAGTCTCAATGGTGATGTATGGCCTATCATCCCACCCACCATCTCCAAAAACCCAAATCTAAAGGACCCCTTAGCTCCTCTCAGGCTCCTGAAACTCTGAACCCATGGGAATAATACTCCTTTTGAGTCACTGAGACAAAGTAATTTTATGTCCAATTGATAACACATTGTACACATACATTTTCTTAGAAATGGACAACTATTAACACATTGAAAGGCTAGGCTCGGGTTACCACAGACTCTAGAGCCTTAGGTGGTACAAAGGCAGGAAGAGAATTTTAACCCCAAAAGGCAAAGTGGACACTGCATCTTGGCTTCCTGGAGCCCATGTGGGTAGCAGCCCTCAGGTTAGCAGCTGGGGCTTGGAACTGGTGATTCTGGGGTTAAAAATCTCAATTCAGGTATTCACTGTGCATAATGGACAAATTGCTTTGACTCCATGCCTCTGGCTCTTCATGTGCAAAGTGGAAGCACTAGGGACCTCAGAAGCCCTTGTGCGGGTTACATGTGACACACCCAAGAATTACCTACCTCAGTTCCTAACACGCAGTCATTGTTATAACGAGGGATGGTATACATGGACAAATAGGAGGGCAGAAGAATAGACTTGGACTTGGTGATTGCAGTATTTTGAGCCTTGGCAGGTCCTGGGACCTGCCATGTCATTGAGTTGGCTAGGTCATGTGCAACTTAAAGGCTCATTGTCCCTGACACACATGAACTAGGGACTTCCTGATGTCAAATATCTGTGGTCAGCAGTCACCCAGTAGAACGTCTGGATTTTTTTTAATCCCCAAAAACATGAGTACACATTCTAGTCATCATTTAAATAATATGAAATTAGCACTGTATGAAGTATGAACACATGGAACCCACAAAGTAGTAAGAAAATGGATAAATAAAGCTTTGGTCTGGCCACACAGAAGGGCAAGTTGAAGAACAATTGCTCCCCCTTTGCAACATTGGTCCATTTCTTAAAACTAAAGGCAATTCCCTCTTACACAGAAGCAAAGGACCTGCAATTCTACAAAGACATGTGTTCCAAAAAGAGGACATGATGTTCTTTTGAGCCTTGCCCACAGTATCCCCTGTAGACCTTTGTCACCTACATGCAATGAAGCACTCACTTCATCCTCAAGGGAAGCCCAAAGCCCTGTCCAAATTGGCAGTGCCTGGTTTCAAAAAGCAGGATTTGGAAAAAGCAGTAGTGGCCACTGTTCTAATTAATGTCAGATGTCTTCAAAGACCATCCTTCACCTACAAGTGAAACTAATTATTGGTCTTTTTCCCTTAGACTCCCTCACCGTGGTATGGAAACTGCAGCAGCTGGGACATCCCATGCAGTTTCTGCTAGGGCCTCTCAGCAAATCTGTTTCCAGTTCTTGGGTCCACCCTCCCCCACTACCCCTAAAAGAAGTGTTCAGGAAATAGAACCCAGTAAAATGATTTATAGTCGCTCCAGTCTGGTAGAGAACATGCTGCTATTGAGGCAATGAATTCCAGCCCCTCCTTGGCCATGCCCAGGTGTAAACAGAGGCTGCCAAGTGGCATGAAAAGAAGAGGGGGTTCATACAGGGAGTATGGGTCAGTCTGTAGAGTACTTGCACCCTAAGAATGAGGACCTGATGCCCAGTCCTATGCCCACATAAAAAGCTAGGCATGGTGGCATACACCTGTCATCCCAGGGCTGGAGAGGCAGACACAGACAGATCCCACGAACTCCTCAGCCAGCCAGCTTATCCTAAATGGCCATCCCAGGTTTCAGTAAGAGACCCTATCTCACAAACAAGAGGGGCACACCCAGGGGACCTTAGAAGTTGACTTCTGAATTCTCTACCTTCATGTGTACCTACACACAAGAACTAGAAGTATTATACCGCACCCATGCTCAAAAGAAGCTTAGGACTTGAAGAGACCCTTGAGGTACTCTTGGCTTGACACCACTGTTTAAATCTCCCTGGCTACAAGCAGTGAAGCTTGAGGACATGAAGAGGTTCCCTCCATGAAAAGAAGACTGGAGACACCCATCTTATTCTCTTCCAACTAAGTAAGACTTTACAGAAGGCACTCCGTCAGGTGAGCAGCCTAATCAGAGTCATTCTGCACACACAGTGCTGCAAGGTCTTAATTTCTTGTTTGCTGTTGTGTTCTGAACAGCGTCAGCATGAGGGCTCTCACAGCCACTCAAGCCATGACCATGCCTGAAGCATTCTTCTAATGTGTTCATGGATAAAGCAAGACTAGTCGCTTAAGAGATCCAAGCCCACACCCTGCATGCACCAAGTTTCTAGGAAGCCGGGGCATCATTGCAAAGGTCCTTCATGGTCAAGTTGTGTGCTTATGTTTCTAACTGTGATTTCAGTCCTGGGAAATAAACATAGATGATTCCCTTCCAAAGGAATGACAATGAAATAACCTCTCATTTCTTCTGATTCCTCCCCCTCTTTAATCAATTGCCTTTTTTCCCCCAACTCATTTCTGTTTCCTTGTGTGTAACTGGATTCCCCTTGTAGCATAACTGACATGCTCCAGCTGGGTGACACAGCACAGTGATACAGCACTTGCCAGTGTGCATAAGGCCAGATGGATAGATAAATAAAATGGTTACTGTTAACCAAAAAAGAAAAAAATCACAGTGATCTCACTTCTCCTGTGTCATCACTGTAGAAAATTTCATTTTAAAAAATACACAGGCTTGAGTAGCCAGCTAACAGTCTGCATTCCCTCGTGTTAGCTCTTCACCCTATATTAATGCAGCTGCTTACAAACGCTGTGCAAGTGACTGAAAAATCATCTCCTCGGTGTGTCTTGCATTGAGGGATTTATGAAAGCATCCCTCAATAAAAACATTGTGGATTGAGCAGAGTCCAGGACAGATCATCCTCTTTCCAGCCAAACCATTTTGGTTGGCCTGTGCCCTTGGGTTCACTATTCCACCTTATGCACATGCCTCTCCCAGGGAGGGGTTTGAAGGGTTTTCCTTGTTGGTGTCATTGCCTCTTGTAGTTCTTGAAGTAATGGTGGTGCTTATCCATGAATGGTCACCTGAGATGTGCCCACATTCTGCACTCCTAAATCCCCGCAAACATAAGTGCAAACACAGAACCAAGGGAAGTAAGCAAGACAAGATGAAAACTAAATAAACAGCAAGGTATGGGAGGGTGTCCCAAAGCATAGTAGGTATGAAATGCATAAGGAAACCTACTGTGTGTGGAAAGAAAAAAAAGAAGAAGAAAAGAGGAAAGGGAAGAAAGGGGGAAGGGAGAAAAGATCAGTCAAAGAGACAGAAGAGAAAAGAAAGGGGAATCAGGACAGGTTCCTTTCAGAATTTTTCACCACTTTCTTTGCTATAAACTTCCACCTCTTTTTCTGCTTCATCAAGGACCATATTCAGTAGAACAGATGCATGCAGACTTCATGGTCATGGACTTAGAAAGATTATGATTTAAGTGAATTTGTACAAACTATTTATTGGGGTGACAGAACAACTTCAGGGGGTCAGTTCTCTCCCTCCGTTCACTATGTAGGTCCCCAGGATCAAACGTCCATCCTCAGGCTTGCAGCAAATGCCTTTACCTGCTGAGCCATCTCACCAGCCATTAAAAACACTCAATAGGGAAGAAAAAAAAAACAGACAAGTCTAATATATTTTTTCTTATTGAAAAGCCTTTTGCAATTATCTTAAAGGAGTAGATTTCATGGGAATAAGACTGTCACCAAGAGTGTGATCATTTTCCTCCTATTTCTTTTTAACCATATTTTGTAATAGCTGTTCTGAGGTTTAAGAATCACCCAACGAGCAGGTGAAATATCTGGACTCCAAAGTCTGGGAGACATGGAGATGTCTGGATGGGTCTCCATTGAGATCAGGACTCTGCATTCCCAACGGTCCATATCTGTGCTCACACTGATATAGGTGATCCCTGGCTTCAAAGTGGGCTCTACAACAACAACAACAACAACAACAACAACAACAATATACTGTGTGTAAAAGAAAGGAGAAAACAAATGTGGAGGAAAAGATATAAAAGTCACTCGTTAAAAGTATTTTTCTCTTTCTTGTCTCCAAATCTCAAGTTCTTAAAAATACATAAAAATCCAAGAGTGCTACAAATTTAGGTAAACAGGAACTAAGCATTAAAAACATGTTTTGGAGAGGTGGTTAGAGAAGTAGATGGGTTAGTAGTTAAGAGCAGTTTCCCAGAGGACCTGAGGTCAATTTCCAATACCCACACGGTAGCTCACAACCATCTGTAACTCCAGTTCCAAAGATCCGATGCTCTCTTCTGGCCTTTGACTGTGTGTGTGTGTGTGTGTGTGTGTGTGTGTGTGTGTGTGTGTGCAGACAAAACACTCATACACATTAAAATAAACATATCTTTTAAAATCTGATTTGATACAACCTGCACAGATCATTTAAGTTATTTTTAGAAAGAATGAAAAGATCAAAAAATTCACTTTTATAACATGCTGTTATACTGTTCATGTTTTGGGGTTTTTTATTTTTTAGATAAGTAAATAAATTTCTTATTCATATAAATAAAAGAAAAAGCCACACTCACAAGTACATCTTGCCCATTTCATGAAACAACTCATGACCAAATACATTTAGTGTATTAGGGCTATAATCGCTACTCCCAACTAACCAGCAAGGATAATAGTTACATTTGAGGTGATGGTGAGGTCTTGACCCAACTTATGACTTCTTTCTTCAAGGAAAGTTCCATTGCTATTATCAACTTCCAAATAACTGGCTGGCTGCCCGAGCTTAGCTACCTTACCTCAGAGCAATAAACATGCACGTGAGTGAGTGCTGCCAGCGCTGATGAGAACATCATCTCGCCACTGTGTTTCTTATTAGACTCGACATAGGAAAGTCACCCAGATCTTTCTTTAATCACCTTTGCGGTTAAATTCTTTAGCCTTGAGTATAGAGCTTTCATCTTGCCTTGTGTTTCCTGGGCACATCTGCTTCACATAAAAAAGTAAATGGTCACTTGACATTGGGTTGCAATGTCATTGACATTGGGTTGCAATGTCATCATGTCTTCCATTCATTCTGTGTGTGCTGGCTAATTTTCTGTCAATGTGACACAAGCTAATGACATCAGGGAGGAGGTGGCCTCATTGAGATAATGCCCTATGAGACTGGGTTTTCCGGAAGCCAGTAGGGCATCTTCTTAATAAGTAATTGATGGGGAAGGGCCCGGACTGTTGTGGGTGGTGCCATGCCTGAACTGGTGGTCCTAGGTTCTATAGGAAAGCAGGCTGAGCAAGCCATTTGGGAACAAACTAGTAAGCAACACTCCTCTATGGCCTCCACATAAGCAACACTCCTCTATGGCCTCCACATCCGCTCTCGATGCCAGGTTCCTGCTGTTTGAGTTCCTGCCCTGACTTCGCTCAGTGATGGACTAGGATGTGGGAGTTTAAGCCAAATAAATGTTTTCCTGCCCAACTTTCCTTTGGTCGTGATGTTTCACCACAATAGTAACCCTAATTAGACCCTGTGGGGATTTTTTGTTTTGTTTACACAATTTCTTCTTTATTTTTATTTGAAAATAGACATTTTTTTCATACAGCATAGTATGATTAGAGTTTTGCCTTCTCCAACTACCCCCCCAGATCCTTCCCATTTTCTTACCCACCCAAATTTATTCCCTTCCTTTCTCTTTCTCATTAGAATACAAATATCTAAAATAATATAATTAATGCTAAAGTGGTCTAAAGCAGTCTAGAATGGATTTATGCAAAGGTGAAAAACTAACTTGGCATCCCAGAGCCTACCGAAGAGATTTTTAACATTAGAAAGAAAAGTCTCACCCCATAGCATGGAAAGCTCCCCCAATGCTGTTTGTATTAAGAAGGCTGGGTGAGGCTGGATGAGAGGCAGCCAGGAAAAGCTTGCTGTCTAATTTCCATCACTGACTAGAGCTGGGAAAGAGCCCACAAGGGCACAAAGCTGACTGTCAGAACACATTAGCAGCTACAAAGGCAAGAAGAATTCCACTGTCATGTGTAGTTGCTCACTGGCTTGAGTTAAGTCCTACTTTTTCTACCTGGGCTGTGGAAGGAACACATCATTGCTAAACAATGAATCTATAACCAGAGCTGTGCTCTAGTCCAGGATATACTATAGAGATGTTGGTTTCCAACACAGTGACTACAGTAGCTACCTAATTAAAATTCCCTACAGGAGGTGGGCGGGGGCATTGGTGAGAAATAGTAGGCCAGGCATGATGTCAACCTGTGATCCCAGATTTTATGTAATGGTGGGCTAGGCATGGTGTCTGCCTGTGATTCCAGCTCCTGGAGAGGCAGAGCCAGGAGATAGCTGGGCAAGCTGGCTAGATAATTAGTAGGGTTTATGTTTGGCAGACCTCGACTCAATAATAAAAGAAAACAGTGATCAATAAAAGGCACCCAACATTGACTTCAAGTCTCTGCAAACAATCATACAAACACACATGCACATGCACCCACATATGTGCACATACACACACACAAAGAACAAAAACTCCTTGGGTTTGATCATTGTCTAAACTCCAAGACTAAATATATTCAATTAAGTAAACTGGTAGTGGCACACAACTTTAATCTCAGCACTTGGGAGACAGAAGCAGGTAGATCTCTGTGAGTTCAAGGCCAGCCTGATCTACAGAGTATGTTCCAGGACAGGTAGGGCTATTACACAGACAAACCCTGTTTCTCAGTACCCAAAAAAAAAGCAGTTCTTGAAATCAGAGCACCTGTATTTAAATATAGCTGTATCATAATATTGTGGGGATATCTGTGTACAGTGTGAAAATGACTTTGCCAAGGCACCTTCTGGTTGGTTTAATAAAGAGCTGAACAGCCAATAGCTAGGCAGGGATAGAATAGGCAGTACTTCTGAACAAAGAGAGGAACTCGGGATGAATCTAGGTGCAGAAAAGAGATACCAGCAGATGCGGAACAAGTCAGATATGAGGTACAGAGGAAAGGTAACCAAGCCACATAGTAGAATGTAGATTATTTAAAACAAGTTAATTTAAGTTATAAGAGCTAGTTAGGAAAAGACCTAAGCTAAAGCAAGCTTCCATAATTAATAATAAGTATCTGTGTCTTTTTTTTTGTGAGGTACAGGCCAAGAAAGTCTGACTACATCATATTGAATGATGTTATCTTGATTGAATAAAATGTTGTATAAAAACACAAGATTCTTGCCTCCACAGAATAGAGAATCCAATGTGGAAGACACAGTCATCAAATCTTTGCCAGAACAAAAAGTGACTCCCACACAGAATGATCTGAGAATATATCACAGAATAAATAGCAGTGTGGAGAAGAGACTTGGTCAAGAAAGGGTATGTGAGTTCCATTTTTAAAGGTCAGTAGAAGTTAGCTAGGAAAATTGTTAGCCAAGAGCGAGGCCATGGGGAAAGCAGACAGGAACAATGAGAACTGGGAAGAAAATAGCTGTGAAAAGTAAGCCAATAGTGTCATGATGCACTCTAACAAAAGTTCAGGTGGCTAAAATACAGCACAAAGCTGAGGTAAAACGGCAAACAATCAGAGTCTGGGGTCAGAGTCGGAAGGAAAGGCAGTCAAGACTTATACATATACATATATATATACATATACATATACATATACATATACATATATATATATATATATATATATATATATATATGGCAGACACTCTACCAATGTGTTAAATCCTAGCCTATATATTGTATTTAGGATTCTGCACTTTCATCTTAGACTCTGAGAGCCGATGAAAAGTTGTGGGAGATGGTGTACATGTTAGTTACTTTTCTGTTGCTGTGATAAAATACGGTGATGAAAGGTGACTTAGCAAAGAGGTTCTTTTGATCTATGGTTCTAAAAGGAACACTCATAATGGAGGGAAAGAATGGCAGCAGGTGACAGGAGGAGGAAGCTGGCTAATCACATTTCTATACTCACAGGAATCAAAAAAAAAAAAAAAAAAAAAACGAACAGGAAGTGGGGTGAGGTCATACACCCTCAAAGCCCACCCTAGGGTCATGCTTCCTCAAGCAAGGCTGCACCTCCTAAAGGTTCCATAACCTCCCCAAACAGCGGCACCAACTGGAGACAATGATTTCAAATACAAGAGTCTAGGGGAAATGTTTTCTTCTCCAAGCCAACGGTGTACAAATGAATGAGTATATGTGTAACGTGTGAGTGAGTTATATGAATGAGTGTGTGGGGGGTTACATGTGTGCCTGAGTATATGTGCTGATATCTACAAAGGAAAGTACCTGTGTGTTTGTGTGCACATAGGCATATACAATCACAAGATATAGATGTTAGAGGAGGAATACATGATCATTTTACACTGAACCTTCTCTGATATATGGAGAAACCATTGGAAATAGAATTGATGATCAGATCAGAATTGATGTCCCTATGGAAACAGGGACAAAGACAATGGCATGACCCAGGTGAGAAGTGACGGAGATTTGGCACTAGACCATGAGCATGGAGCAAAAAAGAATGAAACTGTAGCTCAGACCTGGATGGCGGGTACCCAGGGACAATGGGCAGAGACCAGATAGATGTTGGACAAGGAAGACTAGATGTTCTGCCTTTATGAACATGCTGAAGTGCAGGTGTTATTTTTGTTTTTTTATTATTATTATTATTTGTTTTGGGACAGTTTTATGTGCATGAGTGTTTTGCTTGCATGTAGATCCATGCACCATACTGGTGGCTGGTGGCTGGTACCCAAGGAGGACAGAGGAATTCTATGGAAGTGGAATTACAGCCTCTTAGGAGCCACTGTGTGGCTGCTAGGAAATGAACCGAGTTCCTCTGAAAGAGCAGTCATTTCTTTTAACCAGCATCATCTTTCCACTCATGCTGAGTTCTTATTGCCTTGAGACACCAGGCAAATCAGATAGCTGGCTAACAGAGATTTTGTACTCTCCACAACTACTTGAGCTATGAGAATATTCTTAGCAGATTCATAGGATTTTAATACAGGGGGATACATTTAAGACATCACAGTAAAGCAGTGGTTCTCAACGTACCCAAATTGCAACACTTTAATAGATTCGCATGTGTTGTGGTGATCCCCCAACCATAAAATTATTTTTGTTTGCTACTTCATAACTGCAATTGTGTTACTGTTATGAATCATAATGAAAATATCTGTGTTTTCAAATGGTCTTGGATGACCCCTGTGAAAGGGTCATTCAACACTAAGGACTCATGGCCCGCAGGTTGAGAGCCATTGCACTAAAGCCAAAATGTGCCAGCCCTAGCCTTTCATTAACCGCTAATACAAAGTATTTTTTATAACTCAATTTAATCAAGAATCTTTTTTAAATTAGGCCCTAAAAGGCTTTATTTCATTACTCCCGTACCCTCTTCCAAAGGAATGTTAATTTCAGAGTAGACTCGAATACTAGGTAGAATGACTGCCTAATAAAGGGTGAATTCCTATATCCTATGAAATTTACAACCTTCCTTTTTCTATAATCAAATTTATCCAAAAAATTCCCAGAATTTCCTTCAAAATTATGCTTCCTTTTTAATAATGAAAAAAAAAGGCCTCATAAGCCTCTCAACTTCTTCTAGAACATATTCAAATACTAGGTAGATTTTTGCCTTTGCTATTTTTTGCTCACTTTGATCCAGTATCACAAAACATCAGTGTGATCAGTACCAATCATGACCCACTATTAATAATAAAAACAAAATTCCTGAGTAATTAAACTTGTTTATATGCAAATGATCCCTCTTGTTAAGTAAGATCGGTGTCACTGATTGCCTTCCAGCAACCTTCCTTGGGAGGGAAAGGGATAAGTAGGGTTGTGAATGAACAAAGATGCAAGGGAATACCACAGCCCCAGGGGCCCTGACATGGAGACATCCTTTCTCCTGTGTGTTGTGTGTGAAAAAGGCAAGAAAGACTCCCAAATACACAATCCTGCCATGGTATTGTGAAAAGGAAATGTGAATGTGGAAAGGCCTTCAAAGTCATCTTTCTCCAACTTCTCCAGCCCTTCTTTCACTTAACACCCTTTCTTCAGTAAGGCAGGCCAAACAAACTAACATTCCTTTCCTCAGAACTGGAAATCACCATGGCCCTACTGTAGCCAGGGTCTGTGGCTCATGATTCTGTTGAAGATCATGCCAATGCCAAGGGTCTAGGCTATCACCTGGGGCCACGTTGGTATACAAGTGCCACACTGCCACTGAAGCCTTACCAACTGAAGTGGCCTGTGCTGTCACCTGGGGCTAAGATGACATCCAAGCCTGCACCATGTTGGTATCCAGGGACCATGCTGCCACCAGGGTCACACCAATCTGAGTGGCCTGGGCTGCTACCTGGGGCCATGGTTTTGTCCAGGCCAGGATTGCTATCAAGGGTCATGTCTGGGTCTGTGGCCCTACTGCAGCCAGGGTCTGTGTTGATGTCTGTGTCTCTTGATACCACAGAAGGTGTTGACAATGCCAGGGGTCTGGAATACCAGCTGGTGCCATGTTGGTTTCTGAAGGTCCAACTGCCATAGAGGCCATGCTGATCTGAGTGCACTGTGCTGCCGTCTGGGACTATGGTGACATCTGAGCCTGGGCTGCTGCCAGGGACCATGTTTGGGTCTATGGTACTATCAAGGTCTGGATCTGTGATGTTGGTGCCACCAAAGGTCACACGGATAGCCAGGGTCTAGTCTGTGTCGGTGTGGTATGTTGGTGTCTGAAGGTTGTGCTGCTGCTGGGGCCATGGTGTGGTCTGGTCCAGGGCTGCTGCTGAGGGCCATGTCAGGGTCGCGGCCCTACTGCAGCCTTGATGTGTTTCCCATCAAGTCCATAACCCTTACATTTGTGTCTCAGAGGATGAAAAATGTCTAAGAGGAAGCATAATAGTTCTGGTACCCAAAGTGGAGCCTCACCAGCTAGAAACACTGTCCAATGGAGATGTCAAACTGGAACCAGAAGCTGAAGTTCAGGGAACTCAGACATTGTTTGTCATAGTGAGGCTTCTTAGTAGTCAGCCTCTGGACACCCACCAGAGTACACTGTCCAGGTGCGTTCACCTACTGAAAGAATGGCCTCCACCCAGAAGAAAGAAGCTGCTTCCTCCTTCAATTCCAAATAGCCACATTGATGGGAAAGCTGGCATATAATTTTGAAAAATTTATCAAACCACGTAATTCCTGGTAAGATGAGAAATGTAGAATATGCCCACTGTCACAGTCCTTGTACATTGCACAAAAATACACTCTGTATCAACAGTTATCATTTCCTCCTAGAAAATGCATTTAACAATCATGATATGATAAAGAAAAAAAAAAAAGAGCATGTATAGAACTGGGAACCAGTGTGCCCTTGGCCAGGATGTGCTCACCTGTCCTGGTATACTGGGGTACATTCTGGAAAGGAGGGTAGAGGTGTTTGTCAACCTTGAGAGTACTTGCAACTAAGACAGTATTTCTTAAAAAACGTTTTTCGGCCCACTGAAAAAAACTAAACAAGTCTCTATGTCATTTAGACATATACATTGACCATTTACTTTTGGGTTCCAAGTAGCCAGGGTTCCATGTTCAGGGGAAATTTTACCCTTTCGGTGACTTTAAGAGCTAAAACGGGTGGATAAAGGAACAGCATGGTTTGAAGGACAGTGACCTGTGAGGCAGGTCTCTTTGAGTATCCTGCTATTGTACAAGGACTCAGTGGGGACACTCTTCCCATTCTTCAGTGTGCCCAGGATAACAAAACTATGTTAACAACTGCCCATGACTCATACATAGGTGGGGATGTCTCCCTATACAGCCAGATCTAGGACCATTTTTTTTTTTTTTTTTTTTTTTTTTTTTTGTGATTCACAGTAATCCACGTCTACAGACTCTTGCAATGGATGACCAGGAACGTTATGTTTGTAGAATAACTAGTATTTATACAGTGTTGGTTATGTGCCAGCTGGGGCTGTTTGCTTTTTATGGCTGTTTTCATTTAACTCTCACAGAAATGCTGTGAGGAAGACCGTTTCCATCTTACCAGAAGGAGAAGGAAGACGAGAAGATTAGAAAAAGGAGTGGAAAAGAAAGAGAAGGAAGAGGAGGAAGGAGACAAAAAGGAAGACAGAGGAGAAAAGAGAAGCTCAGAGAGGTCCAGTTACTTTCCCAGGGTCACATGGAGATGAAGAAGTGAAATGTAGACTGCAACAGGGTTGAAGGTAGAGGTAGTAGTCCCCTTAGTGTGCGATAGAAGCTGAGACACAGTCTCAGTATTAGCCCTCAGACTGGAGGGTCCAGGACTTGCCATCCCGTCTTTGAAGTTGTGTGCCCTGCAGCTTTGGAATCTAAGACTGCCGACTAAGGAGTGACTGTTCCTGTGCCTCGCCAGCATCTAAAGTCATCCACACCAGCTTGTGTCCTTTACTCCTCCAGTCCCTCACCATTGCTCATCCATGGTTCACCCTCCTTCTCCTAGCTTCCCCACAGGACCACAGTGGTGCGGTCTATGGGCTGTAGCACATATCTTTTTTAATGGCTGATACCTCCTGGTACTATTTTTTTTTTCTTTCATGAGACAGAGTCTTACATGGCCCAAACCAACCTAGTGGTAGGATTACAGATGTCCAGCATCATGCCTAGCTTAAACTTATATTTGAAACTTCCGGTGATATTAACTGCTGGATCAAAAGCAACTTGGAGAGGAAGAGTTTACTTGGCTTAGTTTTCCCTATCACAGTTTACCAGAGAAGAAAGTCAAAGCAGAAATGCATGCAAGCAGAAACTTGAAGACAGGAATTGAAGCACAGATCAACACTAAGCTCCTGCTAGAACACCATTCTCTGGGGTGACCAGACAGTGACCTAGTGGTGAGTCAACTCCATTGGACCATTTCCTTCATGGAAAGATTTATACTGGATTATGTGCTTATTCTGGTTATGGATTTGCCTTTTCTTCATATAATGCTTCCACCAACACTACATTCATGGACTTTAAAAATGCCTTCTCCACAGTCACATTATTCTACAGAACACTGCTTCTGACCAAGAAACTCACTAAGGAAGTGTGACAGCGGGCCCGTAATTATGGAATCCACTGATCTTACCGCGTTTCCCACCATCCTGAAGAAGCTAACTTGATAGAATAATGGAATGGCCTTTTGAAGATACAGTTACAGTGTTAATTAGGTGGCCAAGGCTGCATCTCATGCTGACAGCTGAACTTGGTAATGTGTAAGAGTCTCCCCGATGGTGCTGGCTTAGCAACATGAAAGCTTCAGTATTTAAAGGGTTCATGGAGAATAGCCAAGGCTTGACACTGTGAGAGACCAGGAGAGGCTTTAAAGTTGTTAGAATTTTAAAAGACTGTAGGATTTTTTTTAAAGTTAGACTGTTCTTTATATTGTGATAATAACATGAGATCTTGGGGACAAACAGGAAAAGAAAGGTTAGAGTTGAATGGTGATATATTTGTGTGTCAAGTTGATTGTCCTGGTTAATTTTCCCCAAGCTGCTTTCAGTCATGATGCTTATCACGACAGTAGAAATCAAACTAAGACAATAGGTAAATTTGCCTCTGTATCTGTAAATACAACTTCGGAGACATAAATCACCATGCTTTCAATGGCTCCAATAACTAATTATCACCTTACGATGTCAATTTATTGATCTGCTAAAACTGCAAAATGATTTCACCAGCTTTAGAAAGAATGATCTCAATTGGTAACTTGTTCAATGAACAAATTAATTAGTCTTCACATAAGCCAAACACTGATATTTTAATACATGGTGATTTACTTTATGAGCAAAGAATGTTCTAAGGAAAGTATTGCATTTATCCACATCGAACACTTGATAGGTACCTTTGGAAAGTCTACTTCTGAAACAGTGGAAATGTGACGGCCATAAACTGCAACAACTGCAATTAACATCATAAAAATCAGACTTTACAAAAACAGTCTGTATTTTTAGATTATTTTACATGGACAACTTCATTTCTTCTTTTTAAAGAATAAAATCATAGGGGGAAAATTATCCCAGGCTAAGACCTGATAAGCGGAGTTTTGGCCTGGGGCAAATTTTTACAACTCAGTTATAAACCCCTAGAATAGGAGTTCATAACGGAAACAGCTGTTCAACCTTAACTACTGCGGGTGCCACTGTAATAAAAGCAGCGGGGGTCCACATTAACAGTGGCTTCCCCTTACACTCTTCCTGTTATCCATCCATTAGGCAAACTGTACTACCAAACATCACAAGCTAGGCAACTTACAGGTGGTAACTAATCCAAGCCCCCAAACATCCAAGAGTTCAGATACCCCTGGAGGCTGTCCCCCAACAAGAAAGAATAATACTCTATCCCAATGACATCAGACAAGTAGTAATACCCCAGACCACAAAATACTAGATAGCAACATTGCCTTCTGTTTATTTTTTCAAAATGTTACATTTCATTTTCAATATTTTAAAAAAGGATACATTAATATTAATCTATAAGATTTATCTTATTAATGTGTATGTTTTGTGTGTGTGTGTACTTGTCTATGCATATGTACAGGTATGTACCCACAGACACAGAAAGAAGGCATCAGTTCCCCTGACACTGGAGTTACAGATGTTTATAAGCTGCCTGACATGGGTGCTGAGAATCAAACTCCAGTTCTTTGGAAGAGCAGTAAGTGCTCTAAACTACCGAGCCATCTCTCCATCCTGAAGGAGTATATTTAAAAAGGAAACTCAAACGCCCTGTAACAAGACTGGCTTTGTAATGCATTCATGGCATACTGATGGGCAGATGGTTTTCTGAAATTAGAGACAGTGCTGAAGTTGGAGTATTTCACTCAAAGGAGCAACTGCAGTGTTATCCATTCAGATACATGGAGTTTTACTCTAGTTCCTCTGAAGCTTTGGAGCGTGAGAAAAGAATCCACACTCTGGGGTGCCGATGTGATGTGTATCTACTCTTGTTCTCCTAGCAAGGCCCCATGCTTATCTCCCACTTACCTGTACGAAGCCACACAGGCACATGGGGTCCATGTGTGTTTGCCTCGTAGAGCTTTTGAGTGCTGTGAGATGAGCCACTCCCGATGTGTCTGGCAAACTCCCGATAAAGAAATGGGACATCACAGTCACATCTTTTAAATCAGAAGATAGTTGCCTTGGAGAGTTTAAGTTTGAAGACTTTACTATGAAGCATTATGAAATGCAATAAATTAATTTATCCTGGGAATTGGCAGCCAGGCTTCCTGTGCTGAACAACAGGGTGGTGCTCTTGCAAGATTTCCCCTGCCTAGCAAAGGCCTAAAATATCTTCATGTTGCCTCCCCATGGCGTACTGTTTCCCTGTATAGAGGCGCCTTCCGAACAATGGACCTCTTGAGTCTTTAGTCTGAAGCCATCTCCCTGACCCCTTGATTTTGACTCCCATTCTGGAGCTGACAGGATGCTAATCACCACATCCAGTCTCATGGTTCCACATGAAGGTGATCTTTGTTCTGTGTCGTGGAAAAAGTTCATCTCCAACCCATTTTTCACTTGAAATACTTTTAAAAAGAGAGATCGGTGAATAAAATGTAAACATTTAAACGTCAGCTATCTTGAGATAACCTGCCTCTGGAGAGGCTTCAAAACTAAACAAGGGCCGATTGTGAAGAGGGGCAAAAAGTCTGAGAAGCACAGCCACAGACCCGGTGAGGCTTCGGGGGCTGCTTGTGACAAGCCAGGCTGCACATGCCGCGCGTCCTTGCCTCCTCGCCCAGTGTGAAGAGCACAGTGGCACACTTGCTCATTTTTCTCAGCGTTTCTGTGGCTTCTGAAATGAGCCACTAGCCAATAGGACTGAGTGCATAGGTTTTGCCTTGTGCAAACTGGCTTTTAAAGTAAGCTGACAACTACTGTTCTTTCTTTTTGTGAGCCAGCTCTCTGTTACCTCCAGGTAGACATTGTCAATCAATAGTTTTCATTAATAAGTGATTTTTAAAATAGCAAATATTAGGACAGAAAGAGTCTATATAAAAATATATTGTCTTTCTAAAATGTATTTTTTTAAAAAAATAGTTAAATAAAATACATTTCCTTGGAGCCACAGTTCAATGTTCAGAATTCACATAAAGACAAAATGAGAAAATCACAGTTGTCCAATATACTCCACACATGTACCATGTCACATGCTTGCACACTCACACATATACACATAAAATACAAATTAATAATTCTTTTTAGAATGCCTCATCATACAGTCCTGGCTGGTTCAGAATTCTGGCCTTGAACTTCTGCCTCTCTAGGCATTCATCATCATGTCCAACAATACAAATAAATTTTTATAATTTTAAAACTTCATTATATGGGGAAGGGGTAGTTGGGGCTTAGTAAGGTGGCTTAGTGGGCAAGAGTACTTGTGCAAGCATGAAGACCTGAGTTCAAGTCCCCAGCATTCATATAGATACATAATAGACAGATAGATAGATAGATAGATAGATAGATAGATAGATAGATAGATGGTAGATAGATGATGGATAAATAGATACATGGTAGGTAGAGAGATGGATGATGGATAGATGATAGATTGATAAATGATAGTCAGTAGATAGATGATAGGTACATAGAGTAGATAGATATAGATATAGATAGATAGATAGATAGATAGATAGATAGATAGATTAGATAGAGAGTATTTGTAGACTTAAGAGAGAAGCTATTTACTCTGAAAAGCTTTAAAACTTGAAGGTGTCATCCTATGAGTGTGTAAGCTGCTCTTACACAGATCTTCTATGATCCCTTACTATCTATGTTGGAAGCCAGGCTTTGGGGACTGACTGAAAAGATGACCATTCTAGAATCATACTTTACAGCTGAAAATACCCAGTTCCACTCCTTACCAAACCATGTCACATAGAACCTGAGTGACAGTTGCAAGTGAATTATCTACCTGTCTCTATGCTGTGACAAAATATGGCACAAAAGCAACCTACGGAAGGGTTTATTTTTGCTCAGAATTTGAGTACTGTGCTGGCTGAGGTAATGTCAACTTGATAAAAGTTGCAGTCATTTGAAAGGAGGGAACCTCACTTGAGAAAATGCTTCTGTAAGAAACAGATATAGAGCATTTCCTTACACTGTGATTGATGGAGGAAAGTCCTATCCCACATGGATGGTGCCATCTGTGGGCTGGTAGGCTGGCTGAGCCAGTCACAAGGGGCAAGTCATGAGGAAGAAGCCAGTAAGCAGCACATCTCCGTGTGAGTTCCTGTCCTGAGTTCCTTCAATGACACAGAAGTGTAAGCCAAATAAACCCTTTCCTCAAGTTGATTTTGGTCATGGTATTTCATCATAACAATGATAAGCCTAACTAAGACAAGGAGACATAGTCCATCACAGCCGGGAAGGTGATGCAAGCATAGGGCAGCTTGTTCGTTTGTATCTCCCTCAGGAAACTGAGGAAGAAGGCCAGTGTAGCTCATCCTTTTAATGGATGGTGGAGCAACTACATGTAAAATGGTGCCACCCACAGTTAGGGTTGGTCTTCCCACATTAATTGACTTAGTCCGGAAAATCCTTCACAAACATGTCCAGAGATTTGTTTCCAGGGTTACTCTAAAACCTGTCATGTTAACAATCTTTATTAACCATCACACCAAGCCACAAAAAATCTATCTATGCAAGTTATCCTATCTGGTCCTCCCCAAAATCTGAAGCGTGGTGGAGGGGCTCTGGTTAAGAAGCTCTACCCTGCAGAGCTCCCTGGCACACAGAGAGTGCAACCTCAGCATCAGAACTCAGTGACACCTGCTCCTGCTCCAGAACCATCCAGGCTCTCACGACCCTCACCCAAGGCCTTCTCTTGGACCACACCCACCTCTCCTCACTATAACTTTCTCAGAACTCTCTGTTCACACCCAAACATTAAAACATAAGTGTAACAGTATTAGATCAATATCCATGCACTTGAGAACAGTATCAATCTTGTACAGAACAAAACACCCTGATGAACGAAGATAATCCCATTTAAATAAATAAGCTAATGTGTGTACTGTTCCTTCAAAATTATAGATATGTGTTTTCTTGTTTAATTTTAGGCTTATACTCCACCAAAATAAATTTTACTAGCAATTTCCCCAGAGAAGCACTGATGATAATTACCGCTGGGGGAAAAAAAAAGTCCAATGTTTTAAATTACAGTTACAAATCATATTTTTTACTTTTAATTTTTGCCATATTGTACAAATACATGTAATTCTTCTTATTCTACGTAGTTTGCTATAAAACGCCTTAGGGGTCTGATTGGTTTATCAATTCAATTAGAAAGTTGTCTTGATTAACATCAACTATTATCTATTATAATGAACATCATGATGCCATCTAATTAAGACAAAGAAAGTGCTCAGAATTTTCCAAACCTATTGCCTACATGAATAAGACCAAAGACAAAACCAAAACAAAAACAAACAAAAACACAAAAAACAAAAACAAAAAGTGCCAGAACAAAAAGCACTCAACAAAAACGCATGGCCTCCCTGTGTTGTACAGAAGTCTTCGAGGCTCATCTATGTGATGATGCTGAGTGAGCAAGAGACTCTGTTACATCCATGAGCTCTGTGTAGAGAGGCAGGGGCGGAAGGAAGGGTGAGGTGACGACCTGCTGGTGCCCATCACTGGAGTCAACAGTGAAAGAAAACACTGGGAAAGGTCCTTCCCTTTCATTCCAAAGACGCTTAGGCGAGTACAGTGGGTTTGTCGATGCTGCTTAGAAAGTTTGCCAAGACAACAAAAAGCCTGCCTTGAAAGCTTGAGAACCTGAACTCGAGCCTCAGGTGTGACATGGAAAAGCATGGTGATGCACACTTGTAATTCCAGTGCCAGAGAGGTGGAAATAAGTGAATCACTGGGAACACTGGAAAACCAGCCCAACCTAATTAAGGAGGCCAGGATCTTCCATATGGAAGGATCCTGGAATACAAGACCCCAAGTTGTCTTCTGGTCCACAGGTGTGGACATACTCATATATGCCCACCTGATATAGGAGAAACTGGGGGTAATAAGTTGACATCACAGAGGCTTTACTAAGTCCGGAAAATATTAAGTTGCACAAGGTAGAACTTAGCAAATGCAGTACTCACAGGAGTAGTGCACTAACTGCACACATTAGAGACTGCAGGGAGGAAAACTGTACCTCTAACATCATCAGTTGTGTTTCTGTTAGGACTTGCTCACCAAGATTGCCATCGATTAAGGCCCATTCCAATATCAAAGAGCATCTGGGGAACAGCCACCATCACATCCTGGTTCTCTGGTTAGAAAGGAAATAATTGTCAGGCAGGCAGGATGACCCCAAGTAACAGCTACCTGAAAAGAACACTAGTCGACTCCAAAACCAGTTGTAACAGCTATCTTTGAGGTGAGGGTCTTCCCACTTTGGTCTGTTTAGAAATGGCTAAGATGGTGTCTCTGCTGTGTAAATAAATCTCCCACTTTTCCACAATGGCCCACTTGCCTCTGTAGAACACACTTGATTGTTCAAAGTGAAAAGTAGGGGCCAGGATTTAAAAGATTCACAGATGACAATGTATGTAACGTGTATGTAATATATAACATAGCTCAAGACCTAGATACACTACAAAGAATTTCTGTATGAGTGACCCCCAATGTGTAGACACACTCACACTGTCTTTTATACCTCAGTATCCCACAGGAATCTGTAAAAACCCATACACACATACACACACGCACACGCCCATGCACACGCCCATGCACACACTTGCACACACACACACACACACACACACACACACACACACACACAGAGCAACACCACTGGTCAGGCAAAACATCCACCCACCACCACTTTTCATCTCTAGAAGGTTTCATGAGACTACAGGTAACTCCAAGAGAACCTCTTCATGATTGTTGCTAGGCCCTTAGGTAAACTGTCAATAGTTGCACATTCAATCAGCAGGAAGTTCTGGAATTACTAAAAGAGACAGATCCAATGGAAACCTTTTGAAAAGCAAGAGGTATTCTAGAAGTCTGCCTGACCTCTAAACAGATACATGGATAGACAGACAGACAGACAGACATAATCTGACTGAGTGGGTAAACAACACTAATGACTAACTTATCTCATTGTTCTAAGTGTAGGCCGAGGAGTCTGAGATTAAGGGATGGGCTAATCTGTACCTTCAGTGAGAGCCTTTTTCCTGGTGTGCACACAGCAGCCTTTTCTCTATACCTTACAAGACAGAGGAGGCTGGCTTGTCTGTTCCTCTTCCTTAAAGAGAATTATTCCTATAGGATTAGACTCTATTCTCATGGCTTTAATGCCCTCTTCATTCTGCAAATAGAAAGTAGGGCTTCCGCCTAGGAATTGGGAAGTGGAGTCAGGAACAGAACTCAGTCCTTAGCAAGAAAAACACAGATACATACTACTTTTTTCTTTTCTTAAGACTATGGTCAATTAAGATGTAGCTCCAGAGATACATAAATTTATAGTTTTTAGCTATAACAACATCAGATTCTGTAAAATTTTGTACATTCAGGGGAGGGACTTAGAACAGCCAGCTGTGGCTTAGGGAAGTTTATTATTTATTCAGTGCAAAGCATCCTGAATGTGAGTGAGGAAAATGTAAGGAGAAAGTATTGTTACACCATTACATAATTTCAATATTTCTCTGGATTGTGTCGAGTGTCCTGACTTATCCCATGACCCTGCAATGTTTCTGCCTCACTGACCTTCCTCCCAGCCTGTGGGCATTAGCATTTTATGATGGGTCCAGACTAAAGATGATGTCTGAGTCAAGAATAGTCCATTTTCAGGGATTTCTAACTCCATTTGCAAGTTGTTATTATGTAAAAAATGTGTTGTAGGAAACTGGGCTTGTTAGTTCTGCGTATGTTCCTGCATTTTTTATGATTTTGCTGCCATAGACGATGCTGACCTCACATGCAAAATCTCACCTACAGACACAGAAAGATTTAGAAGTTTGAAGTATTCTATCTTATTAAGACATAATTGGAAATACTTGTTTCTTTTATGATTTTGATGATGAAACTTGGTTTGACTACTTTCTGAGACTGACAATATATTTTTCTGTTGTGTGGAGTTTTGTTTTTGTTCTTTTGGTTTGGTTTGGTTTGGTTTGGTTTGGTTTGGTTTGGTTTGGTTTGGTTTTGGAGGAGGATTTTTGTCCACTTGTTTGTTTGGGATCTGGGTCAATTCTGAAATCAAAATCATCAGGCAGTACAACTCTGGTATTTAGGGGCAGGTGCTTGTCTATATGTGCTATATGTGTACACACACACACACACACACACACACACACACACACACACACACACTTGCCCGATGATAATATAATCCAATATCTATGTTCAATTCACATGATCTACTGAGAACAACAGTTGGAGGCAGTGATATCTCTCGGGTGCTGACAGACATTTTAATGCCCATAACCCAAATGCCACCCACCAAAACCAACTCTGAGATGTTCTGCTGGTCACAGAGGAGTAGGTAAAACAGGCAGCTCTCTGGTGTGCAATAAAGATGAAAGGTGGTATTTGGAGAAGAGTTGTTCTCTTTTCCTTTGAACATACTTCCTTTTGTGACAGATATCAGGCAGCTATATTTAAATAAAAAGTCATTGGTAACTGTAGGGTCAGTTCAACCTCCGTGTCTTGAGGAAGCAGTGTGTAAGAAGAAAGGAATCTATTCTGTGAATCTTGCCTTTACCCTCCCCTTTTACAAGTTGGTGTGGCCATAGCCATTAAGCTTAACTTACCCACGTGTTCATGCCATTGCAAATAAAATGAGTACCATGTTGTGTCCATGAATCTGTATGCAGAGATGAAGCTGTATTATCCATTTCTCCAGTTGTGGATGAATAAAACTATAACCAGTTAGAGAGCTTTAACAAGAATTCCATTTGCCCTGGGAAGACACAGATAATTTAGAAAAGTATGTGCATACGTGTGAGACAATGAAAGACAGACAAACTCAGGGAGATCTGATGGACACAAAGAGCAGCATCTTTGTGATATTCACTTTTATCTTTGAACTTCCTGAAGACAGAGAAACGTCAAGATTTATGTTGCAAAAATTCTCTAGCTCAACTACTGTACTATTGTACAGACTTTGATGACTTAATGTAATGTCTTTGGGACATGAATCCATTAGGATAATGATTTGACTGGTAAAGATATTACTTAACTTTTTTTTCTCCAAGTCAATGGCTGCCAGAAAGAAAGGGTGATTAGAGGAAGAAAGCCTTCCTTTAAAGTCTCCTGTTTGTCAATTTTATCTGCAGTTAAACATATCTTTTTTTTTTTTTTTTCATGCTCAACAAATTCTGGAGAGAGCCTTAATTTTAGATAATACCTAATGGGAGATGTCATTCTGTAAATATGTTTCTCAACTGGTTAATGAATAAAGCACTGTTGGCCAATAGGAAAGCAAGATAGGTGGGACTAGGAGACAAGGAGGAGAGAGGAAGTAGTAAGGAGGAGTCAACATGGAGATAAGGGGAGAGCAGACTCTCCGGTAAGATGAGACCACGTGGAAATACTTAGATTAATAGAAATGGGTTAATAATTAAGACAGAGCTAGCCAATAAGAAACTAGTAACTGGCCAACAGAATTATATCAAATACAGAGTCTCTGTGTTATTTGGGGCCAGCGCCACGGTGGGACTAGCGGGAGGAAAAACTATAACAAATACCAGACTTTAGTGCAATTAGTCAATTGGTTGATGAATGGATTTTCAAACTAGCATTTTGACGGCTGCATATCATTAGAATAGGAAGAATTACAAATATACATGCAATGACACAAAGCTAGGTCATGATTTTATTTTTAGAAGGATTCCTCCAAGTTAACAAGAAAATATATTTATAAGATCCTCTTCAAATGGATCTGGGATATCATCTTAGTGTGTGTCGGGGGGATCAGAACAAGCACATAGTTATGGCAACAAAAGCTGAAACACCAGAAAGGAGTATTGCTTTTTTATTTGTTTGTTTGTTTGTTGTTGTTCAGGAATGCAGTATCAGAAATTGCAGAGGAGTAAGCATCCAAGCTACAGCTAAGGCTTGTCATTGATACAGCAGTTCTGGACCTGTGTGTGGGCCAGTGCACTAAAACAGGTTCTGGAAGGAATACATTGGAGAACAAAATGGACTTAGGGAACCCATGCCTCTGACAATGGAGTTTGTATCTGTGTTAATACCATGTACCTAATAGCAGCAAGGGCAGCATCTATACAAAGTATTGAGACTAAGCACTTCATTTTATATCAAATGCAACTGGAGGGGCACATCTGTAATCTCAACACTTGGGGCATTAAGGCAGGAGGATTGTGAGTTCAAAGCCAACCTTAAACTACATAGCAAAGCCCTTTCATGATTAATCAATATACAAATGATAAATAAATAAAATATCAAAAAATCAAGGTGTGAGCAGTTTAGTTACTAATAATATGAATCTGATTAAGTTCACTTAATTACTATTCAAAGGCATTCATTTCTCCCCAGATGTAAGGCTTTTTTCTAGATATTTCCTCTTCCATTTTGCTTCATGGCCTAGAAACGCTCACTAAAGGGTAATGACTCTAATCAAAAGTGATCAGCTACTCATTACTGCTCACACACAAGCATTTCTGTACTTCCAAACCACAGAAGAGGGATGGGGGGGGGGGTTCTTTTACACAGGGTATTTTTTCCAGATGTGATGAATCACTTCCATAATCCCAGCATTGCAGAGAATAAAACAGGAGGATTACTCTGAGTGTGAAGCAAGCCTGGGCTTCAGAGTGAGACCATGTCTTCAGGATGAGACACTGGAGAGATAGAGATAGATAGATAGATAGATAGATAGATAGATAGATAGATAGAGAGAGAGAGAGAAAGCACCTACAGGTGTCATCTGAAAATTTGGGGGGAAATTAATCTAACATCTGCTATTTGGGGCTTATATCCAGATATCTCATCTCTATCCTCTTGCCAGGATTCAGAGGCCTGGAGTACTAATAGAAATCCATACAATTATTGCTCAGAGTCCTGGAGAAGGAAAAGTCAAACACAAAATTGCTTGCTGCTCAGCTGCTGTTGTATCTGGGACAGGTCTAGTCCTTGTAGATACTCCCATCTACCTATGCTCAGATGGTGGAAACTGCGAACAGTTCTTTCTTGGGTCTCTTCTAAAGGAAGCCAATCTCATTTATAAGGAGTCTGTCTTCATGGCCTATCCTCCTCCCAGAGGTCCCACCAGATGGTGTCATTAGCTTGGGGGCCTAGGATTTCAACATGGGGCTTCCAGAAAGACAAAACCATTCAGACCACAGCACCCCAGTCTTAAGACTTAAGTCTTTTTTGTTTATTGACTGTCATGGCTTTGTCTCAGTCTCTTAAACGTGCCAAAGCATCAGTTGAGAAATTGGCATCCAAACTGTCATTCAAATATGGCTGAAGGCAGAAGGGAAGCACAGCTGAAACTTGAGGTACAGATCTAGCTAGGTACCCTCTAGCTAAGAGTCTGTGAAGCTAAACGTGTTACATGCTCTCAACTACAATGATAAGCCTGGGCCAGGAAAGGCACTCCCCATCCCAAAAGGGAGAGACAATACAAAACCTAATAGGACAAACAATGTTGAGCCCTAAAGCTGTGACTCAAAGTGCCACTTCTGGAAGATTGGTGGGTGGGAGTTGGACTCTCAAGCTTCCAGGTAACTCCTCTGCCCCAACACATCACTTACATAATACAACTATGTGACAATCTTTGCATTTGTAGCCCCAGACTTGCTGTCCTAAATGCCAATTACATGATGATGGCTCTATAGATCTGAGGATTTTAACAGAGTTGGCTAGGGTGTTTCCAGGTGTTGAAGGACCCTCCACAATGACCCACCCTTGTGTCATCCCTCTGCCTTGGTCTTGAACCTCTCCTAGGTACTCTTTGACATCTTGGTGGAAGAAGCCAAACATCATAGCTCATAAAGACATAGTACCATGTAAAATCACTCCTATGCTCTCCATCTGAATACAAATGTGCAATAGTCAATGGGCACTCCTGAAATGCAAGGCTTGGGAACCTGAACTTTTTATGGCACTTTGGGTCAGTGATTGGAAGGACAACCTTGAAGATATCCTGGAACCTTCAGTCACTCTTCCATCATCTTGACAAACAGCCTATGGCCATCCATGATGACCTCTTGCCCACTCCTGGGCATTGTCTACCAGCATCCTTCTCATCAGTTATAGTATGTCCAGGCTGAACAGTTTCCAAGTCTTTAAACACTGATTCCCTTTTGATAATAAACTTACCTTTGACTCTCTTCACTTTTAACTCGTAAGTAGTCAAGAGAAACCATGCCATACTCTCAATGTTTTGTACCTCAATTTAGATATTCCTTCTACCAAAGAACCAAATGGTATCATCTGCAGCCTCCACCATCCATCAAACAGTATGGCACAAACCTACTTCCAACAAATTCTCCTGAACTTTGCAGCCACATTGCTCTGGTTTCCAAAAAGCCATTCTTCAATCTTTAATTCCATCTGTAATCCCATAAGGCTGCCTTTTCCTGTATCTCAACCATGTTCAGATCCAACCACTTAGACCATCACTAAGATAGTTTGCTCTACAGCTCCCTTCTCTGTACCCTCCCCAGACACATTCTTAATGTTCCAATGGAGTTTTCTTCTTCATTTAGTTTCAAAGCTCAAGCTCTACCCATTACAAAGTTCCACAGCTGCTCCTTGTTTGGGGAAATTTCTTTTAGAAACATCTCTCTTAGTATAAATTTCAGACTTAGTCTATAGGCTTTGTCTTAATAAATGTCTTAGATGGACATAAAGCACCAGCAGATTGAGTGTCTGTCAAGAACCTGTCTGTCTTAGAGGGTAGCTTTTGTGTGTCTTCACATGATGGAAAGGAGATGATGTGCTCCCTCAATCCTCTCTTATTCATTCCTTTTTTTTTTTACAGTTATTCAGTGTGTGTGTGTGTGTGTGTGTGTGTGTGTGTGTGTGCGCGCGCGCGTGTATGAATGTCTGTGTTTGTCTGCATTTGTATATGTGTGTACATGTCTGTATACATCTATATATGCATACATGTGTGTGAGTGTGTGTATGTATATATGTGTATATATATGTGTGTATTATGTGTATGTCTACATGTGTGTATGTGTGTGTGCACATGCATGTGTGTATGAGTGTATTATGTGTATGTATATCTGTGCATGTCTACATATGTATCTGTGTGGCAACCTAAAGAAATCATTTCCCTCCTTCCATCACACACTTTGTGGGCATCAATCTCAGGTAGTCAAGCGTACCTGCTGAGTCATGTCCCTGGCTCTTAGTCCTCTTTTGTAAAAGCAGGAATTCCTTCATAAGAGCAGAGCTTAGGAAACCAACCATCACCCAAAGGCCCGGCCTCTTAATACCACCATGTTGGGGAGATTAAGGTTCAAAGTATGAATTTGGGGAGACTGGAAGCATTCCACTAGAGCACCCTTTATAAAACAGAGTTCTCTTGTAAAGCTGCCAAAGAAATACAGTGACAATACCTCCCACACCAAGCACAGATCAATGTTGGCAAGAACACAACCTGTTTTGTTCACTTATCTCTTATTTTTTTATGATCATTCCCTTCATCTTTTCCTTAACATGTCCAGTGTTACATTTATTACAGACCTGATCTCAGTAAGTTTTGTTAAATAACTAAGTGATACAAAACTGTAACTGTAATTCTCTCAAATGTTTTGTGAGCTCCAAACCAAGATATAGGTAGAGCCATGTATGTACCTTCCCCAATGTTGATAGTTTCGATTCTTCCACACAAATTACAGGCAAATGGAGTGGATCATTGGTTGTTTGTTGTTGTGTTGCACCACTAGAGATGGTACTCAGGGCCTTGCCCATGGTACACAAGTATTCTGTCACTCAGCTCTAGATTTGCCCCTTTGTACCCTGTGTTTCAGTCCTATTAGATCTAAAATATCTAAACTAAAAGAGCAAATTACAGAAATGAGAGGACATGATGTCACGGATACAGTGGGGCACTGAGTTTTGCAATGACATCTTATAGGACAGAACAGGAAGAAGAAGGCAAAGATGCTCTTGGCCCTATGCGTCTATCCTTTCCTTCATCAGGACAAAGGGAACTGAAGAGTTTATGGAAGGTAGGCCTCAGTAGGCCCCAAAAGCTACCCAAGGCATCAAATCAGGAATGCAAGGGATATGTGGACAGAGGGAGGGCCAGACGAAGTTCACCACGCTGACTTCTTTCAACACTCAGTAAAGGGTGGGGCAGGCCTGTAATCTGAGTGCTCAGGAGGCTGAGGCATGAGAACAACACCAAGGCCATTGACTTCAAGACCCCACTTCAAATTTAAAATGCAAATGAAGATGCCAGGAAGCCAACTGGTGATTGCTAGGGAAGGAGAATCTTTCTTCAGAGGTGTTGCCATCCTTAACCTGCCCACATGGCAGCAAGTAACCCCCAGTCCAAACCTAATTAAACTAAGTGGGTCACAAAAATAAACAAAAGGCATGAAACTAGGAGGGAGACTGGTTGAGAAGAAGGGGTTCAGCTGCGAAGGAGGAGGTAAGACATCATAATGGGAGGGGCAGTGTCAAATGACCAAACTGAGAAATTCTCGAAGAATAGAAAATGTTTTTTTTTTTTGTTTTGTTTTGTTTTTTTAAATGTATTTATTTGGTGATGTTCTTTGCTATTTTAAATCAGGGGAACTCAGGTATTTTACTCTCCTCTGTCAAATATGTTTTCCTTAAACTGTAAGGCTTTAGATTTCAGATTGTGGAAGTGTGTGTGTGTGTGTGTGTGTGTGTGTGTGTGTGCATTTGTGTGTATGTGTGTGTGTTTGTGTGTACATATGTATATCTGTGTGTTTGCGCATGCTCGAGCACTCTGGGTGTGTAACTCAGTTGATAAAGTGCTTGATAGGACACACAAAGGCCTGGGTTCAGTCTCTTGTGCCGCATAAACTGGGCGTGGTGGCTCATGCCTGTAACCTTAGCACGCAGGAGACTGGCAGGAAGATCAGAAGTTCAAGGTCATCCGTTGCTGCATAGTAAATTCAAGACTAGCCTGGGCTCGGTGAAATCCTGTCTGCAGGGGGGGGGAGTGTACACACGTTTATATAGGCACTTGAAACGCACTCACTCCACCTAAACATGTACACACACAAACTCAGTGTCCCTTGCTCTCCTGTAGCGTGTCCAAGCCTCCAGGAAGGAGCCCTGTCATCTGGTTCTCATCGAGAGCTACATTTACAGCACTGGTTAAGTGCTGAGCACAACATGAACACTTAACAGATACTAAAAATGGTTTTTTAACTTTAAGAGAGAAGAAGTTTAGAAATCCATTCCCTTTTAAAGGCTTTAAAGTAGCATAAAAATTCAAAGGCCAGGAGGCCCTGTTTGGTTAACCAGAGCATCCTCTAATAAAAGCTTGGGATGGCTGACTGAAGTAATGAGTGGTGACATGCTAGCTGGGACGAGACAGTTGGAGCCCCCAGTGTCCCACACTGCTGGGGCATATTTCTCTAAATAAATCCAGAGTCGGCCAGTGTCCCCTCGTGTCTGTTATTCTCCGAAAGGACATAGAAAAGAAAGACCAACCATTCCGATTTACCTGAAAGACAGAAAATATCTTGATGATTAGTTTACAAGCGGCAAGAGATTGTCACTACTGAAAGCAGTAAGAGGAAGAAATTCAGAGAAGATGAGATGGAGGGACTGAGAGGAGGGGTTGGGGGTTGTATCTGTGAATTCACTCCAGACCAGAATTCTGGCTTTCTTCCTCTTAGGACCTCTTAGTAGGTGCTTCTAAAAGACCAGAAACACCTCTATAGTTCAGTGAGACAGTGCAATCAAGAGAATTTCTTAGTCTCCGTGCTCAAAGTAAACAGATGTTTCAGGAGATTTCAGCACACACACACACACACACACACACACACACACACACACACACACACACACGGCCAAATTCGGGAACAGGAAGGAGGGCTGTCTACTTGTTTATATACATGTCACAGAGCTATGCAAAGTCCCTTCCTAAGAACAAAGCTGTCGGAGCTAGAGAGATGGTACCATGTTTTAGAGCAATTGCTTTCTTGCAGAAGGCCTGGATTGGGTTCCCGTCACCTGCATGGCTTCTCACAACTGTCTCTAACTCCAATCCCATGGGCCAATACTCTCTTCTTGTCCTTAGGGGCACTGTGTACACAGGTGCTACACATATACATATATAGGCAAAACACCCATGCACATAAAATACAAATAAGTCAGTAAATCTGTTTTTAAAAAGACACACATAGCTGTTATGGTTTGGGTCTTAAATGTTCTCCCAAAGTTGAAAGTTGGTGCTACGGTGCTATTAAGAGGCAGTGGACCTGCCGGGTGGTAGTGGTGCATGCCTTTAGTCCCAGCACTCGGGAGGCAAAGGCAGAGGCAGATGTAGCTCTGTGAGTTTGAGGCCAGCCTGGTCTACAGAGTGAGTTTCAGGACAGTCAGAACCATTAAGCATAGAAACCCTGTCTCAAGGGGTGCGGCGGAGGGAGTGGGACATGAACATTTAGACGGTAGAATCTCATAGGAGGAAGTTAGGTCATTGAGGGTATGCCCTTGTGTGGGGAGGGGAATATTAGAATCCAAGCCCCTTCCTAGGTCTCCATTTCCAAGCCTCTGCAGGACTAGTAACTTCACTCTACGATGCACCAAACTACAGCTCCTTGGTAGGGACCCAAAACATAGACTCTGGACTGACACCTCCAAAACTAGGAGCCAAAAGTAAACCTTTCCCTCTTTTAGATAATTTTCTCAGGCATTTTATCACAGAGATGGAAATGGGACGGATACAACAGTCTTCAAGATGCAGGGACAAGAGGAAATAGCCTGACGGGGTGCATTTGAGGCGGACCTGAGCAGCCTACCTACCCTACATGACATCACCCACACTTAGTACCAAAATTCTGATGCAATGTAGAGAGGTCAGGCTGGAGTCTACAGGGAGAAAGTGGAAAGCTCAGCCCAGGAGGAGAAGAGAGAGAGAGGCTCTGGATGGCGTTTCGTGTCTTGCCAGCAGCAGCAACAAAGCAGGTTTGCTCCCCAGGGGCAAGGTGTACAGGTGTAGGAGGTAATTTCAACCCTACACAGAGGTGAACGGGTACAAGGACTGCCAAAAAGAAAGGTGGCAGTATTTAGCCACTTCTGTGCTTACACAGCCCATTCATGCCTCCCCCACACCACCACCGTCTCTTACTCAACACTTGCTTCAAAGGAGGGGGGGGCCCAAGTGGTAGAGTGAACAGACTTTACCTTCTGCCCACTGACCACCTGCATTGCCCATGTTGATTCAACTTAACCTTGCTGTGGCAGGGCTCAGCCCAAGACTGGCTGGCCAACCGGAGGAGCATTTCTCCTCAGAGTTTTCCACTCTAGGTAAAAAAAAAAAAAAAAAAAAAAAAAATATCCCCCTTCTTTTTTCTGTCTTTCTCCAAACTTTGAAGATAATGAGTCTTAAGCATTTGCAAGTAATTAGAAGGTGCAGTTGCCAAGCAAAAATGAGTCGTTTTTCTTTTAAATGGAGAGAGTAGGTTGCCTTGCTCATCACACGGCACCAATTACGTCCCATGCACCCATTAGTTCTCCGATGAGCTGATCTGGCTCTGGTGGGGAAACCACACCTAGGAAGTAATGAGCCCCTCCTGCAACAATAGCAGCCATTAAGAGCCCAGAAGCTCAGTGTCATCATGACTCAATTATTTATCACTTACTGACATCTTCAGCCTTCAACTTGCTTTTTGATTTATGAGTGATGGCTGGGAGAGCACCACCTATACCATGACTGAGAAGAGCAGGAGAGTTTAAAAAAAATATTCTCTCTCTCTCATCAAAAAAAAAAAAAAAAAAAAAAAAAACCTTCCATGAAAAATAAAGCTATAGGGCTGGGAAGATGGATCAGTGGCTGAAATCTGTGCTGCACAAGCATGAAGACCTGAGTTCGGATCCCATGGATGTATGTAAAGCTCTGGACATGGAGGTGTGCAGCTGCAATCCCAACACTGGGGAAGCCAAGACCTGTGGACCCTGGCATCCACTCTAGCCAAATCAGTAAGCTCCAGGTTCAGTGAGAAACTAGGTCTCAAAAACGAGAGGAATAGAGGGGACACCTGACAGCAATGTCTGCCTTCATGGGCACATTGCCATATGCATGCATACACCATACATGCATGCGTGAATGCACACGCATGTGTGCACGCACGCGCGTGCGCACACACACACACACACACACACACACTCCATGCACATACTAAATAACTAAATAAAGCACTATTTCGTTCATTTTGGGTACTTTTCATAAAGTACACATGAAATGCAAGGCTGTAATTTGAACTCTGAGCAGCTCTTCATTTCTCATTGTCAACTAAGAAAGGACTGGAATTACTGAAAAAAAGAAAATAGATAAATAATTGATCACTAAGGTGATCACCTTCATCAGAATTATCCACTAGCTACACTCCAGAGCAAAAGGAAGAAAAAAAAAAACCAAAAAGTAATAATAGCTTGGTTGGTTCAGTCAACCATTAAATTTCTCAGATGCAGGAAATGGTTAAAAGTGGTTGTTGTTAGTATTCAGGCCTCTGTACTGATCTTCTCTTGGGGTTCTGGCAGGGTACACCCTCAGCTACAGCCACTAAGAGCACCAGCTGTGCACATTCACTAAGTTCCATTTTAAAAGGGCCCTGCCCACTTCCTCTCTCTCTCTCTCTCTCTCTCTCTCTCTCTCTCTCTCTCTCTCTCTCTCTCTCTCTCTCTCTCTCTCCCTTTCTCTGCCTATTTCTGCCCCCAGATGCTGATCTCCCATCTCCCTGTCTGCCTTTTCCCCAATAAAAGAAGCCTCCACCCAAGCTCTGTCACGTGGCTTCTTTCTTTCTTGTGCCACTTCTTTAAATTGCAACAATCATAAACAAATATATGTCAGAAAAAGATTCTAAATTTTCTTGCCCCACTGAGTTAGATCAAAGGATTTACAATAAGCCCCTCCATTCCCTCTTTCCCTCCCCTCCCCTCTTCTACCTGAGATTATTTAGCCTGAAGCCTTCTTTTTATGCAAGATAAACTGAGGCACAAAACAGACTGTTTGGATGGCTTAAGGCCACAGCCACATCACACATATTTAAATCTCTGGTCCCAGGAGCAAAGATTGCTGTCCTTGGCTTCACCCAGCCCTTGATGCCACCAGTAGCCTGCAGGGGCCTTGCTGCCTGGGGCATATCCTAGGAAGCAAGGCTGTTAAGGAAATGCCTCTGGGGTCTTTCCTAAAGATTCTGCTTCAGGGTTCATTGGTTTGTTCAGTTTTGTTGACTTTTGGCTATGTAAGGGGTGGAGCCAAGTACCTTGGGCATACTAGACTAGTATTCTACCCTTGAGCTGAACTCCCAGATCCATGTGAGGATCCAAGTTTGATCACCAGAAACCATATAAAATGCTAGGTATTGCGTATATGTTTGTAATTCCAGGACAGGGGCAGTGTAGACTGAAGGATCTCCAGGGTTTCCTGGGCTAACTGCCCAGAGCCCTATACCTGTTTTACACACACACACACACACACACACACACACACACACACACACACACACACACAGAGCTTCTAAGGAAAAACTGTCAAATTGATCTCAGACTTCCAAATATATGTACACAAACACCACATATGAGTACTTACACGCATGCATTTTCACATATATATACACACACCTGCTTGTACATGTACGTACACACACAACCCCACAGTTTCATAAGTGTACATTTTCATTTTACCGTTTATATGTATTGGCTCATTTTATCTTCCTATCACCCCTGTGACATAAGTAATGTTATCAAGGCCACATATCAGATGTGAAAACTGAAGCACAGAGGTTAGACAAGGAGGTTCACAGCTGGTCAGTGCTGATCAGGGAATTGAAGCCATCTCTATATCTTTCCACACTGGCAGACAGACAGGCTTGACTCAAACCAGAGAACACCAGGGTGGCATCCTCAGATGCCCCTGGGGCCCCTGGGGCCTCCTCTTTTGAATATTCTCACCTACTCACACCCTGATCTAAACCAGGTTTGAGAAATCTGGGTGAGATGCCTACAGGGATGGACTTCTTGATGGATGGTATGCATGGAAAGGGCAATGTCTAATCCTGGTGACAATTTATTAAGAATGAAAACAGGAGTCTTCTCCCCAAGGGGATTGCCTCCTTACTCTCAGATTCTGTTGTTAGGAGCTTAAGCATTCACTATGACGATTTAATGATTGGTTGAGTCCTTGTCACTTTGCGGAGGTGACTTGGATGCTAAACATTGTTCTAGAGAAGACAAGATCATGTAATGCCCACAAATGCAGGAGCAGTTGTGGAGAAGGTGATTAGCAGAAGATGTGGTAGCCAGCTTGCCACCACTGTAGAAACACCTGAACTAGTAATAGTAAAGTTAAAGGATGGTAACTTATTTTGACTTATGCTTTCAGGGGCTTTAGTCCATTATTTTTTGGTTGACACCTCTAGGGGTACCTGTGATGAGTCAACACATCATGGTATAGCATATATAATGGAACAATGCTGATCATCCCAGGAGGAGGAGAAAAAGAGGTCAGAGTGCCAACATCCCCCTCAAGGGCTCACCCCCTAAATACCTAACTTCCTTCCTCGAGTCCACATCTCTTTAAAGACTCTAGTTACTTCCCAAATGCACCACAAGCTGGGGATCAAACCCTTATGTGTACTTTAGAGTATGTTCAAAACCCAAGCCATACCAGGAGCAGCCAGAGCTATTGCAATTCATTTCAACAGAATGCCACCAGATGAAGACACAACTCCTAAATAACTCAATACAAGATGGACAGAGATAACCATGGTAACAAAGGGACAGGGTGCTCTGAGGCTGTAGGAGACAGTTCATGAAGAAATCATGGCCCCTCCTTCCACCCACCCCTTCCACTCCTACTCCCTAGGAAGGCAGATGTTGGGTGCCTGGTATTTTTCACCGTGTATACACAATGGAGTTAGGTAACTTTGGAATGAAAGAGGATTAAACAAGGAGAGGCCTGATGAAGTAAGCTTCCAAAATGTATTCTTGGGTGGAGAGAACAAAAACCATATAACAATGGCTAATATCGGTTCATCAAAGCAACTGCCTGTGAGTGTAAGTGTGTGTGAGAGAGAGAGAGTGTGTGTGTGTTTGCGCAAGCACACATGTATACTTTAAGATGTTTGCACTTTTACTTGTCTTCACTAAAAAGCATTGGTTGAGTGTGTTACTTATATCTTATTGAAAGTTTCTCAACATATTTATTCCCAAGAATGTTCTCAAATACTGTGCTACTACTCACTGTCTTTATCAACCTGCCAAAGCAGTCAGACAAAAGGAACACATAAATGCATTGGTTTTCAGCTGTACATTTAAAGGAAAAACTAGAATATCAAGAATGTCCTTATTGGAATAAAGAAGCCTGTTAATAAGTTTATTATGAAAATAGTTACTATAATGACAAATTAGCAAGCATCATAAAATGTATCTTCCTTCTTCCTCATTAAAAGTTGTATAGGACTTTAAATTTTTCAAAAGGAAACTACAGTTCCAGCTTTAAAACTTGAAGAGGTAGGCTGGAGAGATGACTCAACAGTTAAGATGACATGTTCTTGTAGATGACCTGGATTCAGTTCCCAGAACCCACATAAGGCAGCTCACAACCACTTGTAACTCCAGTCCCAGGGGATCCTGTGTTCTCTTCTAGGCTCTGAAGTCACTGCACATTCATGACCCACATACATATATACAATCACAAAAATAAAAACACTTATTTTTCTTTAAGAAAACTTAAAAATCTCAAAACCCTCATAGATTTCATCCTTCTGACCTGAGAATCATAGGTTAGATACCAATTCCTGAAGCTGAATGAGTTGAGTTTTTATATAGATATGTGGTCATTATTCTTTACATGATGGGCAGTTTTAGCTTCTGTCCTGTGAGTTTTCACTGTCACAGTAACCTAGACACTTCCCAGGTTTTTGGTGCCTCATGGTACAAACTTGTGTCCTCTACAGTACCATGTGTGGTTTTCCAACTTGGCTTAGGAAATTTGGCTTCCCGCAAAGAATCTTTTTCACCATGATCACCTGTTTCTAGGGAGTAGATTTTTGGAATGAACTGTATCTAGAAAAGTGCAGTTCTTAGCTGTGAGCTCAGTAAGACTTCAATGATTTGATTTTCAGGTTTGCTAAGAAGGATGAATCACTGGAATAATTTAGGAAAGATATTCCTTACTGCTTAAAAAGAAAGTGGAGGTAGACTCTCAAGATGCTGAGACTTCACCTCTGTTTTACTTACACATATGTGTGAGTGTCATGGATGGGTCCTTAAAATACAGTAGGCAGGATGAAAACAACATTCATTTGATGTGAGCATAAATAAACAGATGTCCATTTTTTCAAGTGAATACTTAGGGGTTTTGTTTGTTTGATTGATTGGTTGGTTGGTTGGTTTTTCTTTTTTGTTTTGTTTTGATTCCATCTAGCAAAAACAGTGTGTTCTATATTCATCTAGGACAACCCTGAATTGGACAGGCAGCTCTGCCAAGCCTGGGTCTCCATCTCTAAGCTTTGCTGTTGGGTTGAATTCTTTCCTGTGTTGCTGGACACCAGGGGATAGAGAAGTGGATGGGAACCACTCCCGAGAGCTAGCTGGTGACATATTTCACGTAGACGAGCCAGAGCTGAAGGCTACTCTGGGCCTCTCCTGTCATCCTGTCCATAAAAGCCACTTCTCTCTTACTTTAAGCTTAATGATGGTCCTCTTTGCATTTTGAAAGAGAAGCTTTGCTTTCCCTCTACGGCCCCATCATGATGACTCTGGGGTGATGCGTTACCCATTTTTAATTTTTTCAAAAAGCTCTTTTTTATGTATATAGCTGTTTTGCTTATGTGTGTGTCTGTATACCATGTGTGTGTCTAGTGCCTTTGGAGACAAAAAGAGGGGATTAGATCCTCTGGGAATGGAATTACAAATGGCTGTGAGCTACCATGTGTTGCCAAGAACTAAACCTGGCTCCCGTGGAAGAGCAGCGAGTGTTCTCAGCCACTGAGCCCTCTCTCCAGCTCCCACTGTCCCTTTGAAGTTCTCTTCCACTCAAGGCTCAATCATGGCCACTATGGTCGTGGTGCCCTCTCACCTAACAAAGCACAGTCCTGAAAAAGTCAAAAATAAAAGTGAGAGCTATTTTGGCATCAAACCAGTAGACAGGTGGGTAAGCAGACACAATTTTGCAGCAGAAAATGATAGAAATAATCTTACACATTTTTCTCTATTTTCACATAAAATGTATTCTGAGATGTTTGTGACTAAAAAGCTATTTGATAGTAATTGAATTTTTAGCATCTAATTCCACAAGTGTCAATTAGAAACTAATTCGACCTTCCCTTCCAGTTTTAACTCCCTTCCATAGAGAGCTAAACTTTCAGGGAGAAGTCACTACTATTTGTCATTTAAAGACAGAAAAACTTGGTCCGCTTATTGAAAAAATGCTTTATGTTTTCTTTCAAGTCAATACACATGTAAGGGGGAGAATCCAACACCCTGTAAGAGTTTCAGAACACTTCAATGCCATGCCATGGGACAATGCTGAGGCACTTGTCCCGCACTCAGAATCCCTTTCTGACATGGCTTGTTTCTGACTAAGTGCCAGAGTTCTGCTGGCATCAGGTTATTTGCACTCAAAGAAGGTTTGCTCCCAAGCCTGCAGCAAACCAGAAGCCACTGCTCTGAAGTGATGGAAGGAAAGAAATTCACAATATCTCCACTTTTCCAAAGCATTGTGCATGTGAACAAAGCAGTTTGATTAGAACTGCTTTGTGTGGAAAATAAACACGTGTAGCACATCTGTGTATGGCTTTCCTCATTCCAGTTGAAGTCCACTTCCCTCTTCATTCTCTATTGGCAAATGCATCCCCAGTGAAGTTCACCACTCTAGGCAAAGACTTAGGATGCTTTCTTGGAGGACAAAGCCCTGAAGCTTGCCTTGTCACATCATGCTAGATTGTAAGAACTAACTCCAGCACATTGCAATTCCAACTACTTCAGCCAAGACCTGTGAGGCATCATCCTTCAAAACCCTAAAGCTGTATTTCTAGGACTAATCTTTCAAAGTTTCTATCTCTCTTTCTCTCTTGATCACAAACCTTGCCATTGATAAATGGGAAGTGCTTCTGTTTTCATCATCACTTGCTTTACTCTTCAACTCTTATCTTATTATTGATTAGCAACAGGAAAAAAATAATTACAGGGGAAACCAAATTCCAGCAAATTGATAGGATGATTGTATTACAAGCAAACAATAATTACACAATAATATAGTTTGTGCTAATAAACTATATTGTGCCTACTGAGCCTGCAATTAGTACCCTCTTTAATACTAGTCAAATTAATTTCTGAGGTGACATTTCCAGCATAAAGACATAGTAATTTGCGGCCTTGGGCTTCCAAATCCCATCACCACCTGCAGATACAAGGGATTCCTCGAAGCCTTGGAATCACATGTTTTATAGAGTGACTCTGCCATTACCTCTTCTTACACTCTGTCTCTAGGAGGTTCCTGAAATGCAATAAGTAACTGACAAGTAATTGCAAACACCCTGAACAGATTCAGACAGGTGACCTGGTAAAGTGAGCCACTGCTCTAAAGTGATGGAAGGAAAGAAATTCACAATATCTCCACTTTTCCAAAGCATTGTGCATGTGAGCAAAGCAGATTAGGGACAGATCATCCTTAGAAAGATATAGTTGGCATTCTTGGCATGGTAGCAAATGCCAATAACTTCAGCACTCATTTGGGAGGGATGGGAGAGTATTGGGTGAAACAGGAGGATGGAGTGTTCGAGGCCAGCTAGTACTACATGGTAAAACCCTGTCTCAAAAATACAAAAGAATGTACATGTGACCTGCAAGCATGACAGGTGTCCCTAAAAGTCTAGACTGCACAGATGGGAACCTTAAAGACCTGACTAGGTATAGAGCACATGAAAGTTGGCCCTTTAAGGTCTCCCTGGGGCCTGATAGCACAGATATCGTTTGATGTTTAAAGAACAATCCCTGGCTAGGAATGGTAGGCAGGTGGTGTTTCTCCTTCATTTCCTAAGCGTGCATGAGGAAAATAAAGGTTATTTTTCAGATTTAGGGCCATGTTTCCGGTATGATCAAAATATAGACAAAGTCTTAGAATTTATAAAATAGTCATTTCTGTGCATGGAGGCATGTATGCAGTCTCCCTTGTCACAGAGACACAGCAAGGAAACTGAGAAAAAAAGAGAGACAATCAGAAGAGTACACCGTCTGCAAAGCCAAGCCAGTGTATTTACAAAACTCAGAGCAGGTAACAAGGCAGGCCTTGTCTTAGGAGACACGCAGGCCACCATAGAACTGACCCCCACTAGCTATTGAACTTGACAAAAGGGACTTTGCTCCCTCAGCATCATACCAAGTCCTTGTCTCACTTCTTCATTGCTCTGGATTATTTGGTTCTTGCCCATTTTGTTGGGAGGGTTAGCCCAGGAGCATTTCTGAGATCAACAGGGATCCGACCGAGGGAGACCATGAGAATACAGCTGCCTTCCAAAAGCCTGGATGCTGTGTGTCCATTCCAGCCTGTGCATTTAAGTAAACTAAGGAGAAGCTAATAATGTCACCACACAAACAGAATCATGGAAATGAGTCTGACTAAAGGGTTTATATGAACGGCAGATTCTATTCCTGGCTGTTTTTCAATCAGTATTCCTATTTCCTGCTTATCTAAAACAAGAGAAAACAATCATGTTCTCCTGATTGCAAGATTGTTCATGTGCCTTACAGAGACCAAGAGTTGATTTTAAGACATGTTTTTGCTAACTCCAAAGTTTTAAGATGATTACACTTTAAGAAGTGGGAAAGCCGAATGAGATTGGATGTGTTTTGGAGCCAGACAGCTACAACGCTGGGTACCTCACAGGACCCAAACTTATGCATCATGTTTGCATAATGTACATGAAAAAATAAATTATAGTTTGCTTTCTCAAAAAAAAAAAAAAAACCACTAAAGGTATTGGGAGTTGTTTTGTTTTTATATTTGCTTTCACACCCTGGTAAACTAGGAAAGACTTTGCTGTGCTTCATGTCAGAAGGGAAAATAGCATATATTCAGAGCAAAACAAAGATGCACATGCCAGGTTCCTAACTCTTGACTTTAGCCCTAATTTTTGTACTGTCCCCTCACTTTCTCTGGTGAACTTGGCAGCCTGTTGATGGTATGCAAATGGTTCCTCTGTTTGAATTTGTTTCTGCAGAATAGCAGGCTTTTGTACCCAAACGAGTGTCTCGAGAACATACTATAGAGAGAAAGTGAAGCTGAGGAAGATGGGAAACTCCAAGTGTGTGTGTGCGCTTGTGTGAGAGAGAGAGACAGACACACACACACACACACACACAGAGAGAGAGAGAGAGAGAGAGAGAGGGAGGGAGAGAGAGAGAGAGAGAGAGAGAGAGAGAGAGAGAGAGAGAGAGAGAGCCACAGGGCCCAGACAGAACCTCAGCCCTTTATCTCAGAAGCTGGGACACAGTTCTTCACAAAGAGCCTAACTCACTCCAGTAACAACCCAAATGGTAAAATGTGACTGCTGGCTCATGGGGAATTAGTGATACACCCATTTAGCCATTTGGTTGAAGCCAGGCTTAATATCTTACATGTTGTATCATCTAAATTTCAACAGCCTTATGGCTAGAGCCATGGCATTTAATTGATTTGTCTCAATGTGACCTTGTCATTGGGTGTGATAGGGCACACCTGTAATCCCAGCACATGGAAGCATCAGGAGTTCAAAGCTAGGCTTCAGTACACAGTGCGTTTGAGGCCACCCTGGTCTACAGAATACCTACCCTGTCTTCAGAAAACAAAGAAATGCAGAAGGAAGGAAAAGAAAAAGCTATAACTCTATGGGCCTTGTCTCTGGTCCTTTAATGAAATGAGAGGTCAGCATCAACAGGAAAGCAGTCAGTGAGAAATGACTCCCGGGCCCACTTCTCTTCCTGAAACCGAAGACCATATTTTATTACTGATCACTTGAATCAGAATCCCATGCCTGGCCATTTCTATTCAGTGGTTTTCACAAAGGCAAAATTGGGATAGTATTGCCAGACATTATTGCCCTTAGATTTGTTACAGCATCTTATGTGGCCCAGGCCAGCCTGGAATTTGCCGTTTAGCTGAGGATGACCTTGAATGCTGGGACGATGAGTGTGTGCCACCTTACCAGGGGCCAGGGGCTTCTTAAATGCTAAATGTGGTAGTCTGAATGAGAAATGTCTCCCATAGGCTCAGGCATTTGATCACTTGGCCCTAACTAAGTGATGCTTGGTGGGGAGGTGTCTCACTCCTTGCTTGAGGTGGGCTGGCTTTGGGACTTTGTAGTCACCACACTTCCAGTTCACTCTGTCACCTTCCTCCTCCAGCACCATGTCTGCCACTTGTTACCATGACTCCATCCGGCCTGATGGACTCATCCCTCTGGACCGCTGCCCCGAAATTAATTCTCTCTACCTCAAGTTGCCTTGGGTCGTGATATTTTATCACAGCAACAGAAAAGTAACTAATACACTAGGTGGACATGCTACCAACTGAGGCCCACCCCAGCCCTGTCCTTAACTCTTAATGAGGGTCAACAGTACTCTGTTGCAGTGTTTCTCAATCACACATTGAAGAGCAGGCTGCATGTGTGCACGTATTTTAATCAATATGCATTTACGGCTGCTATAAATGACACTAAAACACAGCTACTCCCTGGGTGTCATTACCACCCACAATAACCCAATGGGCATTCTCCTTTTTTATCTTATTATGTTCCTGGAAAGCTTCGTTCAAATTGAGTTATGTTAAATGCTGTCAAGGAAGCCATTATCCTATGGAGAACTCATTTATGTAGCAATAGGTAGAATATTATTCACTTGGAGAATATTGGTATCAAATCTAGGCTTTTCTTCCTCTGTTACCTGACTTGAACTCTAGGAAGCAATTCCGCCTTCATTCAGCATTCTAAATTCATTAAGGCAACATGAACAAAGTGCCTGCTTTGAAGAGATGAGAGAAAAGCTATACCAAGTTATAACAGAAGGGAAATGAAAATATATCTGTCCTGGTCTGCTTTCCATTGCTGTAATAAAACAACACCCAAAGCAACTTAGGAAGGAAAGGGTTTATTTGATCCTATGGGTTACAGCCCATCCTCATCCAGCAACAGAAAGGCAGGAGCTGGAGTCAGGAGCTGAAGCAGTGACTATGGACAAAAGCTGCTGATACTTTTGCTCCCACATTCACATTCAGCGACCCTACTTTTATAGCTCAGGCAGACCTGCCTAAGGATGGAACCACCCACAGTGGGCTGGGCCCTCCCACATCAATCATCATTCAAGATATGCCCCACAGACATGCCTACAGGCCAGTCTGGTAGAAGCAATTCCTCAACTGAGATTCCCTTCCCTGAGGTGTGTGAAATTGGCAACCCAGGTTAGTCATCATCACAATACTTCCAAAACTGAAACAGCTGAAGTGCTGGAAAAGAACTCCAAAGTGAAAATAAAACGGGGAATAAATTAACGTATTCACAAAAGTTCAAACATACTGTCTATATACAAACAATAGCAGAGACATCTGTATAAGTTTTTACCTTTTCCATTCTTCTGACTTAGCCCTCTGATACCTATACCCTAATAAAATATTTCAACCTCACAATAAAACTGCTGGGTGTGGCCAGAAAGGTTGTTAAAAGAAACACACAGGGCTGGGGAGATGGCTCATTGGCTAAGAGTACTTTTTCTGCAAGCATAAAGAAAGACCTAGGTTCAAATTCCCAGCATCCTCATAAAAAGGGACATGGCTACCTGTGCCTGCAACTCCAGTATGTGGGACCAGATGACAAGACACTGAGAGCTTCCTGGCCACCCAGGCTACCTGAGACAGTGAACTTCAGGTTCACTGAGAAACCTCCGTCAAAGCATGGAGGTGGAAAATGATGGTGGAAGATACTGACATCAGGTCTTAGAGTAGCAGTTTAGAAGCAAAAACAAAAGTCTTGTCAATTTTTCGTAGCCTGTTTGTTAATTGCTTTCAAGCCAAGCCATTCTGCTCCTGCCCTCTGAACTCTAAAAATAGCTCAGCATAACTATGCTGGAGGGGGGCGGGGGAGGGGGAAGAGGTGATAGATGCAAACAGGCAGCCATGATAAAAGAGCAAGTCAAGGTGCAGGTGAGGCCAAAACTTGGTATTGATGCTCTGAAGAACCGATCCTGCTGGTTTGTTACTGGATTTTATTTATTTATTTATTTTTCTTCTGTCATTTAGTTACAGGCTACTCCTGGAAGCCTCTGCCAACATGGGCTGCCCCATCAGCCCTCTGGCACACTGTGTTGATCAGTAGATAAAGCCTTCCCGGCACTCCATGCAGCTACTGCCATTGTGGAAGCCATAGCAGCCAGCCAGCAGCCCTCACTAACTGCCTCTCCACCCGCTGTCACCTCCCTGGTTCCCCAAGGCTCTCCTTGTTGTGGGTAGTCATGGTGGTTGCTTGACCTTGGCCCCTGCAGCTGGCAGACTTCCAGAAACAGCTCCACTGACGAGGTGTGCTCAGTACAGGACGACAGGGAAGGCTGTTGACATCCCCAAGGCCCAGTTTTCCCCAGGAGGCAGAAGTGCTGCAGGCTTCAGTCTGGCAGTGGCAGCCTCTACCCACACCCTGCTCAAAGGAAGCCAGACTGTGCCTGCCTCCAGGGTGGACCGAACAGCAAAGAAACAAAGACAAAAAAAAAAAAAAAAAAAAAAAAAAAAAATGACAGCAAGATGTGAATGGTACTTTTCCAGTCTGTTGAAGCTTGTTTTGCTTTACTGCACACTCAAAAAAAAAAAAAAAAAAAAAAAGGAAAAGAAAAAGAAAAATCCTGCCAGTTAGTTATTTAAACATGACTACAACACTTTCAAACATGAATGACACGTGGATTTTTATCTGATTAATGTTTCCCTAACTCTTTGAAGTCATTAGGCCATCTGAGAAATTATCCCAACTTAAATTTTTCAGTAATTCTGTGTGTGTGTGTGTGCATGTGCGTGTGTTGCACCAAACCAGGAAACTGTTGGGATGATGGTTGCTGCAATATTAGTTGGTATATAGCTGACATTGAAAATTGCTCACAAAAGACTGAGCCCAGGAGAAACCAGACAGGCGAGTTTCCCACGCTGCGCCCTCTACACAGGATTGCTTTTTCTTTGCAAACTCGGGTTTGCTTTTATGTAGCCGGGAAGCGTGTACTGTCATGTCATGCTGTAACTGTGGTGAGTTCCCTTGTGGTTGGGAACCGGGAGGCTTTGGAAGATCATGCAGGAGCCTTTCCACATGGAAACCCACATCCTGCCAAAGAAGAAAAATGGGGTGAAATCACTCTCCTGCTCTCATTTGCTTCAGGAGCCTCTCCTGGGAGAGCTCTGACTGTGCCTGTACTGGGGCCTTCAGAACCTACCACTATCTGGCTTTTCAGACTTGAGAAACTTGAAGGAACGAGGGCTTACTCTGGATCATTAAGACACACTTAAAAGTGTTTTGTGCTTCTTCAATATTTAATTAGTTTCAACGTTCTTTCAAAAGTATGTATGTACATGTGTGCATGTGTGCGTCCGTCCGTCCGTCCGTCCGTCCGTCCGTGTGTGTATGTGTGTGTGTGTGTGTGTGTGTGTGTTACTCTGTAGCACAGGAAGACCTTGTACTTACTATGTAACCCAAACTGGCTTGGAGTTCACAATCCTCCTGCCTCAGCCTCCTGAGTATGAGTTCACAGACTCGTTTGATCCTTGTAACTTCCTTGGAGAAAAACCACCTGCTGTCTTCAGGAGTGTAAGATGACAGGTCTTACTTTAGTCATTGCTGTTTCACTTCACCTGTCAATGCTACACTACATACTAGCTAGTCCATGGTGAACCTGAACTCAGGCCCGGCTCTTCCCCTTCCAGGTGGCGAGCTTTCCCTTCGCATTGAACGTTCTCTGGTTGTCCCCAGCTTCTCTTGTCGAGAGACAGTGCAGGGACATACAACACCCTGTGCCATTCACACCTGCACCTTGGGTCTTGGAATTAGTCACTCAGAGTGGAAGCTAAGAGGGTGACGCACTCTTGCCAAAGCGCTGGTTTCTGGAGCCATGTTCAGCTCTTCGTCATCTGCTGCCAATCCATCTTTGTTTCTTTCTTTTTTTTTTTTTTTCTTTCGTTATTTATTTATTGAGCCAAGCCTTGCTGTAAAGAGAAATATCAGTTCCACTTTGTATGTTTTTGTTATCTTTAAATTTTTATAGCTGCTTTGACCAAACAAATCCTCAGCACCTTGCATGTAGGTGGCTTCGATGTCGGCTTGATTCACTGGGTCTATGTTATGGGTGAAGTGTGCTCAGCTCTGTGGGTGAGGACTGTATATTTATTCTGTGATGACTCACCTCCCATAGCTAGTGACTACCATCCTCCAACTTTCAAAAGAGAGAGAGAGAAATAAAAGAATCCTGTCTGGAATATATTATAAACTTGCTACAACACCCGCCTATGCTTTTTAATTGAAGTTTTTCCTTCACAGAGTCACTTAGAGAAATAACTCCCATTTACAACTACAGAGTTAGCAAAAGCCTCCCTCTCAGATCCATTCCCTAAAAGGTGTTTTTTTTTTTTTGTTTTTTTTTTTTTTGGTATTTCCTTTAATAGCATGTATGGTGTTCTCTCTTTCTCAGTTGCATCCACTTTGAGTAGAAGGACAAAACCTTCGAGACAGGAAGGCACTACAAGCTCAACACTCTCTCTTTTGAAAACTCACTGCTGACAAGGCTGGTGATTGCAGCAACTCTGGAGGCAGAGGCAGAAGGCACATGTTCAAGGCCAGCCTGTGTTAGCAAATGAACTCAGGACCAACCTAGGCAACATTGTGAAACCCTATATTCAAAGTAAGAGTAAAATCAAAGATAGGGATATGGTTTGGTGGTAGAGTATTTGCCTACTACGGACAAGGCCTTAGATAAAAAGTAAAATAGAATTTCCACATTCATGAAGTTTCTCCTTTTCCCTTTCTACCTTTCCTTTCTCTCACCTTTAAAGGCCTTCCTAAAACTCTGCTTTCCAGCTATTAAAAAAAGTAAAGCATACAAGCACACAGTCTAGAATCTAACCTTATACCTTCCTGCCAAGTTCCTCCTGCCTCATGGAGAAAAACATAGACCAGAAGCCTGCATGGAAACAGAAACCTATTCCACCCACTCCTTCACCCTACTGGCATTGAGCTTCTCTGTAGGAGGAAAACTGGTGTGCATGGGCATGCGCACTAATGACTTCCCCTTGAGGCAACCTGGAGTCTTTCACAGTGCTTGGAGGACACTGATGTGGGGTTGCCTGATCCATGGAACCAATATAAGGAGGCCAGCACCACAGACTCATTCACTGAAGCCAGTGCGACATAGGCTCAGGGGGGGGGGGGAATATAGACAATTTCTGCAATACAGGTGTCTACAACTACATGCTTTTCGGCTCAACTGACACCCTGTGGTTGTGTTCTTGACTCTGTGCCTTCTCATCCCCTCCCCCAAGGGATGTCCAAACAGTGTCACCCACAACATTCTTCCTCACAGATGTTCCAAGCACACTCCGAGGGTCTCGCCGGTTTGCTACAACACTCGTTGACAATGTTCATCAACAGACACCTTATTTCTAGTTGGGAGCTGGTGTCAGTAGGACAGTGGGAAGGTAGGTAGCTCAGACAGAGAAAGCAGGACAAAGAAGCATGAATTGCACTTAGCAGAGAGCAAACTATGCCCATAGCTGACTCAACCGGGACACAGTTTGTCCAGGTACAAAGTACAATTGGAACATGTTAGAAAATAAGAGACCGTTTTCTGTGCCATTGTTTCCAAAACAATGGAAAAGAGGTGGGGGACTGGGGTGTATCTCAGTGCAAAGCACTTTATCCAATAGATAAAAAGATTATTATTATTATTATTATTATTAATTTTTAGTGATTTATTAAAAGAAAGTTCATTGGTGTTTTGCTCTATGTGAGGGTGCCAGGTACCCTGGAACTGAAATTACAGACAGTTCTGAGCTGCTTCGTGGGTGCTTGGAATTGAACCAGGATCCTCCAGAAATGCAGCTCATGCCCTTAACCACTAAGCCCTCTCTCCAGCCCCGCTGCTTCTGCTTTTTAAATACCCTTTTGTCTTTGTGTAGAAACAAAACTATGTTTTACATCTATTGTTTCAGCAGCTTCCACAAGAAGAAGAGAAAAACGACTTGTTCCTCTCTTATTAATGATCAGGGACTAGAAGCTATTGGCTTTCCATGCAAGGAGAGAGACAAGTGAAAGGGTTATAGTGATGATAAAGGGGGCATGGATGAAGAGAAGACACAGAAGAGAAACTGGAGGAACCACATGTTCTTTACAGTTTGTTGTTGCTGCTTTCACCGTTATTTTTACTTTATGTGTATAGGTGTTTTGTCTGTATGTCTGTCTGTGTACCACATTCATACAGTACCTGTGGAGACCAGAAGATGGAGTTGGATACCCCGAGACTAGTCACAGATAGCTGTAAGATGTCATGTGGCTGCTGGGAACCAAACATTGGTGTCCTAGAAGAGCAGCTGATGGTCTTAACAGATGAGCCATCTCTCCAGCACCATCTTTCCAGGTTTGAAAGAGGTTCGCTTTTTTCTCTTGTGACATTTCTGAGCCCATAGTCTGACTAAGCATTAGCTGAGAATACATAGTACAAAACTCTGCAATTAATTAAGGCAGACTAAAAACATTTTGAAGAGTGGAGCTACCACTCAATGATAGAGCACTTGCCTAGCATGCACAAATCTCTAGGTTCAATATCCAGTACTACAAAAAGTAAAAACTCAAAGACAAGAGCTGAGTTACGGTCTTAGGATTTCTATTGCTGTGAAGAGACACCATGACCAAGGCAACTCTTATAAAGGAAAACATTTAATTGGGGCTGGCTTACAGTTTCAGAGGTTCAGTCCATTATGATTATGGCAAGAAGCATAGCAGCACACAGGCAGCACAAGCCATGCTAGAAAAGGAGCTGAGAGCTTATGTCTGATTCCACGGGCAGTAGGAAGAGACAGAAACAATGGGCCTGCTTTGAGTTTCTAAGACTCCAAAGCCCAGCCCCAATGACACACTTCCTCCTTCCTCCACCAAAGCTACTCCTACCCCTGCAAAGTCACACCTCCTAATGATGCCACTCGCTGTGTGAGCCTATGGGGGCCATTTTCTTTCAAACCAACACAGTTACCTTAAGATATCTAGAACTAGTTAGAGAATGGAACATTTACTGTTGCTCACTGAACAATAAGCTGCACTGAGAGGCAGTGAAATGGCTAAGAAGGCAAAGTCACTTGCCACTAAGTCCAGCCTGACAAACCAAGTTTGATCCTCAGAACCCACATGATGAAAGAGATCAGACTCACAAGTTGTCCTCTGACTTTTACTATGAGGCACAGCCACATACCTAAATCAAGCAAATAAGTAAAGCAGAAAAAAATTATAAAGAAGCTAAAATAAAATAAACAACAAATGACAAATGTTACACTCAACAATTAGTTGAATGTTAATTGTAGCTAGAATTGGGCTGTTGCCATGGAAGCCAGCAGACTGCAAGTTAACCTATTCTGTTTCCAAAGCTGAGCTGATCCCATCAAGTCTGGTAGCCAAGGATGTAAGCCTGTAAATGACCCTAATAAAAAGCTTCAGTCAATTCTGAAAGGTTTTGTGTGTATCCTCTTCACATACAGAACCAACAAATTCACGCACAGTAAGATGTGATGGAAGAGAAAAGGCCCATCCTGAGAGTGTGATGTGGAGTTTTGAATTTCTAAGACATCCCCAAGAAGAGTCACTAAGGCAGTTAGAAACTACAGATGCTGTGGATAGCACAGCAGATAATTCAACTATGAGCAGCTAAATGCTAATTAGCACTATGTCACACTGATCAGCTTTGTAAAGCATGAAAAAGTCCCAGATACAAAGCCTGCCAGCCTGTCCACCCTACAGGCTTTGCCCATTAGCAGTCCATAATTTAGGATGGAGCCTCACATGGTTCGTGATTGTCTTGTTACAGCTGTAGTGATGAGCTCACATTAGATTGAAATTCAGGCTACCCTGAGAAAGTCCAGCCACTTGGTGTCATCCCGCCATTAAAGCTGATGGGAAACGTAAGTGGTAGGGAGCTGCTCTGAAAGTGGGGTGACAGAATGCTGAGTGTTCCAAAGACCTGATTCCACTCACAGGCTCTCACGTGGAAGTCAAGCTGTAGTGTGGACTTGACTTGGGTTTGGGTGCATGGCAATGGGTGAAAAGACAAGGCAGAGAGTCTTAGTTCAAGTTCAAGATCTGGGTACCTAACAAAGTGACTGAGAAGACAGGTGGAACACTTGAGCACACATTCTGAGATAAACTTTCAAGAGCTCAGCATCATCAAAGACTGCCTGAAGCTTGTGCACAATATGCCAGTGGTCCTTATATTTTGACTTTTAACCCTTTTAATTTGTTTTTAGCTCAAGGCTTTCCTTTAAATGACAATGACTCTTCTATCCATAGTTCTGAGAGACATATGGTTGTAAGAATGAGAGGCCAGTTAGATCTTCCCTTCAGATCTTTATGCAATATCTCTGATAAATCATTTATATTACTTAACAAAGTCAAGAACAAACAAACAAATACTCTGAGTCCAAGGACAGAACTGATTCATTTAAACACTACTCCTACACAGAGAACTTTTGTGTGGTATTTGTACACTGTGTGAAGACGTATTTGCTGTAATTGATGTAATAACAAGCTGAACAGCCAATAGCTAGGCAGGACACATAGGCTGGAGTTCCAGGTAGAGAGAGGACTCTGGGAAAAAGAAAGGCCAAGTTGTGAGCCAGATATGAAGGAAGTAGAATGGGTAGTATGGAGATGAGGTAACAAACAGCATGCCAGAATGTAGATTTTAAAATACAAATTAATTTAAGCTATAAAAACTAGTTAGGAACAAGCCTAAGCTCTCATAATTAGCAACAAGTCTCTGTGTCATTATTTGTGAGCTGCCAATCCTGATGAGAAAGTGATTATCCACATAGGACCAGAGAAAACAGTCTCTCAGGTAGGCTCAGCTGTACAGAGGTGCCCTGCTGTGCAGATGAGCCCTTCAGCAGCCAACAGTGAGCACAAGCTCTCACTGCAGGCAAACACTGCAGAGCTGGGGCAGGTAAATGCAACTCCAGGGTTGGGTGGGGCACCTACTGGCACAAGGCTAGGTCCTCACCAAACCACAGAGTAGAGATAGCCACTAGCAGCACCACTCTATGATGGTAGCAGTTTAAGATTTGTCTTCTGCAGCCAGAGAATGCCTCACATGTGCAGATAAAGAAGCACAAAAAGCCAGGTCCAAACAGACACAAAGAAACCTCTAAAAAGGCGCAATATGCTTTAAAAGGTTTTTAGGGGCTAAAGAGAGAAAAAAAATTGGTATGGACAGCCATAAAAAATAGCTTATAATGATAAAATCTTTAGAGAGTGAAGTAATATGAAAAATAAGCCACATAAAAATTAAAAATATAATGTAGATAATTTGGACCTTTTTAAAATGCTTTTTTAATTTTGAATGTTTAGATTCTAGTTAACACAAAATGGCAACTGGTAATAAGAGACATTGGATTATGAAAGGGTCTGCTAAATTAAACCAGCCTATATACTGTGGAGCTGTCTTGGCTTCACAATGGAAGTCGGGAAACATGTTGCATTGGGAGAAAGGTTGAGTTTTGTTTACACAGAAAACTAAAAGCTATGGATTACTTCAAAATTTGACCAGGGGAGACCTCCTTTAAACCTTGGCTACAGGCATGACAAAATGAACCAAGAAACACTACAAGACAGGTGTTGTTTAAACTGATTCCTTGACATGGGAACAGATCTGAGACTGGATAAGACATAATAATTCTTGTTGGCTACAGAATCCTCATAACTTATTATTATATATCATGCTTTCATATAACATGGATAGAGGTTTGGTTATACATTCCAAACAGACTTATACAGTTGATAGAAACAGAATAGAGACAGGAGAGAAGCCCTAGTCCTTACTTCACATGACAGAAAATCATCTTTACCTGACTCGTAAACACTGCACATGCCATACTTGTGTTAATGTAAAGTTTGTGTGTTTTCAGGGAAAAAAAAAAAAGATCAGAGATCAGACACCAATGAAGACAAACAGCCCAAGTGATCCAGCCCCTCAGATGCTTCTGTTGCAAGTTCCTCAATATTCTGCATCCAAATCAACTTCAAAACAGCTAAGATCAAAACTTCAGATGAGCTCCCATCACAAAAAGACTAAACAAAAATATCATTCCCAGGACTTAATCATTATCTTAATTTTCTCAAGGTCCCCTAAAACTCCTGTCTCCCCCAAACATCGGGAAGCAGTCTAGAAAACAAATACCCAAATTCCCAAGAGGCGGGGTGGGTGATTTGGGTCATTTGGTGGATTTTTGTCATTGTTCAAAGGGAGAATAGCTCCAAGTTGTTACTGATTATGGCCAAAACAAAAACAAAAACAAAACACAGGAGGTTGGATTCAAGGCACTGTTTCTGAGAAGAAATGATAGGATAAAAGGGTAGATTATTGAATCTACTTTTAAACTACAAAATAAATATTAACCTCTAGTGGCTTATATTGGTATGAATTTTTGTATATTGATACAAATTTAAAGTTATTTTTGTTATACTGTGTATATGTTTCTACTCCTATTTAAGATATTGTTACCTATCTATATAGCTCATTTAAAAATATAATGTAAATTTCTAGTCCTTGAAAGTTATTATTCAAACTATTTAGGATAATTAAGAAATACAGGTTTGTAGTTATTCATCTAACAATCAAATTTATGACCACACTAGGTATGTTTTCAAGGTCAAACAGAGATATATTTTAGATAGACAGATGGTCTTCAAACACTTCAGAGACCTAGAAAATACAAAATTTTAAGATATTTTAGTAACATAAGGCTTTTCATGACATTGAGACACATCTGTTCCTGACAGCACCAATTTACTTCAAAAAAGAGTGATGGGCATTGAAGAAACTCCATATGGAGTTTGCTTTCATTATGTTAGCCACTAGGCAAGAGACTGACTTTTCCTCAGCTGCTAACAGAATGTTGTTCAAATTGGTCAATCAGGATAAAAAAGAAGGCAATAGCCAAACTTTTCCAAGACGAGGTAGGACAGTTCTTAAATTCCCTGCTTTCACCAAAAATAAATAAATAAATAAATAAATAAATAAATAAATAAATAAAGGGTCTTGTCAGATAATCTAGTCCTTTAGATCAAAGATTGATATTCCAACATTGCAGAGGAAACTTGGGTGACAGTACCAGAAAGTCAGCTATCTGTCATTTCTATAGTTATTTACTCTGTACTTCCTGTTTACTCTGGTAATGTTATATGCTTCTTGTGTCTTTGATTGAGTTGAATACTAAGTTGTCATAGTTCCCTTGTTACCAATTTCAAAAAGAAACTCACAAAAGAGGTATAAAGTGTATAAGGTGAAGAGACATGTAAACTTAAGTTGTTTACCTAAGAAAATGTTTAAGCTCTAAAATGACATTTTTAGGATGGTAATACAAATTATAATAGAAAATCGTTTAGGTATAAAACTTTGGACTCATCAAGATAAGATAGACTAAATTCTCCAAATTTATGAAATACAAATAGACTGGACATTGTAAATTTAATTCTTTTCTTTTGTGGGGGTTGAGACAGGGTTTCTCTGTTGTTCATTCACTTTGTAGATCAGGCTGGCCTCAGATTCACAGAGATCTGTCTGCCTATGCATCCCAAGTGCTGTGATTGAAGGCATGAGCCACCATCATCAAGCATGAATGTAATTCTTACTTGGTAATTGTTCTTATTGCATATACTGTTACTGTATTATAGTTAAAACCTTCCCTTTCATTTAGACAAAAAGGGGGGAAAGTTTTGAGACATTTGTACACTATGTGAAGATGTATTTCTATGACTAGTGTAATAAAACACTGAACATCCAATAGCTAGGCAAGAGGCATATGTGGGACTCCTAGGCTGACAGAGAACCCTAGGAAGAAAGGTAGAGTTGCCAGCCAGACACAGAAGTAGCAAGATGGGCAGTATGGAGATGAGGTGACAAACCATGTACCAGAATGTAGATTTTAAAAATACAGGTGAATTTAAGTTATAAAAACTACTTAGGAACAAGCCTAATCTAAGGCTGAGCTTTCATAAGTAATAATAAGTCTCTGGGTTATTATTTGTGAGCTGATGGTCCTGACAGAAAAGTATTGCTACAGAGAACCTACTGCTAACAGTGAGATCTTGGTACAATGCCAACACTAAACCTGAACCTGAAAAATATACTGTACTGTAGGAAAGAATAAAACTCTGTTTCAGATTATATAATTTGAATTAGATTTGAATGGATGTTATTTCTTCTATTTAAGACCCCTAACTTCTAACACAGCACCTCACAGGGGATACTCCACTTGGGTATTTCTGGAATAAAGTGGGCAGACAACTTCGTTTACTGAAATGGGTGAGACCTTAAAGACAGCCTCTTCCCAAAAGGAATCAGGTCTTAGGCACATCTTATATGGACTAAGACATTACCCACCTGTGTGAAGAAAGGATTCCTTTGACTTCATCTTACAGAAGGAGCACCCGAGGAATTGGCATAAGATTCTAAAGCAACTAGTTAAGACTACAATCTGGGTGACCCAACTCGAAAGCCATGCTTTACCCACTGGAAGGGTCAGTCTCAGGTGATATAATCATCTTAAATGACACAGTAAGACCTTGTTTCAAACAGAAAATACTAACAGCAAATTGCTCATTCTGATTCATCTTAAGAGGGGTAGTAAGGGGCACCACATGCAATTCTCAGTATCAAGCTTCTTGGTACATGAACTCCAAGCTCTACTACTCACTGGCTCTATGACCTGACTGTGATAAATTCTGTGATATGTGTAAGTTACTCAATTGTCCTATGCCTCAGTTTTCCCCATCTATGAAACAGAGATAATAATGATAACAGTGCTATCCCACAGGAACTCAAATAAGTTACTACATAGAAAGTACTTAGTTCCCACCACACTCAAAGTTCAGCAAAGCAAAAGATGTGTTAGTAACCATAATGGGTAGGAAAGCATTTGCCTAAACAGTCACTGGGTGTATGAATCTTCCCTGCCAAACACATTCCCTATAATTCCAAAACTCACCACTAATACCAGAACCAACCCAGAAAGCTAAATTTCCTTTTCTATAAAGCCAATATCCCTTCTGTGGTGAGGGCAGAAGCCATGAGCACTGCTGGGAAGATGCCTCGAGAGAACAAGGGACTGTAGTCCTGAGGCACCCATGCTGCAAGCCATCAAAAGTAAGAGGGTGGGCAATAGTACCACTTGGAGGCAGGTTCCAAAATTGATTTCAAATCAGATTCTTGAGGCTAACTTGCAAGGTAATTACCATCATTGCTGCGATTGTCATTATACCTTGCAATTACCTTGATGTAATTAATTCAGACTTGTGAGGCGCTTGGAGATCAGCAGATGAAAGGTACCGTGTTGTTCTGATGTATTATTATTCCTCTACCCTCCTTTCATCCACAGTGATTATAGCTCTTCATAAGCATTAATTAATCCTCATAACAGCCCCCAGAAAGCAGATAAGTGTAGGAGTCATCTTCACTGGGCTCCAAAAGAGACATCTACCTAAGTTTGGTGATAGCTCTCCAGTAGCCACTCGGGCCGTGGGAGGCCCCCAAATCACGAGCCTTTGTGTTGTGAGCATCAGCAATTTGTACCAGCTTCTAGTTCAGTGACGAGTCATTGAAAAGTGATATCAGTGTAGCCTAGATTTACTGTAATATGGTTATGCCTGGGTTGGGAGGGCAGCTCAGTGGTAGCAGATCCAAGGCCCTAGGTTCAGGTCACAGCACTCTAAGAGAAGCATATCTTCATAGACTTAGTTATGAGCAGCTTGTGTGAGCGTGATGGGTGAGGGGCAGAGAAAAGCCCCATCTATTAGTTTTCAATGACCTGGCAACTTCATAATGAGACAAAACATTCCATGTGTCCTATAGTAAAGAACTTGTCCAAGCTCACAAAACGCTGGTGCCTACACTAAGAACAGCCCTTTACTTGGAGTCACAGGTGAGATACATTCTCACTAGTGTGGGCTCACTGAGGGATTTTCCACTGCAACTTATGTCCCACTCTGGTATAGAGGATACTTGAGAACAGATTGCTGTGACAGACATTTTGTAGACACAACTTAAGATCCTCCAGTGGAGCTTTAACAGGAATCCCTCTCCTCGGTTTCTACTGTTTTTAATACAAGTATCCAGTGAACAAAACATTGGTGACTAGCAGGCTGTATGGGTGGTGTCTGCCAGGGAACCATAGGTAACACTGATGCTGAGCTTTCTTGCCCTGCAAACACAAAATCTGTAATGCTCCAGAATCCAAATCTTCTTTTAGCCCTGATGTCAAATTCTACACCATAAAAGTGGCTTCATGCGCAAACTTCTTTAAAATGTCTAAAAATCACCTTCAGACCATGTGTAGAACTTACCTGTGACACAGACTCAGATTTCAGATTCAGACTTCCCCTTCCCCCAAGGTATCTTATTATTTGAAAACCCAAAAACATTAGAAATAAGGAACATTCAGCAAAGAAATCTTCAAACTCTGTGACAGGAGTTTGGGGTGTTTGGAAGGTACTTGTGTGCTTTTTTATGATTTATTTTTAAGTTATGTGTATGCATAGAAAGATATAAGCATGAGTGCTGGTTCACATTAAGATGGAAAAAAAAGGGGGTATCTGATCCCTGGAAACTGGAGTGACAGATGGTTTATGGATGCCTGACATAGATGCTGGGTACCGAACTCAGGTCCTCTGAGCTGTTAACCACTGAGCCCCACTTGCCTGCTTTTATAACTGTTAGTTTCAAATTCTTGTGCCATTTGTTTAGGAGGATATGAATATGTGATGTCTGACTTTTGCTAGGATAATTTAAGAATCCCATCTCCTAGCCCTGGATTTTCCCAGAAAGCTCCTTTGCCCTTACAGAATGGTATGCTAACACACCCAGTGCTGGACCACGATGCCCTGGCACACACTATTATTGCACCGTCACAGATGCTCATGATAACTTTTTTACGTTACCATGACTACTGCTGTTATCATCAAAGATGGTAACTGTGTAATTATTAATGGTCATTCATTAACACTTACAAATCACAACCCCACAAAGACTCCTCCAGAGCTTTGTCATCTGGGTAAACAGAAAATGAAACTCCATCTCAGACATGGAACCAGACTAGCCAGAATTGGGGGGGGGGGCGGTAGGGAGGATATGCTTGTTCCTTCAAACAACAGGTTGCTTTCCTGAGGCACATACAGAGATGTTTGTGCAACCCAAGGCTTTGCTTTCTCTGTCAGTACAAGGTAACCCTCTGAAACACAGATATTGCAGTTTGAATGTGAAATGATCCCATAGGCTGGTGTGTTTGAACACCTGGTCCTCAACTAGTAGTGCTCTTTGGGAAGGTTGTAAAACCTTTGGGAGGTGGACCCTCCCTGAATCTCTGGAGGCAGGTCTTGAGACTTGATTGCTTTACCCCACTTCCTGTCTACCCTACACTCCCGAATGTCAATGCAATGAATGTGACCAATTGCCTTCTGCTCCTGATGCCATACCTTTGCTGTCAGAATGGATATGTCTTTGTGTGGTGACTTGAATGAGGATTGTCCCCCACAACAGGCTCTGGTCTTCGAATACTTGGTTCAGAGATGATGGCACTGTTTGGGTGCATCCTTGCTGGAGGAAATATATCACTAGGGTCTTGGAGAGCTAAAATTCTTCCGGTTTCCTGCTTTGTGCCAGCAGCTGAGGAATTGAGCTCTCTCGTCCTCCTGTTTGGGCCACCATGCCTCCCCACCATGACAGACTGGTTCCTCTGGGACCTTAATCCAAAATAAACTCTGCCTGCTCTGTTGCTTTAATCGATGTTTTATCACAGCAGGAGAGAGTGTACAATACACCCCACAAACTGTGAGCCAAGATAAGCCTTTCCTCCCTTAGCTTTCTTCTTTCTGCTATTTTTGCCACAGCAACAAGAAAAATAATCAACACAGTGGTTCTTCCCAGCTCTGCAAATTCTTTTAAGCCTAGAATAAGTGCTTAAGGAATCTATTGCTCTGTTAACCTGGACTGCTTGAATTATGTGATCCAGGTAATACATTATGTAGAGTTGTAATGTTACTAAGACATAGTTCACCTCAAAATCCTTGGCTTCTATATACATAGATTTAACTAACTACAGAAGAAATTGTCAGTATGAATATCACACAATATTTTTCTTCACTACTCTATAAAGACATACAGTGAAACAACTACTTACACGACATTTCCACCATGTTAGATACTACAAGGAATCTAGATGTGATTCAAAGTAAAGTTTGTTTTATGAAAGCGGCTTGGGCTGTTGTGGCTTTGGGTATTGGTGGAGGCTTGAGCTACTCCTCCACAGATAGGCTACACTTATTTTTAATATGTTCTATAATTAAGGTCATGCCTGATGGTTTACATTGAGCCAGTCTTCCAAATGATGTTTTCCTGATTTTACATTGTCACACCACTATGATCACCCTTAAACACCATCTCACCAGAACTGACATGCCACCTGTCAGCATGATAATCATTAAGTGCTCAGACATTACACAGCGTGATGGACAGGCATGCTGGCCAGGCAATGCCAGCTCAACACAGGTGAGACTTCTCTTCCTGTTGCAAGTCAGAAAATATTAGACACATTTCTGCAATGAGAAAAGCAAATGCCCTCTGGATATGTATTTAACCTTTTGAGTATACACTACTGAAGGGGAAGGTATGTTGGGAATCAGATAGCTTTACATTAATGTTGAGGAGCTAGATAATTTATTATTGTTCATCTGAAGTTACTCTTTGGAGGATTCCCTGTTTCTCCTAGGATTTTTAAAGTAGTTCATCAGGGCTGGTGAAGTAACTTGGTGGATGAGAACTTGAGTTCAATTCCCAGGATCCCCATGGTAGAAGGAGTGAACCGACAAAAGCGGATGGTCCTCTACCCTCCGCATAGGCACCATAGAGTGTGTGTGTGTGTGTGTGCGCGCGCACACGCACATACACACACACACACACACACACACACACAAATAAATAAATAACAAATTTTAAAAAGTAGTTCATGAAAGTCGCTGGGGTATATTTAGTCTCAAGTCATCAAGCCTGCATATTTGCTTTCTAGCACTTTAAGTGAAATTACATCACAAAGAACATTTAATTTGGAGGGGTGCAGTTCATTTGGGAAAATGCTAGACAGATTTATCTGCATAATTCACTCTTCCCCAAGCATAGAAGTAAAAATATGGTGCCTGTAATTCTCTATGTGCTCTTCCAGATCTTTGCCCCATACATCTCTGTTTTGATCTTGTCCTAAGAGATCTCCCTTTATGAAACCCCATCTATGGACATGTTCCATCTCTGTGTACCCTGTACCCTGGACTTGCTGAACCTCTATGGAACCCCACCTCCTAGACTTTCTTGACTTCTGTGGACCCTACCTCTGAGACTTTCTTGACCTCTGGACCCTATACCCTGCTCCAAGAGTGTGAGATAGACACCAGCTCATACTCTTGTCTGACTACCATCTGGCTTGGCCAAGGGAGTCACCTTGGAAAGAAGGAACAGGGAGGACCTGAGAGATACTTGTCCCCTGTCCTTTCCTTGGGACTAGTTTTGGCAGTGCTGACCTCATATAAACATTCTTTCATGCCTGTTGCTATGGTAACATGCTAATGACACCACTGTTGTGGTTTGGAGATGGTTTAGGTGTGCCCCACAAAGGTTTATGTATTGAAACTTAATCCTGATTTCAAAGTATTAAGAGGGTGGAAACTTAATCCAATCCAACTATGGTGTTTACAGGTGGGACCTTGGAAGGTGATTAATATTGCAGCCCCATGATGGGACGCTGGTGGTTTTCTAGTAAGAAGAAAAGGATGGTTTTTTAGTAAGAAGAAAAGGCCTGTACACACACACACACACACACACACACACACACACACTTTCCCTCTCCCAGCCATGCACACACTACAATCACACAGCTACTTCCTGAGGCCAAATTCTCCCATCCTGCTAAGCATCTACTCAAAGAGACATTGATTATTGATTTTTGGTTCCTAATCTATTTTCCCATTCTCTTACCTGTAAGATAGACCTATGCCTTGATCATAATCCTTGACAGTTTTCCCAGATTTCATGGCCCCCATTACTTCCTAATCTAAGTTCCGCAACACTGACTTCCACCCAGCTCCTGTGATACAATTCAACTATATCCTGATACCCTGGCATCGCGTCCTGAGGACATATGAGGAGATATGTGGGAACGGGCCTTACAGGCAGCTTACCTTGTTCTGTGTCACTCGGATCCTCCCGTCTCCCTCCTTCCCCCATGCCCTTAAACAGAGTCTGAACTCTTAGGAAGATGAACTCAATGCCACTGTAAGAAACTGACACCCATGGGATTCATGGTCTCACAGAGACTGTAGAGTAAAGAGAAAGTTGCTAGAAATTTCCTTAGAAAATACATTATGCACTTGTTCCAAGCATCCTCCAAGGTAACCATCTAATATTCTGATAATTATCCCAGGGAGGCTGGTTTGACTCTGACCTGTGGAAGCCCACGGGGCATTTTATCTCCCAGGTGAGAATAAGTTAGAAAGCAGACTCTAAGTAAACCAGCTCATTACAAATGTTAACACCGTGTTGTTTAATGACTAGAACTGTACTGTAGTAAAAGGAATGACACTGCACACGGCCACTACTGCTCTGCACTTTGTCCTAGTAACTAGGCCCACATTTTACTAGTATTAAATAAGGACTCAGGGGACCCAAAGCACAGTCAGTCAAAACTCATGTCTTTGGGCTTCATAATGTAAAGAGCTGACTTCTTTCTTAGGTAGATGAAATATTGAGCCCTGAGCTGAAGGAATCAAATGGGCCCCCAAAGTATGAGTTATTATCATTTGGAAATGTAAATTCCTCAAGATTTTTCAATTAGACTATCATATGATCCTGCAGTCCCACTACTGACCAAGTAGCTAAAGGAATTGGAATCTGTGCATGGAAGAAATGTCTACATTCGCATGTTCAGTGACTAGTCACAATAGTCAAGAGATGGAACAGACTCACATGTCTGTCAGTTGACAAATGTATAAAATGAAGATTTATATACCAAAGCACATACAATGAACTATTATTTGGCCTTGGGGGGAAAAAGAACATGGGGGATATTCTGCCATGTCACATAAACCAGGTACTGATCTCATTTTTATATAGAATAAAAAAAAATGCCATCGTAACTGCAGAAAGGCAGATGGTGGTGCTACCACAGGCTGCAGAGGAGGATGTGACATATAGAGAGATGATATTCAAAGGGAATGAAGCGTCAAATTTCACTCAGACAGGAAGAATCTCAGTTCTGGTGCTGTCACACAACATGGAGAGGAGAGGAGATATTAACGTAGTACAAAATTTAAAATTGATGAGGGGAGTTTAAATGTTATTACCACAAATATAATTATGCAAGGCAATAGGTGCCAATTAGCTTGATTTAGTCATTCTATAGTATATTTGTGTGTTGTATTGGAATCTGTACTTCAAAATAATAGAGGCAAGTGTGGTACCTATGGTCCCAGAACTTGCACAGCAAGAGGATGAAAACTTCAAATTCAGCCTCAGCTGCATGGCACGTCTGAGTGAGGCTAGCCAAAGCTACATGAGACCCTGTCAATTAAAAAAATAAAAGGAAACATTAAAAAGAAAAGGAATGTGAAGAACAGAAACCAGAGATAAACAGACATATGGACATCACTGAATCACTTTAATAACAGAGCATAGCACTGATGACGCATGGCCTTCTCCAGAACTAAGGCCTTGCCTACCCCTCCTCTTTGTGAGGCTTGGTCCTCTCAAAACTCAAGATTTTAAATTTGGTGACTATTTTTTTCAAAGGTTAAAATGGGTCTTTAAATTGACAAGTGTCCCAAAGCCCTAATGCATCCTAAAGTTTCAAAAATCAAAATCAGTATTTTACTTCTTGTTTTGTTTTGTTTTGTTTTTCTCATTGCAAAATAGGTAAGTCAACATGGTCAATATACTAATGTGTGCTTGGCATCACAAAATCTCTGCATACCATTGAGGTCCAAGGATAACGGAATGTGAATTGGTTATTACTTGTGGGTTCTAAGGCCAAAGTGTGCATGTATGTGTGTACTTGCATGTGCATGTGTGTGTATGTATACACAATTCCTACCCTAAAGTTCAATGCTTTAAAGTCTATTGCTTCATCCTTTGATTTATTTAAGAAAAAAAAAAGTATCCAAGGGATAGAAGAAGCCTAAAAAGTTCAATGAGTACCTGTAGTCATTTAAGAACCTTGAGAAGAAGAGGTTTTTAATGACCATAAAGTACAGTCAACATGGACACTCCCAAGGAAAAAGAAATAAAGGCAGGTCAAATGAGGAGCAGGGATTGAGAGGCTGACCTCATGCCTAATACCAGACTGTAGGTGACAAGGAGAAAATTACCATCAGCAGAAGCTTTCTGTTTGCTCTTCCCTGTATAGGTCAACCTGTGAATGGTCCAGAAGCCCAGCTCCATTTCATGGACTGTTTCATCTACCTGCAATCTGCTTCCTTTTTTCCCCAGAATTCACTATCTCAGGCATTCCCAGAAGTGGAGGGAGAACCCTCTGGAAATCTGAAGATCAATGTGTCCCCAGACAGTTAAGATTCATGTCCTGGAACCGAGGAAAAATACCATGTCTGCTTTTAAAAGATGATAACAACATATCTACTGCTAATGTCATTCGCCCTGGAGTTTCATTTACTGTATCTGCAAGCTATGGCTGCAGGCAGACTTTTCTTTCCAGCACCCCCTCCCTCAGTTCCCAAATAACTGACATGGAGACTTAATATTAATTACAAATGCTCAATCGATAGCTTAAGTTTGTTACTAACTAGCTCTTACAAGTTAAATTCTACCATGTGGCTCATGTATTGTTACTTCATTTTGTCCCCTGCATCTGGCTCACAACTCCCAGACTCCTCCCTTCTTCTTCCCAGTCCTCCCAGTCTGACTTTTCTGCCCAATCTCTTCCTGCCCAGCTATAGGCCAGTCAGTTCTTTATTAACCAATGAGAGTAATACATGTTTGCAGTGTACGAAGATTATTCCACAGCATATGGTTCTCCATTGACTTAAGCATATTTGATGACAGAATATCTAATATCTAGTTGGAGGCTGGGACATGACCTACTGCTAGCAGTACAGAAGGATGTGACCCATGGGCAGCTGGCTTCCTATAATCTCCTGGTCCAGTCCCTAGATCATTGGCTCAGAGCACACCTTCATCTCTATCACAAGCACTGTATATGTTCCTGCAAATGTGAAACTGAATCTGTCTATTTTTGTTTTGCCAAAAGGCACTGGAAAGCATGCAAGTTAAAGATGAAGAAAAAAATTAAAACGAAAACTAGCAACCATTAACAAATGGTTGAATCAGAATGTGAGGGTCCAAAGAGTGGAAAGATGTTAGCTTAGAAACCAAATGAAGGGGAAATAATAACTTCTTCAAAACAGAAGAAAGCCCCCTCCATCTCTCCCTTTCTCTTCCCTCCACCCCACCCCCTTCTTTATTATTGATACCTCTGCTTTTTGATCTTGCAGCCTGTGTTTTGTCTCGAGGTGCTCAGGGAAAATGGCTAACAGTGAAGTCTTCGCCTGCCAGCTCAGGTTCGGCAGCCAGCCCCTCTGGCTCAGCCAGCTGGATCTCACTGAATTAGCCGACTACTTCATTATCTCCCTTCTCTGCACATTTTGCTCCGGGTAGCAAATGCCCAAACAAGAGAGCCTTCTGCCACTCTGTCTGTGAAGTTTCAGGGTCTGGGCCAATTCTACAGACAGCCCTGGGCCCCTGGAGGGGACTACCCTTCATCCCAGCTGACCTTCCTTCAGCCACAGCAGTAAGCTAACTGTGGAGCTGCTGATAACTCCCTGGCTGGAGAGTCCTGGAGCCTTGGGAGGCCAGGGATTGCTCCTGGGTCCGCTTGGAGCCCAGACAGGGTTGGGCTGAGGGTGAAGGAGAGCCCACCATGATGTTGGGAGAGATGGTAGCAGCTGAGAGACTGCTCCTTTCTCGTGCAGTGGGGCTGGGTGGCCCCAGGCAAGGCCTTTCTGACCACTGATGGACAGAGGCAGGTCTCTAGATTTGTCGAGGGTGGGATTAGTCTTTTAATTTATGAAATGATCTCCCTTTAAGAATCATGTCACCCCCAAATGGAACCTAGGGGTTCAGTCCTGTTATTCCAGCACCCACAAGTTGTCTTCTTACCTCCACTGGCATCCCACCAACCCCTGTGTAACACACATGCACACAAATAGCTCAGAAACAATAAACAAACAAACAAACTTTTGGTTGTATAACCAAAACACCAAGTCTTTGTTAGTGTTTCCTGGAATATGCAACTATTCAACCATCCAAGAAAGTAAATTCCAGGCTGAGATCTCCAAATGTAAGCAGAGTCCCAGGGAATGCTCTTTGCCCCTGTCTTGGTGCACTTGTCTGTCATTGCAGTGAGGGCCCCGCCACCAGAGTCTTCTTCTTGGTCAGCGATGTGCTGGTTCCTCACTCGGGTGGAGCAGGATCGGTCATCTGAGCTTGGAGCTGCACTTCTCAGACAGCATCCTACAGGAGCAACAGGGGTGTGGTGTGGATCCCTAGGGTAGCTGCAGCGTCACAGAAGCTTTACATTTCATTTGTTACTATTAAAAATGTGTTGTTGCCGGACATTGGTGCATGCCTTTAATCCCAGCACTCGGGAGGCAGAGGCAGGTGGATCTCTGTGAGTTTGAGGCCAGCCTGATCTACAGAGCGAGTTCCAGGACAGGCTCCAAAGCTACGCAGGGAAACCGTATCTCGAAAAGCCAAATTTAAAAAAATAGTGTTGTATGTCTGTGTCTGTCTGTCTATTGTCTGTGTGTGTGTGTGTGTGTGTGTCCTCTCTGTCTCTCTCTTTCTTTCTCTGTGTGTGTGTATGTGTGTCTGCTCTCTCTCTCTCTCTATCTGTCTGTCTGTCTCTCTTTCTGTGTGTGTGTCTGTCTGTCTGTCTGTTGTCTGTGTGTGTGTGTCCTCTGTCTCTCTCTTTCTCTGTGTGTGTGTGTCTGTTCTCTCTCTCTCTCTCTCTCTCTCTCTCTCTCTCTCTCTCTTTGTGTGTGTTTGTGTGTGTGTACAGCTTCAAAGGTGTTATCAGATCTCTTGGAGCTGGAGTTACACACAGCACTGAGTCACTCTCCGTGATTGTTGGGGACAAAGCTTGAGTCCTCTGAAAGAGCAACAATCTCTCTGGCTGCCTGGCTCAGAGAGTAAGAGCATTAACTAAGCAAACTTGTCAGACTGAGTCTGATCCTGAGACATGTGTGGTAGAAGACAGAACTGACCCTATAAAAATTGTCCTTTCAGGAGGTGGGGATGGGGAAGGGAGGGGGCTAGGAGGGGGATGGGAGAATGGGAGGGAGGGGGAACTGAGGTCAGCATATAAAATGATAAATTAATATCTTAAAATTTTATTTAAATTAAATTTAAATTAAAAAATTGTCCTCTTACCTCCATGTGTACACCTACAATGTATATGTGCAAACATAAATAATAATAGCACTAATGTTATTAATAATGTTTTTAATGTTTGACTATAGAAGCCAAAACATCAACCATAATGTGTTTAATGTAACTTGAAAAGGCAGGGGAAGATGGCCCACAGAAAGGTTAAAATTCAATGTTGAGGGCCTTGAGCGATAACTCAGGCAGTGAAGTGTTTATCGTACAAGCATGCAGAACTTAGTTCAATCCCTAGCACTCACATAAAAAGCCAGGCATGGTGGCTGGTGGCGTGCAATCTCAGTGCTAGGGAAGCAAAACCAGGAGACTCCCTGGGGCTCACTAGTTCAGTGAGAGATCCTATTTTAAAAGAAAGAAAGAGGGGGGGGGGGGAGAAAAGGAAAGGAGGAAGGAAGGAAGATGGAGAGGTGATTGAGAAGGACACCCAGTGTCACCCTCTGGCCTCCAAATGCATTATGCACACAACACTCCAAATACCCATAACACACACACACACACACACACACACACACACACACACACACAATCTGTCTCTCTCTCTCTCAACTCAAAAGGTATATTTACATTCTTGGTTTAAATACAATGAGCAAAACGGTAATAGAGAGAGAGAAACTGTAGAATCAAATCCCATGTTGCTAAAGCCAGCAGTATTATTATTTTTATCAAAGAGGAAGGGAAAAGGGCCTTTAAAGTAGGGGTGAGGCCCTTCCCCTCCACTCCTGCCCCAAGTAGACAATCACCAACATGGCAGAAAGGAGACCCCCCCCCCCAGCTGTAGACGTCTACACAGCAGCACCAAGATAAAAACATCAATAGTGAAATAATGCTAAATTAATCCAACTTATTTTGATTATTGATGCCCTACTGTTTTCTGCCTGAAACAACATACGAGATGCATCAGTCACTTATAAATTATTCATTCAGTTATTTTGGCAGCAGCGTCTTTCCATTTATCAAATGATAAATGGATGGAAGATAAGAAGGGTAATTTTATACTCTCCTGACACTTACCTTTGACATGATTTTCATATTTAATAAGGGAAAACACTAATGAAACACGCCTGACAGCATTTTGGGCCACACGGATGAACAGCAATACAAAAGTCTCCCAGCTTCTGGCCGGAAGCTCTGAAAACTCACCCGCTCAGTCCTGCTTCCTACATGGCACGGGCTCACCCAGGTCTTCAAAACAGAGTGGTCCAATTCTGGTGCTGTTGCTATTTTTATTTGGTTGTTTGCTTGCCAAGTCATTTTGACAGGACTAGGAGACACTGTTTTAACTTGGGCTTTTGGCCAGGTAGTAGATACGCTTAATGGCTTTCATTCTGAAAACTGAACATCTACGCAGGTGTCAGCCTGGTGTCTTCCTGGTTTACATTAAAGCCACTCCCTTCAGCACTGTGAGCCATGTTCTCCCCTTAATGCTCAGAAAAGTTATAGTGGATGATAACTCCCATTCCATCCTCTCTTTCAGGTTCTGCTTCTGCCTGCATCTCACGAACATGCTCACTTAATATTCCATTCTACTCCGTAATAGTCTACAGTTCTACAGCCTTGAGGACACCCTGCTGCACCTCACAACTGCCTCCCCACACACATACACACATGCTCATGCCAAGTGTGGGACAGCCTAAAGAAAACCACCTGTTGGTTGTAAAGTGACCCTTTAGGTACTCAGGTAGAGCCTGGATTTAGCCTAAAATTGTATTCAAACTGTTTCAGAACTTGAACTACTGGTTTTGACCAATTGGAGGCCAGAGAGGAGAACAGTGGGAACAATATCATTTGCTCTGAACAACTGACTGATGCAAATGCTTCCCCTTTAGCCAGCATCCTCATCACCATTACTTCATAAAAGACAGAAAGATACATTGTAAGAATCTTCTAGAAGGAATGGGGAAGTAAAAGTGGGAAGGCAGGTGTTTGCATTTAACTGTTTCCTGGAAGGACCTAGAAATAGAAAAGTGTTCTGGGCTATGAGTAACCACGATGCCAGGCAAGATGCCAAGAGTAATTCCTCAAAGAAGAGCTTACCAGTTGGCATAAGTAAAGGACATGACAATGTTCAGGGGCAGCAGTATTGTGTAAATCCCCTTGCAATTATAAGATTGTACTTTCCTTGAGAAAATTAATATTTACATTCATTTTAGAGATCTTGCTATCTAGCACAATACCAGGCACTTAATAAATAAATATTCAAGGAATGTGCAGGTTGTCTTGTAGTTAACATTTATTGAGAGTTAACTATTTGGCAGGTACTTTGTAAAACACCAGACATGCATTAATTCATCAAGTCTGATAATGAATAGTATCAGATCCCAATGCTATAAAGGATATAGAGGCTAGGGAAATGAAATCAAGAAGGGGCAGTTTTCTAAACTATCACAACAGTGAGTGACAGATCTAATCATGAATAATCAGATGTCAACAGCCCAAGCTATGGCAACAGTTACTGCTTCTTGGGCTGAGTATCTCAGGCCAGAGCACATGTGAGCCAAGGCAGGACCACACAAAATTGATGTGATTTGTTCCATAAATTCCTAGGCCCAAGTCAATAACTATCACACCAGTCTAAAGCGAGAGCTCTCTGGCATGACATAGGAAAGCAGAAGTCCAGTCAGATGGCTGCTTTTACTTCTCGTAATGGCAGGGGGTGGAGGGAAAGCCACCCAAACTCAGTAAAATTGAAACCAACTCTGAATTTGTTCTTTCCTAATCCTTTAATAAAATGCCAAGCTATTTCTTTAAGTAGAAAACAAACATCAAACACAAGATGAAGAAGACATGCCAAATCAAGCCAAGCTCTGAGGAAGGACAGCCCTGACTAGGGATCTCAAGTAACGCCAACAACACATACTTCCCAAAGTGGTGCACAGAGGGGAAGGCAGAACCCACTGGGCCTGGCAAGGGCCTGATGACCAAGCTGACAGCCCGTGTTCCATTTGAAGCCAGGATCCCCATGGTAGAAGGAGAGAGAACTCACTCCCCCCAAAAAAAAAAAAATGTTCTCTTTACTCCACACATATACCACGGAGTGTGTGGAGGAACACATACAAACACTACATTAACATAATTAGAACATGTGTTAAGCCCTGCGATGCCTTGGTATCTATTATCTACTATTATGTAACGTATTGCCTCAAAGCTAAGAGCTTTAACCATCATTATTCATTGTCCTAAAGTTTCTGTAAGTCATGGCTTACAGAGGCCTCTACCTCAGCGTCACTCACAAGGGGTTCACCAGGGACAGAGTCATCTGATTTTGACTGGGATATAGTCCACTTTCAAACTTGCATATGTTTGGGATGCATAGACTTTGGAACTGAAGTTTCTTGTTGAAATTTTCCTGGAAGTGCTAATAATTTCTGACTTTGTCAGTTTCTCCATAGAGCAACTACAACATGACAGGTGATTTCACCAGAAAAAAAAAAAGATTAAAAAAATAAAAGGGGTGGGGGGCAGAGAGGGAGTGAGGGCACAAAGCCAAAGCCATGTGCTTTACCACCTAATTTTGCCAGGAGCAATAGGTAACTTTTTCCTCAGAGGTGAGTCACTAAGTCTAGCCCACACTCTACCAGATTAGTTTAAACAAAAATAAAAACCGGTAGGAGGTGGGATGAAAAGGGACAGCTAAGTGGTCCTGATGGGGGATGTCCTTCTGTATATGTTTCTCTTATTGGTTGATGAATAAAACACGGATTGTCCAGTCACCAAGCATGAAGTATAGGCAGAGCTATCAGATGAGAAGAATTCTGTGAAGAGAAAGCAGAGAGAAGCCACCAAATAGATGCACGCCATGGAGCTATGGGGAAGATAGGATGCACCGAATGAATAACATGCTGGATGTTCTCTGGTAAGATAAGACTATGTGAAAATATCTAGATTAATAAAAAGATGAGTTAATAATTAAGGAAGACCTAAACAAGAAGAAGCCTGAACCATCAACCAAACAATTTATAATTATTATAAGCCTCTGTGTATTTACTTGGTGCTAAATGGCAGTGGGACCAGGTGGGCAGAACCTCCATCCACAGGTTCCATCTGTCCCACCTTCCTTGAAACCTAAGAATGAGCCCATTTAGAAATGTAGGTGTTCCGGGTTTGGAATATGAGTGACACACCTATGATAGTGATATGCAGGTATATGGATTAGAAGGATAGATTAGGACAAAGTGGGGACAAACAGCAGCACATAGTGAGCTGTGTCTGTCTATGGACTATTCTGTTAAAGTATATGACAAACTGTGTCAAGGGCTCAAATCTTTATGGGACTTTTTGGCTCCACTCACAAAGTAGTCCCTTTCCCACCCTTTAGCTCTCAGCTGAGTTATTTACTTTGCCAATGGGATAAGGAAATATGATAATACTCTAGCTATCAGGTATCCCATGCATGTCAAGTTTGTCACTTACCCCTCTATCACTGCTGTGAGAAGAACAAACTCAAGGCCATCATGTGAGCCCTAGGGGGTCAATGAAAGATGCACAGAGTCAAGCCATCCCTAGCACCACTCAAGCCACAGGCTTACAATTCATGTGACATGAAAAAGAAGAAGGGAGAGGGTCCTTTCTTTGCAAGTAATCCAGAAATCTTGGAAGAAGTAAAGGAGAAGATCCATAGGAATAACCCATCAACTAGAGTAGACGTCCTACAGGGCTGGAACATGATTTTGCCTCCTCTTTAAGATTAGGTTCCTGAAAGCATCTGGCAGAGAAATGTGCCGCATCACAAAGAAGGATGGCATAAAGTCACTGGGCTCTACTCCACAAGCCATACTGAGAACATTTGGTTTTTTAATCTCTCATAAAAGCAAAATCATTTCTCTAATGTGACCGGAGGAATGCTCTAGCCACAGAGATGACATAGGCTTATAGATTTGTTTCCTCCCTGACAACTACTGGAAATGCTATTTCCTTTCTCTTGGTAACAAATTCAAACTCAGGATGTCAGTGTAACCAGAACAGGGGACAAGGGGTTGTCATTCATTCTGATCCAGCCACCTGGATATCATGCTGGATTGACATAGATTCTAACTGAATAGGTAATGACCCTGTGACAGAGATACTGCTCACTAAGTACCTTTACGGTGGTCCAGATGGATCAGACAGGACCCAGTGCACCCCTTGTCTGTTTGTGCATGAAATTTCTAGACAAAAAGTATAGGCAAGATTCTTCAGTGAGTAAAGACAACTTTCATTCCATTCCTTGGACCCACATGGAGGAAAGAAAAAGTGGACTCCTGCAAATTGTCCTGTGAGTTGTATGTGTGGTGTACAAGTGCACATTCACATATACACTCTTATACACACATACGCACACAAAAGAAATAAAAACATAGTAAAATGTTTTCAATGTGGGCTTAGTGAAGGGTAAGAAAAGATGGGAAGACTCATCTTAGAATGGACTACAATGAGGTTGAGGTTGTGTAAGTAGATGTTGACTCATAAACCTGATGTCTGGGGAGGGAGTAATAAAATCCTAGGAGGTATGGAGAATGGTGAACTTTGCTCATCTCTGAATTTCAGAGCTTCCTATGGAGTATGATTCACCAAGAAAACCAACCATGGGGCATCTCTCCAAAGATGCTGGGTCTGACTGTCTCTACCTCTTGGGGTTAGCCATCATATCCCTTGAGGATTTGAACCAAAGCATCAGAGATGGCTGTAGCTCCCACAAAACCCCTGTCTCTTCCTGTTGTCATCCCAGTGCACATTTCCACAGCTGTAGATCGATCATTGCACAGGATGAGCTAATGACACTTGGCTGGTGCCAGGGACAAACAGGACAGGCTGGATTTGTGGCCCTCAGGCAATCCCTCAAAAAAAAAAAAAAAAATTAAACTTGGTTTTTAAGCCAACTGAAAAGGCCAATTTCTTGAGGCCAGAAAACTATTAAGAGACTGTCCACCTGTGCCCCCAATCTGATAGAGATCCAAGGTAGGAATCCATGAAAGGGTAAACAGTATTTTCTTTCTAGAAACACTATATCTGGAAGCCGGCATGAAGTTGACTCCCATCCCATTCCCTTTTCTGAAAACAAAGTAATGGAACATATCAGGAATATGGAGCAAAAAGAAATCATATAGTTTCCAGTGATTAATGAAATGATACAGTGGATTTTCCCTTCAGAAGTTACCATTGATTATTCAGTGACCCTTCCAGAAACATAACTAATCTATTACCAATACACCCTCTTCAGCCAGTTATCACTATGATGAAATTCATTCAATTAGAGAAAGAAGTTCAGAAGCTAACCTAACTTTAATTAATATTATCAATGACCTGTTAGTTTGGGAAACCACATGGGCCAGAAGAATCCACTGGCCAGTACTATCACGGATCGCAGAATCGCATGTGGCATCATCATTGAAGGGCACGTCCACATCTTTAAGGGATAGTCCCCTGGGATAAGGAGGAAAGACAATGTAGAAATCAAGGGTAGATGCCAGCTGGTTTTCTGTGACAGAAGAACTCAGTGATTCCTAGATTCTGGAACCCTTGAAATCTCAACAGAGCTAATACCGGCCTTGTGCTGCTGCTTGGAGTCTATTGATGATGACTGTTGATTAAAGTTTGAGTTAAAAAATTACTTTCATTATGTGATTGTGTGTGAGAGAGAGGGTAAGTATGGAGATTTCATGCACCCAAATAGACCAGAATAAGGCATGGGATACCCTGGAACTACAGTTACTAGACATGGGTACTAGGAACTGAACTCAGGACCTGTAGAACAATTACAAGTGCCTAACTGCTGAGCCATCTCTTCAACCCTTTAAGTTTTAAATGAGAATAGCTGAATGGATATGGACCTAGCCTGTGTTGGTCCAACTAGTCAGTGTGGTGGATGGAGTACAGTATTCATAGCTAAATGTATTATAACCCTGGGAGGTTTATGAGTTTGTTTATTTTGAGAAAAAAGGCCTTCTATGCATCTCCATTTCTGTCCCTGACTGTCTTTGCTCCACACTGACTGTGTGGCCAACAGCCTAGGAAGATACTGTCTTTCTTTGGAGCATGGAGTTTATAGTCCGGTAAGTGAGGGATGGTGTCTCTCTTCAGAATACAAAAGCTGGGGTTCTTCCACAGTGTGACCCTCAGTATGTGCAGATGCCACTTGGTAACTTTCATATAGCTCTGAGAATTAGGGTTCATGAAATCCTGAACTACAAAATCCTTTATTTTTACCCAAGAGCTCTGTGTCTTCTGCCAATATTTATGAAACCATGGCTACCATTTTATATGTTTGTTCATAGGTTCTTTATAGTTCTTGACCAAGAACAAAACAGTTCTTCCTTTACCCAAAGGATATGGCTGGTCTATTCATCTCAGCTGTCATGAAGGCTTCTCTAATAGCTACTACCAAATTAATTGTGTCTTGATCTTTATTAATTTCTAATACTGCTAAAAATTAATCCATTAATGTCTAGTATAGTTCATCTTTTTCACATCAAAAATTCTTATATTCTCTCTCCCTCTCCCTCGTTCTCTTTCTTCCTCTCTCTCTCTCTCTCTCTCTCTCTCTCTTTCTCTCTTGCCCTATATGTACATAAACTACCTTGGTCATGGCTATTTCCTTTTTATTCTTGAGATTCTCTGTATATTAATAAAAATATCCATAGTGATGTTTGAAACTTGAGATCTTTGTCTGAAAAGCCAGAGACAGTGATGAACACTACAATCAGAAGACAGAGGTTAGACCACCTGGGCTATATAGCAAAACTTTGCATCAAAAAACAAACAAACAAAAAGAATACAAATGATTTTTATTCCACAAAATCTTCTGCCTCCTACTAAAAATACCTAGTTCTATACCTTATGGAAGAATTAGAAAAGCAGTACATCTTCCATTTCTAAGTGGTCTTAATTGTCAGTGGGCCAAAATAAACTTAGAAAGATGATTAACCTCAGTTAAGCATTAATCAAAGAAGTATCCTTCAGTCAGCCCTGGATCTGTGGTCAAGTAGGAGACATCAGAAAGAAGACAATGCAGGAAGCCCTGCATGGAGTGGTTCAAGGGTGAGTGCCTTCATTCTACAATGAGCATCTCCCAAGGGACCACGGGCATAGCTGTTATGCTAGATTCCATCTGTTCAAAAATAAATAACAGGACCAGGATCCCCCTTGCCTGTTGACAATTCTCCTGGGTCCCTGGCAAGAGGTGCCATCACTGCCAAATCAATAGGTTTCCAAAGAAGCAGCCCACACCCATGAAAGATGGCCCCATCTGTAAGCTCCACCCACGGTCCTTTTCTTTGGTCCCCTTACTTTCTGAGTCAAGAACCTGAGGACTGTTCAGGAGAGATGAAATGACAAAGAGACTATCTTTACATTCCATGGTGGAAGTGCTGAAATTCATATCCCATGAAGGTGTCATGATGCATGATGTTGCTCTATTCGGCACTTCTCAGAGTCCTAAACTACCGCATGGAAAGGTTGGCCTTGAACTCACAGAGATCCTCCTCAGCATATGGATCTGCCTTGCCGTGCTGCCATGACAACCCCACCTCCTACTACCATGACGATCCCACTTCCTGCTGCCATGATGATCCCACCTCACTCCTTTCCTGAACTTGACTTCAAGTAAGAACATGGAAATGCTGAGGCCTGAAGGTCACTCGAATAACTTTGGAAGCCAAGAGCTAAGCACACTACCTCCCCAGAAAGTAGGAAGGGGTGCAGACTGGGATTTTCCATCTTTGTCAGGAATCTGTACTAACAACCAAGGAGCTAAGCAAAGGAAAAAAAGCCCAGCTACTCTGCTGGGGAGTTTTTAGATGGTGTAGTTAAGACCAAAGTACAAATGTTCGGTCCATCTAACCATGACCAAAATTGATTTTCCATCCAGTGACTGCTCAAGTTCTGGGTTAGTCTATGGCCTGTCTAACAAAGTGCCATGGATAAATGGGACACAGCAGCCCACCAGGGACCTTCTGCAAGGTCTCCCCAAGTGGGATTTTCTGTTCCCTTACCACCCTCCTCAGAGTTTTCTTTTGTTTGCAACTAAAACCTCATTTTTAAAAATCCACTAATGAAAGAACCATGCATATTTATTTTAGGGGAAAAAAAGTGGAGGTGGATTGTGGATATGACCACATTCATTGACTTCTTAAATAAACCTGAAGTTCTCTCTCAGATCCTGCTAGATAGACCCCCGGGGCTCAGTTCAGAGAAGTGAGCTGTGTTGTCGTGTCTTTTTTCTCTACAGTTGTCATAATGAATGACCCTAGAAAAACCCTGCTTTTTTGCCCGAATACTCTACATGAAAGCAAAGCCCAAGTTCTTCCTTCTGTTTGCAGTTTCTCACTGGAGATTCTGTTTCTATTTATTCTTCCACTGTGAACACCTGAGTGCTTCTGGGATCTACAAAAGTACATATTGAAATATGCAAATGGTACATATAGCATGTGAGTGTCAGATGCATGGAAATTAAATCAAATACAGGGGGAAGGAAAGAAACAGAGAGCATTAAAGCCAACTTTATGGCCTCGAGCAGTAGATAAATTGTGGTCTGTGGTAGTTAAACAACAGCTGTTTGAATTTAAAATAAAAATTATAATAAGAATCCCCAGAAGACAGCCTTTCTTGAGGTAGCAGCATCTACCTTAATGCATGTGTTAGCGAACATCACTGATGCTTACTCCCACACTTCCTCCACACACCAGTATTTCCACTTCTGGTGGAGAGTGCTGCTTACCAGGTATGACAGGTTCCTGGTCATAAAGAAATCTCTGCTTCTGGGTCATAAAGAGACCTCTGCTTCCAAAAGCTAGGCAGGTGGGTTTCTGCTCCACCTGAGCATCCTGAGCAGGAAGGCATCTATGCTTGGTGAAGCAGCACAGCCAAGGTCTACCCTGTGAGCTGGATCCTCTACAGGAGAACAGCACCTCTTTAATGCTTTCACACCCAATAAAACTGAAACGCTTACATCTTTTTCTTCAGTTGGTGAACAAGAGTTTTATTACAGGCACATAGGAAACCACTCAACTGGGATCTCTAAGAATGGTAACTACAGTTTCCCAGAATATCTCAGACCTATCTGTATATAAACCCAGACTGCTCGGCTCATATTTTCTCTCCCTCTCTCCCTGCCCCCTCTCAATAATGCTCTTGATCTCTGTTACCTCTCATTACCTTGACCATCACATTGAACAAAATGTGCATCCATAGAATGTGGACCACACACCTAAAATAAATCTTTCTCATGATCTACACTTTAATAAATAAGTGTATCCCAAGCCAAGATATCTATAAAGATTCTGCAGTTTGTGCTTTCAGGTATTATACTAATTTCTACTTATGAAAGATATTTAAGAAATTATTTTATACTAAAAATTTTTCCACAAAGCTATATACACATAGAGATATTAAAATCTACATATAAAAGAAGGTATTTTGCAGGCCCAGGAAAATCTTAATGGAGGGTTTTCAAACACAAATTGAATTTTGGGACACTTTGCATCTTTAAGAGAACTAAAAATACTTAATAAGGAAGTATTATTGTTGTTAAAATAGTGAAGTTTTAAAACAAAGTCACGATTACAAACTGTAATCTGAAACGTTACATTGGGTTGTTTCAATAAACAACACCATTTCTTCTAGTAAATCCTATCACATGTTCTTTAAGATAGCAATGAACTTTTCTTCAGCCAGATTAAAGTTGATGTGACAAGAGCAGATTGGGTATGTTGATTGAGAATGCGGTCAATAAGAGAACTTAAATATTAAACAAGAAGATAAGTATCTCTTCCAGTTCAGTAAAATTACTCAGGAAAGGGCCTGGAACACTCCAGCCACACAGACATCAGCATGCTAATTTACAATAGCTTTACTTGGTTTTATTTGTTCATTTGTTCTCCTTTTCCTTTTCTGGTTTTATGTGAAGGGAGGAGAGTTGTGAGAAGGGATGCTATTTAAGATAAAGTTTCACTGGATAGTCCAGGTTGGCCTGGAACTCACTGTTGCCCAGGCTAGGTATTATAGGTATACACCAGCATACACTGTTTAACAGCTTTTCATAATTACCAAAATGTGTAAGCAACCAAAACATCTTTCAGTGGGTGAATAAATAAAAATCTGTAGCACATTATAAATGGGACATTAGCTACTGCTAAAAGAAAATTAGTTATCAAGTGCTGGGGATGCTAAAATGCTTGCCTAGCATGCAGGAATCATTAGTACCACGTAATCCAGATATAGACTGTGCATGTCTGTCTGTAGTCCTAGCACTTGAGAGGTAAAGGCAAGAAGATATAGAATTCCAAGATCATCTTTGGCTACCTAGTAATTTGAGGCTAGCCCAGGCTACATGAGATGATATCAAGCCATGAAAACACACAGAGGAAACTAAAGTGCACATTATTAAGCCAGAGGAGCCACTCTAAAAGTTCTATACAATGTATCACTTCAAGTAGAGGGGAGCTATTCTAGAAGTTCTATACAATGTATCACTTCAAGTAGAGGGGAGCTACTCTAAAAGTTCTATACAATGTATCACTCCAGCTACTCCAAAAGTTCTATACAATGTATCACTTCAAATAGAGGGGAGCTACTCTAAATGTTCTATACAATGTATCACTCCAAATAGATGACATTATAGAAAAGGGAAAGCTCTGAAGAGAGTGAAAAGTAAGTGAGTCAGGTCTTAAAAAAGGGATAGCAGATAGATCCAGGGAAGCCAGTGAAGGAGAAACAGCAGGACACAGAGGGCTCCCAGTGAAATGGTTGCTGGATGAATCTTTCCTTTGAATCCAGATGTTCTAAGGGTTGGCAAGATGGTTCAGTGAGTAAAGGTGCCAGCCTTGAGACTTGAGTCTGATTGCTGGAATATACTCAACGGTAAAAGAAAAGAAACCATGCACTCACACTTATAAATTTTTAATTGAAACATTCCCTCCTAGATTGAGGAGAGAGGATTATAAATATCAGGAAGCTCCAAAAGTTACAAGATTCATGAGGTCAAGGTTATATAAACAATAAACAATTATCAGACAGAGGAGACTCTCCCAGAGTAGCTGCCTGTGAATTGTGCCTGAAGCTCCCTGGAGCTTTCCTAAGTCATCACCCTTGCAGGGGTGGACCTTCTGCTGATACAACTGTTTTTGAGTCACCCAGGCTCCTTCAAGTAACTCCAGGAGACTCATTGATTCACTAAGCTAGATTTTCGTGAAATCATTTCTTTGGTGTATACCAGTGCTCCATCTAGAATTTCCTCACATTTCCTCAAGAAAAATCACAAAATATTAGTGAACACATTTCTATTATTTATTTGTTTAAACTTGAAGAAAGAAAAAAATCAAGAGTGATTTCTAATGTAAAGTGTAGTCTTCAGTTGGTAATGATATGTAAATATAGCATCATCTATATTAACTGTTGTTATTGTTTAGCTAAGGGAACCTGAGAGTGGACAGTTGTGCATGTGTGCAGAAGGGAGACTCTGCAAATGAGAAATCTCTTTAAAAGTTCTTTTTTATTCATAAAGTGTGGTAAATATGTAAGAAATCTAATGTAAATAAGAAATATAGGCAGGCAGCGGTGGTGTACGCCTTTAATCCTAGCACTTGGGAGGCAGAGGTAGGCAGATATCTGTGAGTTCAAGGCCAGCTTGATCTACAGAGTATGTTCCAGGACAGGCTCCAAAGCTACAGAGAGACCTTGACTCAAAAAGCAAAACAACAAAACAAAACAAAAAAAAAGAAAGAAAGAAAGAAAGAAAAAGAAAAAGAAAAGGAAACAAGAAAAGGAAAGAAAGAAGAAAAACAATTTATTCGTATATCTTCATTAATTATGAATCTCTGAAATATCATTGTAAAGTATATTTGTATTTAAATTAGCTTTGTACACACCCAGTAAAGTTTAGCTAAACAAATGAATAAGTAAATATTGGTATCACACAGGCAGTCAAGTAAACTTGGTCACTATTAGCAAACAGAGCAATGAGTATAGAAAACATATCCCATGTCATAAAGAAAAGATAAAAGAAAATGGAAGAATGCTATAAAATGTTATCTGCTGGATATGACATGACTATTTTACTCATGAACTCATTGCAGCTATGGTTACCTGCACAAGACCCACACAAGCAAGATCAAGGCAACAACAATCAAGATCAATCAACATTCCAACAGGCAATGCCAACAGAAATCAGTGGGGTTTTTTTGTTTGTTTGTTTGTTTTTGAGGGGGTGCAGTGAAGGGAAAAATCAAGATGAGTAGGATCAAGATACATTGTGCAGGTGTATAAAATCATTAAATAGTAGATAAATGTTACTTTAGAAAAAGGAAACATAAAGCATTCAATTCACAGAGTGCAATTATCCTGGAACACAATAAGGTTGACAAAACTTACCATGGTTAATGCTAAGGATATATTACACATATCACAAATACTGTTCACATGGATTAATCATGTTGTCACTTGTCATTCAGGGTTCATAATCATTTAAATTTTAAGACAACCAAGATACAAACTAGTGTGTTATAAAGAGGCTTGTTAATATGTGCATCAGAAAATGAAAGCTGTGTTTAGAATGTATAGTTCTCTCCCAGAAGGATGCTTAAATAGTACTAGGAAAACAGAGGTTGTATGTAACACAAGAAAAATTGAAAGGCTACATGCAAGGTCTGAGAAAATGTCATGGCAGTTAAGAGTGCTTGCTGTTCTTCCAGACAGCCTAGTTTGATTGCCAGCACTCACACTGGGTGGCCCACAACTACCTGTAACTAGCTTCAGAGAATCTGATGCTTTCTTCTGTCCTTGAGGGTACCCACACATGCATAGACAATGCATACGAATGAATGAAAATAAAATGAATCATTTAAAGGCTGCAAAATTGAGATGAAATGCATATAACACAATATGTTCATATTTAAAATACAAGGTTGAAAGACTATACTTTCAGGGATTATTTCTAAAGTTTGCAAAATACAAGGTTGAGTATTTAAGCATAGACAGAAAGCACAGAAATGTGGGAGATGAGGGGATAAGAGTTAACAAAATTAATAATGTATGAAAAAACTATAAGGAGAGCTAATCAAAAAAATTCTTTAAAAACAAACAAACAACAACAATAAAAAGCCATTTAAATGTAGGTACCTTTGTAGCTGGATAGGGCTTCTGGTAGAAATCATAGGGTATTAAACAAAATTTCTGTGTTGAGAATAGGCTTGCCTTCTCTGAGTTGTTGGTCACGGAGGTTCCCCAAACAATATAGGCAATTGCCACTGCTCTTGGTTACCAACCAGAACTAGTTGATTCTGAAGATGGTAAATACCTTAGTCTTAAGACATAGAGAAATTGATCGGGAGTCAGACCTGAAGCTCCTTCCTTCCTGTTGGTTGGCCCCTCCTAGTACCAAAAGGTGCTGTGCAGGCAGGCTGCCAGGGGTGCGGGAGAGTACCATCTACAGTCTTACCAGGCAGTGCACCTTGTGACCACTTGTGCAGTAGGTGCAAATACGATATAGGTGTAGCCAACAACTTTCTAGTTGGATTTGAGTCTGGCTCCACAGGAGGAACCTCACATCTGGAATTATAAATATGGTCAAAGCCTCATATCCAGGGTGATCATAGACTTATACATGGAAGCTACTGCTGTAGTTTGTCTAATGGACATAATGTAACTGTTAAACCGCTTTCCAGCTAACTATGTACATGCCTAGAGAAGAGCTTTGCAGTCGCCTTAGGTCAGAGAAGCTTCTCGTTACAGTGGGCTATCATGGCTGTAGAGACTCATAACTGATTCAAGCACAGAGAATGAATGACAGTTGAATGAACATCCACTAATGGGACATCTACACAGCTCTCCAAGGCACCTGTGAACAATTCTAATGAAACTCATTAGCTCACACAAAATAAATAAATGCATGAAAGTAGAATTACCTGGAAAGAGTAAGGAGATTAATGAGCATGAGAGTGGACAAGAGAAGAAAATGTGCAGGTAAATATGATAAACATATGTTATATGAACATATGAAAAAACCATAATGAAACATACTATTATACATGATTAATATATGCTAATAAGCACACAATACTACTAATGTACAAACCAGTTAGAAAAGAGAAGGAATCCCATAAGAATAAAGGTATCTGAATGTAAAATTCATGAGAGAGAAAATTCAAATGACTGAAAGTATTTTTTAAAATTCAGATTCAAAGAAAATTGACTTTCCCAGTAGTCATCAGTTGTTAATAGCTCCCCAGCTAGGGATGGGGACTTATGAGTCCTGTCCACATGCTGGCTAGAATGTTGATTCACGTGATCTTGTGTTGCTTTTATGGAGACAACCATAACTGCTGGGAGTTCATGAGTGCAGTGGTCCTGATGTGTCCAGAAAATAGTTTCTTCTTGATCCTCTCCAATCATTGACTCTATCCCCTCTTCAGCAATCATACCTGAGCCTTGAAGGGAGGAAGGTGTGCTGTGGATGAACCTAAGCCTTGGGGGAAGGGAGGTGTGCTGTGCTTGTACACCTATCCTCTGTGTTTTGACCAGTTGTGAGTTTCTACATTAACTATCATTCACTGCATAAAGAAACTTCTCTTAGGAAGTGTGAGAATGCTAGTAACTTATGGGTATAGAGATGTAAATTTGGAAGGCAGTTTGATACAAAGTCCATTTAGCAAAATAAAAGTACTAGGCCCATCCCTGGAGCCTGTAAATTCTCTAGGTTACTGCTGGGTCAGACTTACAGAACCTGACATGTTTCCTTCTGTGAAATAGATTTATTAAATTCAATTAGAATGTGGTTGGTTGCACCCATAATATTCATGCCACTATGTTTGCTTATCTTGGCCAAGTCAGTCATTATTGTAGTTAACAGGGTTCACAGTGGTAGGTCTAATATTCCCTATTGGATGACCCCACACTTGTGGGTTTATGAGTAGCACAAATTGGACTCAGTGAATTATTTTCCAGCATTCCTGTCCATTGTTGTCTTTTTATTTTTTCTTTTCCTTCTTTTTTTCCCCGACATGGGCTATGTTAGATGAGGTCTCTATCACTGAGCTCATTCACAGCTTTGTTTTCCAACAGCAACCAAGTTCACTTGACTTCCTATGCAATGCCAATTTTTATTTATTTGCTTGGGTAGGTAACCTCTATTACCTCCTAAAGGCTGCATCTCCAAACATAGTCACACACGGAAGGTTGAATCTGAGTGAGAGGATGAGGCACACACAGCTCTTAACAGCCAATAACACTGTAAACAAAGACCAGAAGACAACTGTGATAGTTTGAAGGAGAACAGCCCACAAAGGCTCATGTGTATGAATGCTTGGTCCCCAGTTAGTAGAACTGTTTGGAAACAATTGGGAAGTATGGCCTTTTTGGGGTAGATGTATGTGCATTGGAAGGGCCTTTGAGGTTTCAAAAGCCTGTGGAAGGCCCAGTCTCTGTGTGTCTCTGTCTCTCTCTGTGTCTGTGTCCCGTCTCCTCCCCCCCCACCCCCCACCCCCACCCCCGCTGCCTGCAGATCAGAATTAAAGCTCTCAGCTACTGCTCCAGCCTATCTGCTTCCACCATAAGGATCATGGACTAAACCTCTAAAACTGTAAGCAAGCCCCAAAACAACTGCTTTATCTTTTTAAGAGTTATCTTGGGCACTGTATCTCAACAACCGTACAGAATCTGGAAGACAACCCTTATTGTAAGGATAATAGTGGCGATTGACTATTTGAGGAGAATCATCAATACTTTTCGCGAGTGCCAAAATCCAAACATCTTAAGTAGCTTTGTTACCCGAAATAGGTACTTTCTCTCTTCTCATCACTCTTTCTCTCCATACATGTGTGTGAGTGTGTATATGTGTGTATGTTCATGTGTGTGTACTTGTATTATACATGTAGAGGACAGAGGTCCACCTCATTGTCATTCTACAACACAGTCTATCTTGTTCTGTTATGCATGACCTCACAATTTTACCTATAGCTGGACAATTCAACTAGGATGACCAATCAAAAAGCTTTAGGGATCCACTGACCCCACACCTCTCCAGTGCTGTGATTACAAATGCCCACTGCCATATCTGGTTTTACTTTTTTTTCAAATGTATTTATTTTATGTGTGTGAGTGTTTTCCTGCATGCATGTATGTGCACTATGGGCCTGCCTGATGCCCTCAGGGTTCAGAAGAAGGTTTTGAGTCCCCAGAACTGGGGTTAAGGATGGTTGTAAGCCACAGTATAGATGCAGAGGATGGAACTAGGTCCTCTGGAAGAGTAGCTAGTGCTCTTAAAAGCTTTGAGCTATCTCTCCAGGCCATTGCCTGGCTTTTTGTATGGATGCTGCAGAGTCAAACTCAGGCCCTCCGGCTCTTGGGACAAGTACTTACTCACTGAGCATTCGTCCTTGTCCATTTTATTTTATTTATTTTGACTCTGTCTTACTTGGATTTTTAAGACAGGGCCTCACTCTGTAGTCCAGACTGGCCTCAAATTCACAACAATCCTGTTGTGCTTGCCTCCCAAGTGCCAGTAAGATTTTATATCTCTCTAAGGCATCAAGGTGTTGATCCTGGAAACCTAATTGTCTAATATTGGCCACATCCCCTGTGGGTATTTTGTTGTTGCTGTTATTATTGTTGTTGCTCTGTTCTTGTAAGAAGGCAAACCTTGTCAGAGGTAGATTCTTATTTGACACTCAAGTAGTCCATTCAGAGCCCATGAAGTGCATAAGAAATTCCATTTCCCAGAGTGTATTGTACATTGCAAAGACTATACCCTCTAAGATGTAATGTCCTCCCAGCAGGTCCTACCAGGTAGGCGGGCCATTTTTGTTTTTCCGTTATATTTCCTAAATGAATAAGTAGGAACAGAACTATCATCATGTCATAAGAATTAGACTGTCTTCAGATTTTGTTCCTTGATCCCTAAAAATCAGACTACAGTAGAAGATTTTTAATAGAACTTGAAAACATTGAAAAGCAAAAGTCCCTACCCAGCCAAGTTTTATTTGACAGATGGTCAACAACTGAAAGAATTTCTGTCATGAGACTGTTTATTGGTTCTTACTAATTAAACACAACCATCTCCTAGCTCGATATACAACCACAGATGTAGGAGAAATCATTCCCCAGGAATGTGGTTTTCAGATTGATCAGCAGACAGTCCTTTGTGCTACCATGCTTCACCAAGGCTCCTTTGTGGGTTTCTTTCCTCTGGTGCTGTTAATTTCCCAACATCAGCAACACTTGCTCGGCCACACCCCTCCCTCACTAGTCTAAGTCCTTGATTTCTTTGATGACCACCTCAAGCCAGGACTCTCTCTGTGCCAGCACTTGTTAAACAAGGACAAACTTTGTACACAGGTCCTTCAAAAGTGGCCTTTTTGTGCTCCACACAAGCAGATCTGCTGAGCCAAACAAAGAGGCTGTTTTCATTGCCAGATTTCTCAGCTATTGATTCATTTTCTACATCTTTAGAATATATACATTAAGAAAACTAAGTGTATAATTGTCTAATGAGAAAAAATAATAAACTGAACTGTAGTGTATTTTGTGAGCTGTGGTGTATTTTATCTGACACAGATATCTGTTATCATTTTTATTCTAAGAGCAGAGAATATTCCTATTCAATTATGATGTCCAAACAGTATATGTAACCCTGCTTGTTGGATTTAAATTGAAAAGAACAAAAGCTACTGTTTCTGGTTTAACAAAAGTCACTTGCTCCAAGTCTCAAGATAATGACTGGATGGTTGGGAAAGCTGAGGGGACAGCATGAAGGTTATATCTTAAGACTGGCTCAGAGACACAAAGTCCTGATGCCTACTGAGTCTCCCCTGCAGTTGAGAAGCTTTCTGCCAAACAGAGAAGAAGCTGCTATCTCCTGACCAGAGGCTACCAGGGTCTGTATCCACAACTAAACCTGTACCCACGGCAACTCCATTCCTCCTGAGGCCAGAATGGAAACTTCAAGTTCTCCCCACTGTTTGTTAAAACAACTGAGCACAGGACAGCGCAACATCTACCTCACTCTCACTTTACAAATCTTATGTCTGTGTACTGAAATGTTCTACTTTGAGGGATTTAAATCATATTTGGATCCTTTAGTTTAAAAAAAAAATGGTCTGGGAAATACATAAGAATTCAATGCCAAAAAAAGAAAAAAGAAAAACCTGAAAGGGATATTGAATACCAACTCCACCATATTCACCTCAATACCATCTTAATGATATTCTTAAATACATAGGAAAAAGGGGCTAGGATCATGTGGTATTTCCAGTGGTCCATCAGAAGCATCCTGGGAGCTTTTTGTAACTGCAGATAAAGACTACAATAAAATGTGCTATGCTAAATAAACACTAACATTTGAGTTCATACTACATGCCAATCAATTAGTCTGTGAGGTTTCTGGTCATGTCATCCTTAAAAAAGCCCTAATGTATGTTCTATATGTATTCTTAACTTTCATATAGAACAACTTTAGTATGAACTGGTGAAATAATGTATTCATGGCTACATACTGTTAAGTGATAGAGCCAAGATTCTGCCGCACAGGTGTACACCAAGAAACAGAAAGTTTAAGACAGTTGTACACATTTCAAATTTGAACAGAAAAGTGCTCTCACTGAGCTCCCCAGGGTGATGTTCAAGAGTATCAAAGTTGATCTGCAGAATTTTCTCATTTTAAGCCACTGTCACATACTAGTTTCACAATAAAAAAAAAAAAAGAATCTAAAAATATGCCATATGATTTGGCCTGTGCTATACAAGCTCTCAAATTTGTAAGAGAATACTCCAAGGAAGCTGAAACCTCCCAAAGCAGCAGCACTGTTTGGAAACCAAGCATCCAAACCCATGAGCCTACCTGGAGACAGTCCACAGACACCAACACCATCTCAGCACAACTTTATAACATTAAAAACTGGAAAGGTGACTTGGGATTTCCTAAACCCTTGATGAAGAAAAAGGTAAAATATTCACCCTAAAAACTGAATTACGTGCTAAAATTGGGTGCACTCTGACATAATCTCTAAACCATAGAACAGTGACTTGTTGAACGTGGGCATGCATACCTATTGATCACACCTTGTCTTCCCACATTCCTCATCTCCACGGCACCTCCCCTCCCTGCTTCCCTGTGAAGCTAAAAGACCCCTTTCCGTGCTGTGAACATGGGGGTCTCTTCAGGACCCCAGCCCTCACTGAACCTGACATCTCACACCATCTTCAGGGAGGTCCAGATCCCACAGGGGTGAGGTGACCACACGTTTGACATCCATCATTTCCATGAGCCTCGCTGCGTAGCCCTAATTCATCATCCAAACAAACATTAATATTTCACCTCAGTTATCAAGTGTGCCCGTTCAAACTTTTATCTAAAACATTCTTTATCATCTTTTCATTAAGTTCTCAAGAGCTAATGGCTTCTGAGTTCCCGGGGAAAGGATGGTGCTTGGAATAATGAAAGCTCATTATTTCTCCACAGAATGCTTGTTAATTCAAATGACGATATTAAAACTATAGTAGCCTTTAGCGCCAGGGTGATTCCTAGCATACTTTATCATGTATCAATATATACTCTGTTTGTCAAAACTGCCCAGGGCTGGGGCTGACATTCTCTCTGGAAGAGTCTAGTGCTTCAAAAGGCACTGAATACACCAAGGTGACAACTTGCAGGGTTCGTGCCTCTAGGAAATGGAAAGATGAAACTTGAAGTGCCACCGTCTCCCTTGATTTCCTTATTAGCATTCATACAGAGGCATCACCTCCTCTTTCTACCCCTCATGGGTCTCTCTTTTGGATAGAATGAAAGAAATCAATATTTTGAAAAGGAAGCACACATGGGGAAGTTCCACATATGAAACCTTATTTATTTATTTATTTCCACTTAATGGATCCCCAAATAATCTGCATGGGGATGGGGAGTGCTGATTTAGTTCCTGTGTAGGCATGAACATGTATAGGTTCAGAGTCACTCAGCTCACTGCTTAAGAGGGCTGGTGACATTCTGGGACAAAGGAGTTGCTGTCAGGGTTATTGCTAATGGGTTCGAGGAGCCCTTCTTATTCTTTGAAATTTTCATACATGCATATACTATGTTGGTGATTATTTGGGGATTATTGTGTCCTGGGTCTCATTAAAGATTTCTTTATCTTGACCCAGTCTCCCTACTGCTTAACTCCATTTCTGCTTCTGGTATTGATTTCAGTCCAAGCCAGTCGAAAGATCATAGTTGCAAGCCCAAAATCCAGCTGCCCTGGCTGCCCCTGGCTCCCCAACACTTGCTAGACAGGCACTGGGAATGAACTCTATTCCCAACATCCCTGTGTCGTGTGTGTGGCAGGCCCTGGTTCTCTCAGTCTTTATGGGCCACAGTATGGGCCACAGCTGCAATACATCCCTTAAGTGGATCCTGTCTTCCTCCTCCTCCCCTCCTCCACCTCCTCCTCCTTTCAACAAAAGGATGTGAAGCATTGAGAACCCTTCCAGGAAGCTCTGCACTGAACAGGGAGTGCAGCCTGTCACCTGGCTCAACTACCTGTTCCCTTTTCCTTTCTCTTCCCCTCTGCCTTCCAGACATTGCAAAGCTTTGCACAAAAATATAAATTGCTTCCTTCTGGCAACTTTTCAGATTGTCTTTGTGCCCTGCATTTGTGATGCTGGTGAGGTCTAGCATCCCAGTCAGGTCTCCCAGGAGGAGACTGGAATTCTCAAAACTAGGTATTTTTATCTCACCCAACCAAAATAAAATCTAAAGAATCTTATCTGTGCCTTCCTCCAGAACCAGGGAGGAATTGTGTTTTTGAAAAGCAAGCCATTCTTTATGTTGCTTGGAGCTGCAAGGTCAATACTCAGGAGTGTGGCTGTGTTCTCCAGCATACATGTCTGCCATGTTCTCTTAATTATCTCTCTTGTGGAAGACTGGCTGGCCTTCTGCCCACAGGCTCTGCCATACGGACATGGTGGACCTTCTGCATCCCAGCCTCAATTTCAGAACAGTGACTCTCAGGAAGAAAAAAGATCCACAAGCATGACTATAATTATATAAATTGCAGCACTCAGGATTTTGTGCATTTGACATTAATCACAGTAGGTAATGGAATGATGCTTATTTGAAGGAAATCAAAGTCACTCCACTAGTCTAGTGCACAGAAGAAAAGAAGGACTTGGGCTAACGTGTTGCAAAGGGCTATCCCCTAGAAAATTTCGGTCCTTAGGTCAATTGAAGAAAAATGTGGTTTGAGAAAAATATGTAGGTCACTTCCCATTGTGTTTGTGGTTTAAAATATTCTGACTCAATATCAGCCAATGTGTGAGAAAAAAAAAAATGCCATTGGGTTATACCACATACATCCTAAATTTAGTACATTGTATTTTGTTTTTATTCATTTATGTATTTAATTTTATTCATTTGCTGATTTGATTTTACATGCAGCCCAAGCCAGCCTGGAAATCTGGAAGCTGCTGTGTAGTGGAAGCTGGCCTTGAACCCCTGTCCTCCTTCCTCCTTCCTCCACCCTCCCCTCTGCATGCTAGGATTACAGGTGTGCTTTCGTCCTAATGCAAGTACTAATGAAATAGAGGTGGGAGAAAATCATTACTTGTTGGTTGTGTCACTTGGCCTAAATCCCTAATATCCAAGAAGCACATAGGATATTGATTTTCTTCTCTGTTTTAGGATGTCTGGTTACCATCCAGTCTTTCTGATGCTGGAGTTTTCTCAGAAACAAGTAATTTGGGGATAAACTAAACTCAAAATATTGAGAAAATTAATTTCTTCACATCTAAAAAGAGCAAATTACTTTTTAAGAGAAAATGGTGTGTGTCCTAATCACCATTCTGTGGCTGTGAAGAAACACCATTACCAAGGCAGCTTATAGAGGAAGGCATTTAATTGGGTCTTGCTTACGGTTTCAGAGCTTAGTCCCTGATCATCCTGGTGAAGACTGTGGCTGGTAGAATGGGCATAACGGTGGGGAGCCAGGCTAGCATGGCTCTGAGGCTAAGAGTGCATATCTGAGCCACAAGTGCAGGCTGAGAGAAAACAAGACTGAGCCCTCGTGGGCTTCTGAAACCTCAAAGCCCACCCTCAGTGACCACCTCTTCTAACAAGGCCACACCTCTTAATCCTTCCTAAACAGTCCACCAACTGGGAGCCAAGTATTCAAATATATGAGCCCATAGGGGCCATTTTCACACAAACCACCATAGTATTTATTGAAATTAATGCACACACACCCAAAAAAAGAAAATGGAAGAAGATAGCTAAGCTAAAGAAACAATCCAGTGGTAGCATACAAATTAGTCCCAGCATTCAGGAGGCAGAGGGAGAAGGATCTCTGTGAATTTGAGGCCAGGCTGGTCTACATAGCAAATTCCAGCCAGGGTTACATAGGGAAACACAATCTAAAAAATTTCAGTGGGAAAAAGTGAAAAGAAAAACTCCAGGTGTCTAGACTTCACTTACAATCCTGCTCACACAGTGTTTTATCATAATATCTGATTATGACGCTGTGGATGTAAAATACTTGCCTAATATGCACAAAGACCTGGGTTCGATCACCGGCACTACATAAACTAATCATGGTGGTACAAGCCTGTGCTCCAAAAACTTAGAGGATGCAGGCAGGAGAATCAGCAATTCAAGTTTATCCCTGGCTATGTACAAAGTTCAAGGCCAGCCTGGGATTCATGAGCTCTGTCTGCAAAAATAGTTGTGGGTTTATGTTGGTCAGCTTTACATAAGTAGACAAAATAGCTGAGTTAATCCACTTAAAATGAGGAAAGATTGATTTTTGGGGTCATGTTTTCATGGTTTTCCACACATGGTTGCTTGTCTATAAACCCAGCAGTCCTTTCATGAGATGGGAGGCACAGACAGGAAACTATCCCAGACCAGCTGATTTGAGGAACTCCGTGCATGGCAAGCAACAAGAGAGACTCTGCCTCAAATAAGCTGGAAGATGAGAACCAACCTGAGGTTGAGGTTGTCCACCAGCCTTCATATACATACATGAGCCTTCATATATTCAGGCATGCACACACCACACACATGCACACATAAAAACAAAATAAATACATTTTCAATTGTATAAGTCTTATACAATCCTTAGGCTTGAAAAAGCAAAATGCATAATTTATCTTTAACCAAATGCCTTGATAAACAGCTGAATTGAAGTTTGTAAACTCTAAGGAGTCTCAGACTTTATGTGGAGTATGGCTCTTAGCTTAAATTGTAAGCATAGTTTAAAACTACGTACAGGCAGATCATGAGTCTTTAAATGCTAGGATAAATACTTTGTTTCTTTTACAAAGGTCTATTGATTTGCAAATTAGCCTTTCTTCTTCATAGTGATCTGATAGTGGAAATAATAAATAACTCTATATAAAGGCCTATTTGGGAGTTAAAGGAGACCCAAAATAACAAAACTTTAGGTTGTAAAACCAGAGTTTCAGAAGTATTTTCTGACCAAACCTCCATCCATCCTTTGCCTCAACTCTTTCTATATCTCTTGCAGAAGTAATGCAGTTTCCCTTAGCTAGTTACGTGTGCAGGAGCATGACAAACAGTCCGTCTCACCTGCTGGTATCTCCAATCATCAGAAAGGTCCCTGCCTGCTGAATTCATTACCAGCTTAACCAGTTTCCTGTAGTTCTATTCGGTTCTTGGAGCAGACAGAGCAAGCAAGTTCCTCTTCCATGAACCAGCTGTGGGGTGCAGCAGGTCTCAGAACACACTTTCTGTACAGAGTACTGTTCGCTTCTGAGGCCTCTTAGTGTCTGCTGCAGTCACTGGCCTAAGCTGCTGTAGTCACAAGCCATAGAAGGAAAGAGGTAGCCATTGATTGTGCATCAACTAAAGCCCAGCTTAACAATAAGCTGTGTCATTGTCCTCTCACGATAATTCAACCGCTCCAAATGTGGAAGCCCATTCTTACCTCACAGACCACACAAAGGCACAGGTATTGGGGCAGATTTGGCCCCTGGTTACTGTGTGCTCATCAGGGCCCACTTTCTACCCAGCCCTGTCCCTGTTCCTTCTTCACGCCTGAGAATGTGTTTTCTTCCATCTAAGCATTCCCAGTACTTTCACAGCATTTCTTGTGAAATGTTGTGCTGTCTTTTCTTTATCCCATCCTAAAATCTCTGGTTTTGCTTCTTACCCATACCTGAGGCCTTCGCGCGTGTGTGTCCTTCACATACATGTGTTGAATTATTTACCTAAGTGTTCTAATGTTTAAACTTCTCCTTTAAGCCTCATATTAGAGCTTACAAGAAAGGTGTTTTTAATTCTTTATTTTGGTTCTGTTGTGACAAGGACTCAATTATATAGTCCAGGCTGTCCTCAGACTCAGACCCATTCTTCTTCCTGTATGGAACTATAGGCATTTACCAGAACTCCAGATTTATTACCCTTGTTTTATACATGTGGTGGTGGTTAAAGCTAACAGAAGCTCAGTGACTTACTGCAAACGAATCTGAAGGTAGGTCTCCTAAATGCCTTGTCACATAGCTTTCTACCAACCTCGGTTCCCTGGATCCAGGTTCTCACAACCAAGAACGGAGTGGGGGTTCACATTCCTTATGCAAAGTGACTTCAGTCAAGGGGCACAAGAGCATATTTCAGGCAACAATAGTCTGTGTAGGTGGCAGTGGTCCCCTAGGATTATAATGGGGCCTGCAAAGTTCCTGACACCTTGCTGTCATCGGCTCAGAGTGCAATACAAAATGAACTTAACAAACTCATTGTACTGCCAATTGTACAAAAGTAAAGCATCTATAAATATATTCTGTGTATGACACTTGCTGATGAAAAAGAAACATTACTGGAAATAGAATAGATGGGGATGGATGGATGGATGGATGGATGGATGGATGGATGGATGGATGGGAAGGGACTAGAGCAGGAGAATCAAGTAGACAAGAGAAGGGAAAAGGGAGATGAGAGAGGGAATACAGGCAGACACAGCTAAAAATTAAGGGCTATTTGAAGGATAATATGGAAACCTAATACAGTAGAAGCTTTCTAAAATATATACATATATGAAAGTAATTTAAATGAAATCAACAATGAGGGAGATGGAGCCCGAACTAGATATCTTCTGTTACCAAATGAAGCTTCTAGTACCTGGGAATGGATTGCATGTAATAGAATTGTTGACCAAAAGAGTCCCATGGTAACCCCCAAACAACCCAGGTTGTTACCAAGGAGATAGGTTGTTCTCCAAAATTGACAGCAAGGTTCCAGTGTTAAAGAGACCCCCTACACAACGCATTGAACATGGAAAAGTCAAGCCAGTGCCTACATAGAGCCTTCGCCCTTACAGGCTACTGTTCTTAGGATTGGAAGGTACCTAACCCAGAAGCTATCTCCAGTGGATAATCACTTGCAAATGAAAATTAGTTTTCTCCAAGGGAGTCTCACTCCTAAGAGTCGGCTGTATGTCCAGCAGTGGATGACCAACAGAATAATGTTGTGTTCAGACTTTTCTTTCTTTCTTTAAATTTTATCATTTTTGCTTTTTGCTTTTTATATTTTTCTTCTTTTGTTTACCCTACAGGTCCTTTGTGTATATATCATGGCTTCTGATTTGTATTTAATGGGATGCTCACTGTGCACACAGGTGGACTTTTGCTGCTTTATCTATTTCTTGGGTTCTTTCCCTTCTGGTTTTTGTTGTTGTTGTTTGTTTTGTTTTGTCCTATTCCAATGTGTTTGTTTTATCCTACTATAGTATATTCTATTATTATCCCCCAGCAGCCTGTGTACTCCCCAGTGAGAGACAGAAAGGGGGTGGATCTGGAATGAAAGAGGAGATGGAGAGAGTGGAGTGAGGGGGAACCATCATCAGGGTATATTACATGAAAAATCTATTTTCAATTAAAAAATTGATATTGTTTGAGACTGTTGACATTTCTAAACAGGAGTTCAAATTATAGTCTCTCAATACAGGCTTCAAGTATGAATTACAAATACTCTTGCCTTTAACATAGCCTACAAGAAGCAGGCTTTTCCTATACTGTGCAGTGAACACACTTCAGGACTAAGGATGACGGCCTTAGCTAGCATTGTGTGTGTTCCAGTAAAGAACCCAGGACTGGAGCAGCTGGTGCTGGTAGCAAAGCATCTCATCTACCTCATGTTTTGGTTTTGAATGTGGAGCTAACTTCACTGTGCTTGCTGCACAATCCGGGCTACCTTAGGTTTGCCGGGGGGGGGGGGGGGGGGGGGTTGGTTTGCTTTTGTCTTCTTGTCTCTTTTGAGTTATCAAAGTACTTTGACGGGATATATTTGCTTCCATAACCAACATCTGTCCTCAGGAGACTACATAAAGCTGATTATGATGTAATTGGGAGGTTCCTTTCTGATTTGCTCTTCAGAGGGTTTGGGTCTTGTGGGTTTCTAGTCACTTTGTCCATGGTTCCATGTGTACAGTTAACAGTCACATTAATGCTGCATACCATTCTCCTCAGAATGGCTGCAGAAGACCAGCACCCAGCTGAGATCTCAAATCTTCATTAATCTTGCATGGCTTGACAGAGGTATCAGTACATAATTATGTGGCAAATATAACTAACGTGTACATTATGGCTGCTTTGCTTACATTCCTTGTTTCTATGATAAAATAGCTGACAAAAACAATTTAAGGAAGGGAGAGTTATTTGGGCTCAACCTTGAGGGTCCAGTCTGCTGTAACAGGGAAGGCATGACAGAAAGAGCATGAGGCAGCTGGTCACACCATGTCTGCTATCAGGAAGCAGAGACAGATGAGTGCGCGGACCCTGACAACTATCGCCTTATTCAGTGCAGGACCCCAGTCCATGGGATAGCGTCAAGGAGAATCTCCTCTCCTCCCTTACATCACTGTAAAGGCACTTCATAGACACACCCAGAAATGGTTCTCCATGGAGATTTGAAAAGCAGTCAACTTTATAATAAAGATGAATCATCACAGGGCACACATCTATTGTATTAGTTACTTTGGTGTGGTGTGTGTGTGTGTGTATGTGTGTGTCTGTGTGTGTGTGTGTGTGTGTGTGTGTGTGCACGTATTCATCTGGTATATGAGCACATGTGCACTTGTGGTGTGGGTGTGTACATGGAGAGGCCAGCAGTTGATGTCCATGTCGAGTGTTTCCCTCTACTGCTCTCCACCTTGATTTTTGGGACAAGATCTCTCACTGAGCCTGGAAGTCAAGTTCCTGCTAGATTGGTCAGAAAGCCCCTGGGATTCACCTGTCATTGCCCTCACCTCCATCCCCAGCACTGGTGTGACAGGAACATGCTATCACAGCCAGTTTTTAAATAGGTGCTGGGATTATGAACTCAAGTAATCAAGTCCTTTACCTTCTGCGCCATCTCCCCAACCTCCTACTTACTGCTGTCTTTGTCACTGTGACCAAACACCTGCACAGAAGCAATCCAGCTCAAGAAAAGTTAATGTTGGTTCAAGGTTTTCCAGTTTTCAGTCCATCCTAGAGGAAAAGGTTTAGAGGCAGCAGAAAGATGGGAATATTGGCTGTCACTTGACGCTACCCCACTCCACATTCAGGGAGGGTCTTAGCCACTTAGTTAATTTTCTCTGACTACATAGACACACCCAAAGTTTGCCTCACTAAGACCCTTATGTGGGTGTCTCTGATCAGTCCAAGGAGACTATAAAGATTAAGCAGGACACGATTTCAAGTTCAAGGCCAAACTGGGCGACATTGAAAACTTATATGAACTTCACCCCCAACCCCACCCATTCTTCCCCCCGTCCTCCAAAAATGAAAATGAAAATGTAGCTAAGTTATTGAGTGAATACAAAAGAAGCAGGAAGCAGAGATGGTACTGTAGGTAATCCCAGTACATGGGAAACGAAGGCAAGAGAACCGGAAGTTTAAGGCGTTCAAGTCCAGCTTAGGTTAAATGAGACCCAGAATCAACAAGCAAGCAAGCAAACAAACAAAGCAAATGGAAGGGTAGCCCGGCATCAGTAGAGGGTACTTACACAGGACCTACCATCCTCCTATTTGAGGTGATGCACTGTGTGTGTGAACAGAACTAGAATGCAGGAGGACCTTCTTACTGCTAAGGGCATTCCAACAAGCAAATCTGCCTGTCCTTGTATACCAGCCAGAATACTCTCTGAACGCCTTGTTTAAAGCAGGGCTAGAAAGATGGCTTGGCACTTAAGAGTGCATACTTCTGCTGCAAAGTAGTGTTCCCAGAGCCCATGTCAAACCCTTCCCAACCAACTGCCTCTAACTCCAGGTCCAGAGTCTCCAACACCCTCTTCTGGACTCAGTGGGCACCTGACTCATGTACGTAGATATATACATACTTATATAATTTTTAAACTTAATAAACTCTTAAAAAATATATATCACCAAAAGTTCTCATGAGAAGTTCGACTGACAGCAGTAGGTTGTTCCACAAAGTGAGTGAGTGTGTGTGTGTGTGTGTGTGTGTGTGTGTGTGTGTGTGTGTGTGTGTGTGGAGACAAGGGTATGAACATAACTAAACACAAGCAGAAGACACTGGAGGAAACACGTTAGTTTGAAATAAGACGATAACAGAGTAGAGACCACCAAGTTCTCAAGAAATCAAAACTGGACAAAATGCTTAAGGTCATCCTGGGCTTCATGCATGTCAGAGCTAGCTCATGTTGCTACAACTGAAAATCCCAGACCGGGGAATTAAACAACAAACACTGATCTTCCCTCACTGGCACACTGGCATGGTAAGGATCATGAGTCAATCCCTTTTCCCATCTTCCACAACCTTCTCTCTGTGGCCTCTCGTGGCCTTCATTGGTGTGTTCATTGACAAAGTAATTCTGCCTGCCTGCATTTCATTTGTTTGTCATGAAAATGCTTTTAAAGGGAAGCCATTTTATAAGTTTTCTTTGAGCTAACCATTCATTTGGCATTCAAGAAATATTATCACTGACTGTCTTATGTGTAGTCATAGACCTTGGAGGTCTTGGGACAGGAAAAAAAAGTTATATAGCTCTTGTCCTCAAAGAGGGAGTGTCATGGGTAAAGGAAAAAGAGAATGATCAAGCAAACTAAGAGGGAAGATGGAAGGAAAGAAGGATGGGAAGAAGGTTGATACCTGTCTGTCTGCTTTGGAGGACAAAATATGGCAGAGTCTAATCAAGAAATGCAGGGTGCGGCTTAGGAAGGGCGACTTTGAGAAGGTGGCATTTTGGCTGACATCTGAAAGATGAGGAACAGGGAAGAAAAGGAGTCTAGCAGACAGAAGCACAGCTGTGAAGGACATTAGGCAGACAAGTCTGTCACATTCTAGGAACCAAATGAGGCCTGTGCATCTAAGCATAGTGAACAGTGGCGTGGGGCCAACTCACACAATGGGGGAGGCCACAGGACAAGGCCGAGCCCAGCCTAGCTGACCATAGAAAGGCCTGCTGCACTTTGAGGATGATGACAGCTATGATCAAGCATTAAATTGGGAAAGGAGTTTGGTGTCTGTGACTTATGATCTTCTTCACATGAAGCAGTCAGTAGAATGGAGAGAAGACAGGAAGAGAAAGAGATGATGCATCATAACCAATGGACACAGAATGCATTTTGATAAGGTGGGCTCTATGAGGACTCTCATCCACAGTGCTCGGGTCTGAGTACGAGCGACATGGTAAAGAACATTTGGGATGGATCCTAGGTGTATGTCCCTATGGATAGTGGGAGTCTGCTCCTTTTCCATCTCTGATCTGCTCTTGGCCAATAATATAAGTAAGCAGTTTGGCCACCACATGCTTCCACTATGATGGGCCCAAAGTGTTGAATGGCTCTTATGGGCTGCAGCCTCCAAAGCCATCAATCAAAATAAGTTCCTTTTTCTGTTCCTCTTTACAAATTAATTATCACAGGCACTTCATTGTAGTAACATGACTCGGATACCTGACTGTCTTAGAAAGCTATTTGCAGGTGCCATGTATTTGGAAGCTATTTTTAAGTGATAAAGACACTGTACATTTAGAAGCATTTATCTCATGCCTGCCCCACTGTGTTTCTGATGGTGGGACAAAGACAGATAAAACAATAAAATACTAACTCTGCCATATAAGACCCCCAGAGCTAGCCAAGGACACCAACAAGTGCAGAAAAGATGGTCTCGCGGTGTGTGGAGAGTTCTAGCAAGGCACTCAAAGAGAGGGGGAGAGGTAGGCAGATGACACAGGAGCAGAGAAAGAGCTCTCTGGAATATTCTGAGATGTGTGAGCCCGTCAAATGAAAGTCAGCATGATCATGCCGGTCGGTAGCCAGAGCTCTGGGTCGTCAGGGGGCAGTGACAGTGAAGATGTCCTGATCCAAATGAAGAAGGGCAGAAGGCTAGGATGGATTTCTCTAGAAAGAAGACTCACCAAGGACACTTTGCAAAAAGATCGAAGTGTAGCTGCATCAAAGACAACAGCACGTTCACCGATGCTAAGGCAGGGCTATCTGGATGAGAGAAGAAAGACCCCCATTAGAGGCATTTGTCACATCCCCTAGAGCACCAGGTACACAATATTTAAAATAATAATCATTAAATTGGACTGAGTAAATATAATTGGGTACTCTGATATAACAAATGTCCAGTTCTGGATTAGTATAAGATATTATCCTACCAGGGAGAGGCAAAGAGCTAGGTGCTATTTTTACATATTTATAAGGCCCGAACAGGTTAATGCATATTCTTGACATCACAGATTTATTTCTATGTTAATTTACTCTCAGAAAACATGTATAACTATAATATACATGGTGAGAAAGTAATTTTATTCATATCTTTGGACATAAAAAATATCATTATGCAGTCTAATAATCCCAGTTGACAGTTAGAATCATTTTTTCAAAAAAAATATATAACAAATATATTAAGAAAGAATTCAAGGAAAGCAACAGCCACGCTCTGGTCTGGCGCCTCTGTTTTCTGTGTGGCACTGATTTATGCCAGCAGGCACAGCCATTTGCAAGTCCATTTTGTGATCAATGCCTAGCTGAGCTTGCCTTTTATACAACATTATGAAAAGTTGTTCCCCATTTGCATTTGAACAGGCTGAGGAACTCAGGCCTGGACTTTGCTGACCATGGAGAAAGCAGTTCATATCTGTCTTTTCATCATATATATATATATATACTAAATAATATATAACATGTTTATATATTATGTATTTGTATATTATGTTATATATTTATAGCCAGATATATAACTTTTTT